>NW_020664419.1:25763637-25766861 GCF_002925995.2 Terrapene triunguis | reverse complement strand
TGATGCATTTTTCACGGCCGCAAATTTGATAGGAGCCTAATAAGACAGAAAATATCATATTGCCTCTATATAAATCCATAGTATGTCCACATCTTGAATACTACGCGCAGATCTGGTAGCCCCATCTCAAAAAAAGATATATTGGAATTGGAAAAGGTACAGAAAAGGGCAACAAAAATGATTAGGGGTATGGAACAGCTTCCTTATGAGGAGAGATTAATAAGACTGGGACTTTTCAGTTTGGAAATGAGACTACTAAAGGGGGATATGATAGAGGTATATAAAATACTGAGTAGTGTGGAGAAAGTAAATAAGGATGTGTTATTTACTCCTTCTCATAATACAAGAACTAGGACTCACCAAATTAAATTAGTAGGCAGCAGGTTTAAAACAAACAAAAGAAAGTATTTCTTCACACAATGCACAGTCAACCTGTGGAACTCTTTGCCAGAGGATGTTGTGAAGGCCAAGACTATAACAGGGTTCCAAAAAGAACTAGATAGGTCCATGGAGGATAGGTCCATCAATGGCTATTAGCGGCGATGGGAAGGGATGCAATAGCATGCGAGTGTCCCTCGCCCTGTTTGCCAGAAACTGGGAATGGGCGACAGGGGATGGATCAGTTGATGATTACCTGTTCTGTTCATTCCCTCTGACGCAACCTGGCATTGGCCACTGTCGGAAGACAGGATACTGGGCTAGATGGACCATTGGTCTGACTCAGTATGGCCGTTATGTTCTTAACATACTACAAACAAGAGCCTATGTAAGTGGGGCATCGCCCTCTGCAGCAAGATCTCACACAAATTAGAGTTTCCTACTTGCATGTGTAGTATTAGACTAATCCTCCCTTTACCCCTACCTAGCTCCTGCTACATATAGCAACTGTCTCCCCAAACCAATACTCCAGGATCCTCATTTTCTCTATTACCTGTTCCCTTGGTTTCTTTACCATCTCTCAGCTTCATGTCTTCTTTCATGTTTGATCTCTATGCTTAGAGCTGACCTTCCCCTCTCCTACTCCGCCCAATTCGTATGTGCCTTGGCATTTTATGGCAGGCCTGAGCAACCATTTCCATGTCTCTCCTCCCTTGCCTCCAAAATGTAACCAATTCCTGTCCACCATCATGCACAAGTACTAGCAAGATGAGGCTGTGAGACACTCCAACCTTATCTAGCTCACTTCACATAAAAATCCTGCTTCTTACCTCTGGAGGAACTTTGCTACAAACTGAAGCTCTGAACAAAAGAACTGAATGACCCATCCAAGCTGTGGATGTATTCCAGAGACTTGACCTAAGCCAGCAGTTTATTCCAACACTGCTACAAGCCTGAACCAAGAACTTTGCTATTACTAATGCAATTGATTCCTTTAACCAATTTTAACTCTCACCTTTCTTTCTTTTTATAAATAAACCTTTAGATTTTAGATACTAAGGGATTGGCATCAGCATGATTTTTGGGTAAGATCTAAGTTATATATTGACCTGGGTGCGTGGCTGGTCCTTTGGGATCAGAAGAACCTATTATTTGATGAGACTGGTTGTAAAGAACCACTCATCTCTAAATCCAGTGTTTTTGGTGGCGCTATAAGAACTGGAATGCCTGAGGAAACTGCCTTTATGTTTTCTTGTTAACCAACGTGGTGAAACCGGAGTTTACTTTTGTGGCTGGTTTGGTATATCTTATAAAAGAATAATTACCAGTTTTGCATTGTATTTGCCCTATTTCTCAGCAGTTCATACTGAATTTGGCATCCTCAGTGTGACCCACTAAGGCATGGTTACACATGCACACACACTTTAGGTCCCTATACTCTACCTACTCTGCTGCTAAATTGGAGCCAAGGTACTTATTTTCTTTTGAGCCTAACAATCACTGTATAATTTCAATGCTATCCTTACAAGGAAGTAGGCTAGGAATACACACACACATACATGTACCCAGAGATTTTCCTTTACATTTACAGCTCCCTTAAATCAAAGAGGCCCATGACTGTGGACTTTGCAGGGCACAAAGACCAATTCTGGCACCAAAAATCCTTCCTCCTCCAAATCCTTCCTTAAAACTTACTTTGGGGAAGTTTTCCTAAATTGACCTTTTTGTACCCACTCCATGCCACTTTGCTTTTGTATTGCTGCCTGGCTGCCTCGTGTCTATGTTTGAGTTAAACTATAAACCTCTTGGGATGGGAACTTTCTGACTTTGGCCAAACTTGTTGCTTTGGGGTTGGTAGGGGGAGGGAGGGGTTGTTTGTTTGAAGAATGCATAAAGTTGCTCTTAAATCTATATTTAGATAGCCAGATGAGTGATGAGTAAACATGGATCTTGCCCTACGTACTTACAGCAGGCCAAATATTGCATGTATCATTCCTCTTCCTGCTTATGAGCCACTTGAACTATCCCTATACATAGCACAAAACAAAGGTGACACTACAGTGTTGCATGTATGATGAATGCTATATAAAACTGTTGCAATTCCCAACGTATTGATGTCTGCAACAGCTTCCCCGTTCTTACTTGGGTGAGAGTCCCAATGAAAACGGAACTAAGAACATAAAGTCTTTTTTCCACTAAGGGCCTCTCCCCTCAACTCATTCATCATCCAAATAAGTCAAACCACAGTAGTTTGTTTAAAATGCACTAGTATTAATTTTTCAATCAAAAGTCAGTTTTCAGGGCACATATAATCAAAGTAATGAGTGTCAGATTCATTCCTATGTCCTAGAATCATTTAAAATTGAGTTATAATAAAGATATAGTACAGAAAATTCTCATGGTTTGTTTGTTCTATTGAGCTGTCATGAGTAGCATCCTACATTCAAGATGTAATCCTAATTGTACATATTAATTTACAGGAATAATGTTTTAGTGCCAATATACTTTAATTTCAAATATCATGTGTGTTTAACAAGACTCAGTTTGGTGAACTGCCAAGCACTGCAGATATGCAATGTTGGAAAATACAGGATTTTGTGATCTGAAATGGAAACCCAGACCTGAAGAAGAGCTATGTATCAGCTTGAAAGCTTGTCTCTATCACCAACAGATGTTGATCCAATAAAAGATATTACGTCACCCACCTTGTCTCTCCAAGCACTGCAGAGTCAAAAGATAATGTAGGTCAGCATATCCTGTGTCATTATGATTGGTTTATTAGAGACACTTATTTGGTGTAAACCTCAACAGAAGAAAGAAATCCATACATAATACAAGTTAAATAG
>NW_020664419.1:25763354-25763627 GCF_002925995.2 Terrapene triunguis | reverse complement strand
TGCTTAGACATAATAAAGATGCCTACCTAGAAAAGGTGACAATCAGACCCACCACTGCAGTCAAAATTTGCTACCTGTGCACAGGAAGAGGAAGAAACAAAAAGGGGTGAGGGGAAGGAGAACTGCCTGCCTGAAGAACTTGAGTGTGGTTTTTCAATAAATGGGCATGACTATTATTTTTTGAAGAAGGTCACTTCCTTCTTTTGCCACCTCTGCATGCAATGTATGTGTGTGTGTGTGTGTGTGTGTGTGTGTGTGTGTGTGTGTGTGTGT
>NW_020664419.1:25744514-25763344 GCF_002925995.2 Terrapene triunguis | reverse complement strand
TGTCTTATTCTTAGTTATTGTGAACTATAACTTTCTCAAATACATAGTTAGTCCTCACAGCTAGTCAGACTTGTTTGTAGCGAGAAAAGAGGAATTGCTCTTCACCTCATTCAGATTTCCTCTGAAATGCAATCGCGAATGATAGGAAAGGGACATTATTAGCTTTTCTGTCTGAAGTTTGACACCCACTAGTTTAAGCATGGGAATAGTAAGGTATTCAAAAACTAAGGTGATAAGGGCCATGAATAGGGCACAGAACCTTATGGGTAGTAACAAAAATACCTAAAGTCACTATACACAAAAGATTAAAGAGAAAATATTTCTCTGTTAGTTTTGTTTACTTCATGCATTTGGCAGCACTTGTGTATTGTCAATTTAATGGATTCCCATGTGCAGGCAGGCAGTCTTCCTCTTGCCTGCATGGGTCTTTTACACAGTAACTAGTGAGAGAAGCATTTTTAAGAATAGAAAAACATGATTTGGTTACAGCCATAAATATTGGCAGGGGGAACTCAGTGGCAGGTGCTGTACCTGAAACTACATTTAGATTTTTTTTTTAACTGATTAGATTTCAAGTACCCCTTTAAAATGCATTTCCTCCTCCCTACCAATCCCCTCCTCTACCAAACAAATAGTTTAAACTATTTCCATACAATGGAAAGTATGGGTGAATCTGACATTTTTAGAGACAAAGTGGGTGAGGTAGTATTTTATTGGACCAACTTCTGTTGGTGAGAGAAGCTTTCAAGCTTACACAGAGCTCTTCAGGTCATTTCTGGAGAGAGAAAAAAAGACTTCTATGACTTAATTGGCATTTTCCAACTCAAGCAGATGCAGGGTTCACTGGCATGCAGGACTCACTTCAGAAGTGGTAAAAGGAGGAAGTGACCTGCTACTTTAAAAATAATGGTCATGTCCATCTATCGAAAAACCACACAACATCCTCAGTCAGGCAATCCTCCTTCCCTCTCACCCACGCCCCCCTTTTTATTTCTGCCACTTCCCTATGCCTGAATTTGCTTTTCTAGAGGCCTGTCACTGGCAAGAAACAGTTTGTTGAGAAATTTTCAGTCTTACTATGTGTCTAGTTGTCCATCTCCTTTTCTAACTAGAGTCATTTATCAAACCCTATCCTAAAACCCTACTGACAAACAAGCTATTGTGCTTTCCAGAGTTTCCAAAGGGGCACTTTCAGGTCAGTTTTTGGCCCACAGCGATACAACAATTAAAAAAAAATTCAGACAGCTTCATCCAGAGTCATAAACAAGGAATTGTATAGGGTCACATCTACTTAAAAAATTCATCTCTTACGTAAACTGATCTGGCCCCCTCCTTCGTCGTTCATGCAGCTTCCGAATATCTTGTTTCCCTGCTCCCCACACTCCGATAGGCACTGATGCTGAGCTATCACCCACAAATATGATTTCAAGGGAAATAATTTTTCAATTTCTCTATATAAGAGGTTACCAAATTCATCTAAAATCCTACCAACAAGCTGTTATACTTTCCATAGTATTGAAATATTCAGGATTGCCATTATGTTTTGCTTATGTGCATAACAATATTTAAATCTTTTAGTATGAGAAGTGAATATTATTACAATCAACTTTTGGAACTGCACCTGCATTAGTTTCTTTTTCTTAAAAGTAAAAAAGTTTGCAGGTAAGTTAAAGAATTAAAATGGTGTCATTATGTGTGTGTATATAAATAAAATAATTACACTAAAGGTTTATGAGCAAAAGTACTGTGCATCTATATATAAATCTACAATGGTTCTGTACACCTTTCCTCCTATGTTCAATTTTAAATTGAATTGTAATGATTGTGACAGGTTTGGGCCCTTTGGGGTGTCAACTGATGTGCTGGGATGCCACTCAGTCCGCCTATTCTGCCCGGCTGGGTCCCCTTTACCTGGCCTTGCTGGAATAGGGTCACAAGCAAGCCAAGCACACAGGCAGGGCCACACCCAGCTGCACAGAGAGACAGATCTGCTGAGGAAATATTTGGCCTTAGGGGCATGCCCCAACACATTGGTGTCCACTCCCTTTAAGGGGTACAAACCCAAAGGTTTTATGAAATTCACCTCCTCCCTCAATGTGGAGGGAAATATGCATAACCTCTTGCCCCTCCCCAGTTAGAAATTACATATTACTAGAAATTACATAACTGGGTTATATTATAAACAAGAAATAAGTTTATTAACTACAAAAGGTGAATTGTAAGTGAATATAAAAATGACAGAATAAAGCAGATTACTGACCAAATAAAGCAAAATACGCAAGCTAAGCTCAATATACACCTCTACCCCGATATAATGCGGTCCTCGGAAGCCACAAAAATCTTACCACATTATATTGAACTTGCTTTGATCTGCTGGAGTGCGCAGTCCCTCCGCCCCGGAGCACTGCTTTACCACATTATATCCGAATTCGTGTTATATCGGGGTAGAGGTGTACTTAAAAAACAGGTTACAAAATGTAAATTATCAGAGGGGTAGCCGTGTTTGCTGCTTTTACAGATCCAGACTAGGAGTCCTGTGGCACCTTATAGACTAACAGACGTATTGGAGCATGAGCTTTTGCTCATGCTCCAATATGTCTGTTAGTCTATAAGGTGCCACAGGACTCTTTGCTGCTTTTACAAAATGTAAATTCGCACCCTAAATGTTATTTTAGGCAGGTTGCAAAGTTTGTGGTTCCGAGTTCCAGTTATATTCCTTTTCAGACTGGACCCTTGTCTCAGTCTGGACTCCCCCATTACCTTCTCTTCAGGTGACTTTAGCAGTCTCTCTTTTTGGGCAGACAGGCCATGGAGAGGAGGAGTTCTGTTTGCCTTCCTCCCCATCCTTAAATAGGATTTACATAAGGCGGGTGTGACAGGTTGGATCACAGAAACCCTCTTGGGAGCTGTCACCCGATGTGCCAAGACTACTTCTACCCCAGCTTTCCCTGCCAGCTCAGGACTCCAGCACCCTGTCTTGCTGAGCCAGACACTCCCATCTTCAACACAGACCCAGGGTCTGAACTACTTGCCCCAAAGCTGCAGGTTTACCTGAAAGCAACTAACAGACGTGTTCCTGTTTAACACTCAGATGCCCAACTCCCAATGGGGTCTAAACCCAAATAAATCCGTTTTACCCTGTATAAAGCTCATAAATTGTTCGCCCTCTATAACACTGATAGAGAGATATGTACAGTTGTTTGCTCCCCCAGGTATTAATACATACTCTGGGTCAATTAATAAGTAAAAAATGATTTTATTAAATACAGAAAGTAGGATTTAAGTGGTTCCAAGTAGTAACAGACAGAACAAAGTCACCAAGCGAAATAAAATAAAATGCGCAAATCTAGGTCTAATCAAACTGAATACAGATAAGATCCTCACCAGTTCCAGAATGATCCCTTTTACAGACTAATCTCCTTTTAGCCTGGGTCCAGCAATCACTCACACCTCTTGCAGTCACTGCCCTTTGTTCCAGTTTCTTCCAAGTATCCTGGGGGGTGGAGAGGCTCTCTCGTTAGCCAGCTGAAGACCAAATGGAGGGGTCTTCCAGGGGTTTAAATAGACTCTCTCTTGGGGGTGGAGATCCCCTCCTCACTCCTATGCAAAGTCCAGCTCCAAGATGGAGTTTAGGAGTCACCTGGGCAAGTCACATGTCCATGCATGAATCACAGTTTTTACAGGTAGCATCCATTGTTTACATGCTACCTTGAACGTCCTCAAGTAGACTTCCTATGTGGATTGGAGCATTCCAAGATCCATTGTCCTTTAAGTGTTTCTTGATTAGGTACTTAATTTCAACATTCCTTTCTCCAGGAACTGACCAAATGCTCTACTAAGGTTATTTAAAAATCAAGCCAGTACACAGCCAACATTCATAACGTCGAATACAAAAATGATACATGCATGCAAATAGGATTAATACATTCAGTAGATCACAACCTTCCAACCCACCACCCCCTCAATTCCTTCTTACTGGCTACTCCGACAGAGGGGTAGGAGGGTGGGTATTGGAATGGATATGAACACCACATCCCGAAGAACAAAATTTACAAGAAGGTGATAACCGTTCTTTCTTCAAGTGCTTGTTCATGTCAATTTCAATCAGGTGACTCTCAAGCCCAAGTTCAGGAGGTGGGGTCGGAGTCGTCCACTGATTGGAGCACTGCTCCCCTGAAAGCTGCATCGTCTCTGGCCTGCTGAGTAACCGCATATTGTGTGGTAAAGGTACGGATGGAGGACCGTGTCGCTGCTCTGCAGATTTCCTGAGTAGGGATCTGCGCCAGGAATGCTGTTGATGAAGCCTGTGCCCTGGTAGAGTGCGCAGTGATCGGGGGTGCGGGAACCCCTGCCAGGTTGTAACACTGGCGGATGCAGGATGTGATCTATGATGAAATGCGTTGTGATGATACAGGTAGGCCTTTCATTCTGTCCGCCACGAATAACTGGACCAATTTTCTGAATGGCTTCGTTCTCTCAATGTAGAAAGCTACCACCCTGCAAACACCTAGTGAATGGAGTCTCTGCTCCCTGCCATTAGAATGCGGCTTAGGGTAGAGCACTGTGAGAAAGATGTCCTGGTTAATGTGAAACTGATACAACCTTTGGGAAGAAAGCAGGGTGAGATCGGAGCTGAACTTCGTCCTTATAGAACACTGTATAAAAGGGGCTCTGAGGTTAGGGCCTTGAGTTCAGACACCCTCCTGGCCAAGGTTATCGCCACGAGGAACACCACCTTGTAAGAGAGGTAGAGGAGGGAGCATATTGCCAAGGACTCAAAAGGTGGTGCCATCAGTCTAGAAAGGACCAGGTTGAGGTCCCAGACCGGGACAGGCTGACAGACATCACGGTATAGCCTGTCGAGCCCTTTTAAGAACTGGCTTACCACGGGATTAGCAAACACAGAGCGTCCCTCCTCACCCAGGTGAAAGACCGAGATGGCGGCTAAGTGCACCCTTACTGATGACAACGAAAGCCACTGCTGCTTCAGATGGAGGAGGAAGTCCAGAATAAGCAGCACTGATGCTAGTGTCGGGGGCAAATGGCACTGCGCCAACCAGATTGAAAAACTCTTCCACTTGGCAAGGTATGTGGCTCTTGTAGAGGGTTTTCTGCTGTCAAGGAGGACCTGTCTAACCTGGTCTGAACAGGAAAGCTCCATCAGGTTCAACCATGGACCTTCCATGCCGTGAGGTGAAGCGACTCGCCGGCTTTCCCTCTGACTGCAAACTTTACCTGTGGAAATAATCCCATTCAGTTAGCTAGGTCTACTCACATGAATAAAGTCTACCACGTGGGTACTTTTGTGGAATTGACTGCTATGAGCCTCAGTAGATCCTGCGCCGCCTCAAAAGCCTCTGGGATAGACGAGAGAGGTAGGTGCTCCAATGGGAGCGGTGAGCAAGACGGGTCCAGACTTAACTGCCTCGCTTGGGCAGGAGTCAACGTGGCCCCACTCTGGCCCGACTAAGGTGCCACTAGTGACTGTTCCCTGGGTCTTGCAAAGGGAGATCGGCCTCTCTCTGACCTTTCTTTCTTCTGCGCCGGCGACTGGGACCAGTGCCAAAGTCTGAAATGTCCCCGAGAGGCTCCATGCCAGTGCCAAGCTCCCTTGCCAGCATCTTCCTTCGGCGCTGGATCCTTCAAAGACCGCGCTGGAGCGCTTCGCATCTACGACAACGTGCTGGGAGCAGGATCCCCGGTGCCTGGGTCCGACGGAGGTCGGAGAGTTGCCTCCATAAGGAGAATTTTGAGATGCTGCTCCCTGTCCTTAATGGTTCGCGGTTGGAATTCCCGACAGATCTTGCAGTGGTCTTTCTGATGACCCTCACCCAGGCACTGTAAGCAGGTGGTGTGGGGTGGGGGTCACTTTTTGGCGTGCACTTGACACAAATCTGGCAAGTCTTAAGCCCGGGGATCACGGCATGCCCCGGTAACAAATGAGGGGAAGGAGATTGGGGGAGGGGGAACCCCCTGAAACTGAAACTTATAAATAACTACTAAAGCAAACTAACTACTGGAAATTAACTATGTACAGCGCACAGCTAAAGCACTGCTAATCCACTTGCTGAAGCAAGAGAAGAGCAAGGGGAAGTTCTAGCTACTGTCACTGGCGGTAAGAAGGAATTGAGGGGGTGGCGGGTTGGCAGGGCTCTATATTGGGCACCATGAAGGCGCGACTCCAGGGGGTGCCCAGGCCTGCCCTACAGTTGCTGCAAGGGGAACAATCTTCCAGATACTGTGCACATGCATGCGCACACCCCTGATTGGAATTGACATGAACAAGCATTTGAAGAAGCATATCTTCATAAAGAATATGGAGTGAAACATCACAATGGTAACTGAAGTCAAACAATTCCGAATACATTGCTTCAATGCTCACTTGTTAGTTTAGGGCTGGTGTAGCACCTGAGACCTGAACCACAGTCAACGAAGTTAGGCTGTGTATTAAAGCAGATGCTTACAAGTTTACTGTCTAATACATGACCCTGGCAAAGGTATTGCTAGTGTTACTAAAATACAGGCACTCCTAAGAAGCAACAGATACTGGGTATGTATGGGAATACACTCCAAAAGATTAGGCCTGTACATCCTGACCTAACATAAGAGGATTTGACAGAAGTGATGAATAGGGATATTTTGCCTGAGACATCTGGAGCAAGGTACAAGGGGAGGTAACAAGCAGATGTCATGAAACACGTACGGTGGTATGTAAGTTGTCTCAGCCTATAAATGTTGGGGAACCTCACCTTAAGGTCCAGCATAGGGAGCAGTGGAAAGTCCTGCCGCTGACTGAGCCAAGTCCTTGCCACTGGGCACTTGTGTTAGTAGCTGTAGACACTGATCCAGGAAGCCAGTACTGTGTCCTGAGGACAATAAACCTGGCCGAGCACCTTCGCCACTGAACCAAGTCTGTGGTCCTTCTGGATAATACTATCGAGGTCTGCTGGGTTGGCTATCTGTGCAGAGCTGGGACAGCACATGGCACACACGTGCCAACTGACAACAGCTGATACAAAAGACCTAGCTGCAATGTTTAAAAACTATGATTACAAATAGTGTTTTCGCTTTTCAGAACTATTTTTTCTATTTAATGGATCCATTTACTGTAGCTGAACTGTTAACTCATCCAAGAATGATTTCAGTGCTCTGCTCAGTATCACAGAACAGCTATAAAAACCTAGAATGTGGGTTTACTATCTGAATCATACCAAAAAAAGAAAAAAAGATGAAAAACATTAAAGGTGAACAAAGGTCGTGTGATATGTGAGAGTGGTAATGGCTGGTTTTTTTGGGTAAGAAAACTGGTTTGCTCCCCTTTCTTCTTCTTTATGATGTGTAAGGGCACCTTACCCCCTGTAGTTTCTTTGTTTTAGTTTCGGGATGATTTTTACCTTAGAAATATCAGCAATATCTTCCCTGGTTTTGCCGGAGAACAAAATCTGATCCCATCCTGCTGCCAGTGCAGGATTGCTCCCTACACTGGTGCACTGGGGCAAGGGAAGAGAAGAGGACCCACTTCTCAGCCTTTCCTGCCATGCCTAAAGGATTGCTGGGAGCACTCCTGAAATTGGCAGCCTACTAGCTCAGTCTAAGACCCTACGGAGAAGATAAGTGCGAATCAGCAGGACCTAGCAGTGAAAGAGCAATGCTCTCCAATTACAAGCCAGGGCTGTCTGAAAAGCCCACTCACTTTGTCAATGTCCCTGTCCACTGGCAAGAGAACAGGTGCCTTTTTCTAGTACAGCCTAAAGCCTAGAAACAGTGACTTCTGCTTTTGCACACAATTATCACCTGACTCTCTAGTTGACACCGGCTTGTTAAAGATTCATTGTTCTATTTCTCTAACAAACCACCACCACAGCACTTTTGTTGTGTTCAGTGAGCTAGCAGCAAAGTGGTGCTCCCTAAAATGCTGCTCGCTGAAGTGCTGGCAAGCAGATTTTCTGACAATAGGATTTTAGACAATTTCACTTCAAAGTCAGCACACACAATGCAGCTAGTACTATAGCGACATATCATAGGAACTGAAAGGAAGCATGAAAAAGAAATATAAGGAGTGAGATAAGATTTCATTCACTTCCTAGACAGGCAATCAATTTTATATTGCACACAAGCTCCAATTCCACAAAAGTACCCACGTGATAACTAGGTCTACTCACGTGAATAAAGTCTAACTGAATGGGATTATTTCCACGGGTAAAGTTAGTCAAGTGAGTAACTATTTGCATGATCAGAGCTATAGTTAGGCATACAAGGGAGAATACATATTCACACTTCAGAAATCACAAAACAGACACCCCTGAAGACATGATCAATCATTTTTTTTAAAGCCTCAGAGAAAAACAACTCCACGTTCCCCAATTCCATGTATGCATGTCAGGATGAAAATTCAGCCTTTAATGTACGCACACAATTGTGGGGGGGGTCTCCCGCTCTTCAACCCTCCCCATCCGTCCAGGCTTTCCCCTGGTTTTCACTTGCAAGCACTGTCCCCTGCTCTCTGCCCTGGGTACAGATACAAAGAAGCAAGACTACAGCACCATTATCAAGTGAATTCCACTGGCTCCCCATTCATATCAAGATCCAGTATAAAACTATATTACTGCAGCACCCAGAGGCCACAATCAGGATCACTGTGTTAAGTGCTGTACAAACACACAGGAAAAACAAATTTCAGCGTGGTAGTGTGCTAGTCTGTATCAGCAAAAACAATGAGGAGTCCTTGTGGCACCTTAGAAACTAACAAATTTATTTGGGCATAAGCTTTCGTGGGCTAAAACCCACCTCATCAGATGCATGGAGTGAAAAATACAGAAAGCAGTATAAATATTACAGCACATGAAAAGATGGGAATTCCCTTATCGAGTGGGGAGTCAGTGTTAACGAGGCCAATGCAATCAAGGTGGAAGTGGCCTATTCTCAACAGCTGACAAGAAGGTATGAGTATCAGCAGAGGGGAAAATTACTTTTTGTAGTGACCTAGCCACTCCCAGTCTTTATTCAGGCCTAATTTGATGGTGTCCAGTTTGCAAATTAATTCTAGTTCTGCAGTTTCTCGTTGGAGTCTGTTTTTGACGTTTTTTTGTTGAAGGTAATATATCTGCATATACAACCCAAAACTGTTTTGCTGAACATGTTTAATGTGTGGTGAATTTGCCCACACCCTGTTCTCTTTTCGCTATTACTGCTTCCCAAGTTTCTTCCTCACAAGATACATTGATCTGAAACATCTCTCATGATTTAGCTTCCATTTTTCCAAATAGCATCTCTTTGTGTTATTTATTGTCCATGTTTCTGATATGGTCCTTCTTTATCATTTTCTTCTGTCTTGAAGAGTGTTCACAATTCCAACTTTAGAATCAACTGCAAATCTCATTAACATGCCATTTACTTACCCTTTAAGGTCATTATATTCATAAGTTCAGAGCAGTCTGTTCACCAATCCTTGCAGTACCCCTCTAGAACTATCCACCCAATTTCATACATTGCCAGCTCACCTTTGTTTAGTCTTTTCAGCCATAGGACAGAGTTTTTATCCTTTTACTCCACAGAGTTCCTATTCAAGCCAACAGTTAATTTTTTAACTAAGAACTTGAAAGACATAATATCAAATGTTACATCCACTGAGTTTCCTTCATCTACCAAAAGGAGAAATTCAGGGTTGTCTGAACACTTGTGCAATGTAATATATAAATATATACTGTATCTCCTATATAAAAGGGAGACAGTTTTCCCCTTAGCCCAGCTGATTCCATGACTCATGTTCTTATAACAAAATATTATTTGGCCACACTAATAATTTAAAGACATTTTCAAAGCTTTTACAAAATCTCTTAACCCTTTAGGCTTCAAGTTTAATTCCAGGACATTTGTTAAATTAAGCAAAAACAACTATAGGCGGGCACACACCATTTGCCTTCCATCTCTTTGTGGTTATGCAAACTTGCAAGCTTTGGTGAACTGAACATTAAAAACAGAAAAAAACCAATGAGGAGTCCTTGTGACACCTTAGAGACTAACAAATTTATTTGGTCATAAGCTTACGCCCAAATAAAATTTGTTAGTCTCTAAGGTGCCACAGGGACTCCTCATTGTTTTTGCTGATACAGACTAACACGGCTACCACTCTGAAACATTTATTAAAAACAGAGCCACTGAAGGCCATATTTCATCAGATCCACAATTTTAGCATCTCAGTTCTAGTGACAACAAATAAAAACATTTACTATCCAAAGGAACATTTTTGTGCTTTATTGTGTGTACCTTTTCTATAAACCTGATATATTGATCAATAAATAGATACTGCTTCTTCCTTGTGCAATGAACTTAACTTGGAATCTAAAACGTGAAGACTTCTTGTTCCTTGCCATTACTCAATAATTCTCAAGATTATTTTTGCCCTGAAGTTTGTTGTTTTGCATTGAGGAAGTAGTTAATTAAAACTGAAGATGAGACACATTTCAAAGGCTAACCGACCCGTGTTTTCTTGCTAACAAGACAGAAATGTGTTAACTAAACGTATGAGAGAGAAAACATAGTATGATTCTCCAAGCTTCTTTGGACTCTTTCCTAGTACATAAACAGCATAGGAGCATTAGTTTAGAATCATGTTGTGGTGCCATAGTTTGTGCTTTGCTAAAATGTAACAGATACAGGTATCCGATATCTAGGGCAACATACAACCTTAAAGAAAAACAACTGCCTAAGCATCAAAATAGGATGCATTAGCAAACCACAGTAAGTGTACTAATTATAAATACACTAATTTATACAAGACACCCAATTATGTATTACTATTTAAGAACAAGTGAACAAGAAACTGGCCTGGAGCAAGTGCTGAGTGCATCAAGGTAACCCAGACACACCCTGGTACTAGCGTAAGCCACTCAGATGGCCTAACTTAGACTTCCACCATCCTCTTCACTGCTTCATTCCCTCCACACACCCTGTCTTTTCTGCATTTAATATTTCGAAAAGAAAAAAAAAGTGTCCCGCATTAGTCTTAGCCTTTGATCACAAATAAAATCCAGTAAAATATACCCATAAGGAAACCAAGAAATTGCAATTGCCATTAAACCTGCTTTTTCGACCTACAATCAGTCAGGTAACAAAAATTGTTTTTGAAAGAGACCCTCACTGGTCTCTTTCAGCTAGCAGAAAAAGTCATACGTACATATTTTAACAAAAAAATGGACATCAGCACTTCTTTGCCAACTGTAAAGATGTTCTAAGATATTTCTCTTTCACAACACAGCTTCTTTCTGATTGGTCTGTTATCTAAGTCAGTCCTGTGTTTGTGACATCAGGTTCATTGCCATGAAGATGTACATTATTGTGAAAGTCAAAAACTTAAACACAACAGCTCAAAATTCTGCTCCACTTGCATCATATGTGCATCCTTCACTACACTATATGGAATGGAAATGCGCAAAAAAATATGGCCCCATACAATGTTCCCTCTAATTTTTTCCATCCATGTGCACCAATATCGGGGTAATGTGCGGATGTGTGCTACCAGTAGAAACAAAACACCAAGATGTAATGTATATTTTTAAAAAGTTACTATTGGGATAATTACTCCAGCAAGGACAGGTTAAGCATTTTAGAACTCACTACTCAAAGAATTAAAGAAAGAAATAAAATTATGAAATGCATAGAGCAGGCAAAAAACTAAAACAGCAATTTGAAAGAACAAAATTACAGAGACGTGTGTGAGACAGAGAAAGTGTGCAAGAGAGGTGTGGGTGTGCGCGAGAGAGAGAGAGAAGGGGAAGTGTATGAGAGACCATGCGCTCTCTCTAAGCGGTGAGGCACTCACCAGTCTGAATGCTTGTTCAGACCTCAGCACTAGCAGCCACATCTAACTCCCAAGCCCTGTCCCTCCTCCCTCTGTGGAGATGAGGTACCTGGGCAGGGGGAGGGAGACACCCTGACATCAGCACCCCCTCCCCCTCTGCTCAGCAAGCAGGAGGGTACCAGAAGCAGCTGGCCAGGGGCTCCAAGGAAGAGGGCAGGAGCAACATGGCTGCAGAGCAGCAGGGGGAGGGGCACCTGAACACAGTCGCTGGATGTGTGCAGCTCTTCTCATCAAATGCTCAGCACTTGATTGATTCTTGGGTGGCCATGCGGCTTAGGGGAGAACACTGACCTATAAGTTCCCTATGTTCAAACAGAATGATTATTCAGCCTGCAGTAGGGCCCAGAATACATTAGTTTACAATCTGGAAGGAGAAAGGTAAGGAAGGGGAGGAGGGGAAAAGATACAGACAGAGGGTTCAAAGGCTGAAAGTTGGCACACATATTGGTACTTCCATGGGGCTGCCTTTTGTTTATTCATGAACTATCCCCCAATCATCCTCCTTCCTTGTCATTATTAGCTGACTAGTTTCTTGTAGGCTTCCTTGGGGAAAAGGGGAATGAGACGTAATGGCAGAGCACTTTTTATTTATACATAAATTACTCTTAAGAAATATTGGTGAAGAGAGCATCCATTTATGTTACTTTTCAAAATAGGAAATTCCCTCTTTATACAAGATGTATTTTGCAGACAGCTGCATAACA
The DNA here is from genome assembly GCF_002925995.2 of Terrapene triunguis. Classification (NCBI taxonomy): domain Eukaryota; kingdom Metazoa; phylum Chordata; order Testudines; family Emydidae; genus Terrapene; species Terrapene triunguis. The sequence goes on along the minus strand of NW_020664419.1, from coordinate 25,750,780 downwards.
AGCCTCCCCTTACTGTTTTCTATATTTTACTTTTGATAGCCCAACTCTCGTCCTCCATTTTGAAACTTATCCTCCAAGGATAAAGTAAATAGACTTCACATTTCTATCATGTTCTTCTATTCAGCATGTCTCTCCCCCTGGAGGCAACCAAACACTGCTAGTACCAGGGGATGCTCACCATTATCTGGGCTGATACCATAATCTAGAAAAAAAAAAACACTTAGCATTTGTTTACTCTAGAGAGCATAAGTAAGGGGACAGGGAATGGAAACGAGAAAGGAACCATATCAGAAAAATAAATTCTGGTCTGGTACAATAGATCAGCAGCCAGATTATTCTAATCAGGCCAGAAATGTATTTTAAGATGTAAAATTTTGGTGATTTCTTCACTACCACTACAGTTTACTATCCTGTCCCCTTTTGTATCCATAATTGGCTGCTACTCAACCTCAGTCAGGACAAGATTCTGTCACTTCAGCATAAGCAAGGCTGCTGCTTTGGCAATATGACAAGGGGTTTCTTACAAGGGTGGGGGCAAACTGATCTACACAACCTGGATGTCATGAATAAGGCAATGATTTTGTCAGAGGTCACGGAAGTCACGGAATCAATGAATTCCAAAGACCTCCATGACTTCAGCCCCAGCGGCTGGAAGCTGCAGGGTCCCACCTCCTTTCACAGCGGCAGGGAGCTGTAATTTAGCCCCACTGTCCGAGGCAGTGAGCCCCCAAGCTCCCCAACCGCCACAGGCAGGGGGTACCCCGCAGCTCCCCAGTCGCCACCATGGGGGACAGGGGGACCCCTGCAGCTCCCCACTGTGGTGGCGGCAGGGGGACCCTGGAGCTCCCCTGTACCACTGGGGAGGGGGACCCTGGAGCTGAGTCCCCATGGGTGGTGGGGGCCCCAGAGCTGGCAGCTGCGGGGTGGCTGGGCAGCCCCTTCCCATTTTATCATGGATATTTTTAGTAAAAGTCAGGGACAGGTCACGAGCTTTCGTGAATTTTTCTTTGAAACTTAATATTTTGAAGTTTTTAAAAAGTACATTAAAATTGCCTCTTGTAGGGAAGCAATTGAGCGAGAACACCAACTTTAACAGTATATCAGCGCTAAATTTTATGATCAATCAGAAGAAGAGATTTTCTTAATATCAACTAAAAAGAGAATTGTTTGCCTTTCACTCCTATCCTTAATGTTTGCCTTAATGTAGAAATAGAAATTAATGGAGATATCCTATCTCCTAGAACTGGAAGGGACCTTGAAAGGTCATCGAGTCCAGCCCCCTGCCTTCACTAGCAGGACCAAGTATTGATTTTGCTCCAGAACCTTAAGTGGCCCCCTCAAGGATTGAACTCACAACCCTGGGTTTATCAGGCTCAAACCACTGAGCTATCCCTCCCCCCACCTGGCAAATTTGAACTCAAATGTTACTAACGTAGAAGTGCAGTCAGATTCCTACAGCTTTCCTATTCCACAATACCGTAACTTCTGGGTATGAATGGGAATTCATTCATGCCTATATTTCATTTAGTTGCTATTTTACGGACCACCAACATTTTACATTTAGTAACAGTTTCCATATAATTAAAAAGAGGAAAACATACATATTTTAAGATGTTTCTGGCAAAGTAGAGCACTTGCTAAGGAAATGCTTAATTTGACTTCTAAAAAAAAAAAAAAGGGAAAAATCTTCTTTCCCCCTTCTTGTAATTAAGCTACTAGATGGGGGGGGGGGAGGAAACTAGCACATAGTTATTTTAGATGTACCCTCGGATGTCAATATGTATGAAACATTCACCAGCTGCATATAGTAAATAAAATATTTGAAAGAAACGCTTATTTTTTCCCTTTTCCTACAAATTTATAAATTGATTTTTTTCAAAAACCTACCACCACTCTCAATTATTCTGATGAGGCTTTAAAAAACAAAAACAACAAAAACTTATCCCGTTTCTTAAGATCACCTCATATGTGGTACACATCGTGCATCGAACCCAAAGAAAGACGGCATACATCAAAAAACCTCAGCCACTGCCAAACAGGTTTTCCATATTTTCCTACCCTCCATGCACACCAAGCCATATTTCAATAAGCTTGGACATTCCTTATTCAAGAGCATTCTTTATTACTTACGTAAAAAGTGTTTTTCCAGTAAGGCGATTTCCAGGTGACCTTTGATCTCATTTAATCTATCAGACTCTGTTCTGTTAAAATCCTGGACTCCTGATGCCATGTTGATGGCCCCTGGACCAGCCTATGAAAAAGGAGGGGGGGGGAAAATAAATAAATACATTGACAACTCAGAAGGAAGCTTCTCCCTGAAGTGTCATTTAAATACTTTAATTTACCTCAAAAACAGTAAACAAAGAGCTGTGTGAAAAAATGTGTAAGCATTTGAAGCCAACACAGCAACGCTCTTATTCAGCATTAGACTTACTGAAATGAATCAATAACAGCTGATCAAACATACAGCATCTCCCTCCGACAGGTTTGCTCAGTGCGCTTGCCTAGAAAGATTCTAGATTTGCTGCAACATGACGATCATTTCACTTCCCTCCTGCTGGCTGAAAGTGCATTTCAAATAACGCCTTTTCCCTTTAATTTGACACATGGCCAATTAAAACAAAAAAAATCCAATATGCACACAAGCAACAATCTATGTCCTGGTCTATACTTAAAACTTAGGTTGATATAGCTACAGCTCTCGGGGCTGTGAAAAATCAACATTCCTGAGTGCCACAGCTATGCCAACCTCAACATCCAGTGCAGATGCAGTAAGGTTGATGAAAGCATTCTTCTGCTGACCTAGCTACTGTTGCTCAGGGAGGTGCGGTGATTACAGGAGGAGTTACTTCCGTTGCAGTAGTGTATGTCTACACTATGGTGTCACAAAGGCAGAGCTGCAGTTCCATAGCTATACTGCTGTAACCCCCTGTAGCACACAGACAAGCCTCAACAAAAACAGATTTTTCTAAGCACTGACTACCATTCTGTACAAATCCTCTCTCACATATATGTGAATACTTTAGCGTCAAGACATAATCCTGAAGGAAGAAAATCTACAACCCTGATGCAAGAAAGGCAACAAAAAACCAGCAGGGCTATTTTGTTGCATTTTTACAGGAATGTGGGTAGTGTCCAAAAGACGATGCTGCAGGACAAAAACCTCTAGGCTCTTGCATCTTTTAGAGGTGATTTATCATCATCTTTACCAGCAGCGGCTAAATAAACTAAGCACTGGAAATACTGCAGAATGTGAAAATCAAAGAAGAATGCATGGCTTCTAACAAGCAGCAGCTTGCACAAAGTGAAACAACAAAGGAACAGAGGTACTTTCATACTAAGAGGCAGGTGAGGATGCTACGTTTTTGGAAATAGTCTGTTAAATTACAAGGAAGACAGATTTCTGTTTTGCAAGATGGTTAATTAAAACGTCATGTGCAATCACTATTAGCAATGTACAAACTCTATAGATGGATTTTGGGTGTAAGCTCTTGGAGCTACTCATGGTATTAAATGCTTGCCAGATGCAATAGTATTCATTTTATAAGTAAAGCAAAGGTGAATTTTTATTCTTAGCCCACGATTGAGTCATCTATACACATTCAGAACTCAAATGAACATGAGTACTTTTGAAAGAAATGAAATATTTTATACAAAAATAAAATCCAGTAACTAAATTAGTATAATATGATCTAAATATAGTCAAGTAATTCAGCACGTTAATAGAACTGTTTTAAATTTTAAAATAAATTAAATGTTTAAAAACTAATTATAAGTATTTAGTTTTAAAAAAAAATATGTATCCCATCCAAAGGTTTTAAAAACAGATCAGTGATTTATTCATAACATACACAGCATATACATTTTCACTGTTAGGAATTATTTACACTTTTTAAGTACCCTGTCAATGTACCTGTAACACAGAGGCCCATTGGTGCCCACAGGCAAAAGGGTTCACTGTTCTCTATGATCAAGTCCTATATCAGACCTGAAACTCGCTACACCTAATACACTGTTTCATGGTATTTATCCAAAAAGAGTAGCTTATAAGGTCTCTACTGAAAGCTTGTAATGATTAGGGGTATTGATAAGTTACAAGATGTGTATATGGATAATATTTAAGGAATAATGTAACAATGTTGAAAATTATACCCTTATGGTACTGGGTGAGTGATCCAGGGAATGTGTCTTGGTGATGACCCTTTCAAGCGGGACGGAGTTGTTATCCCTCCCTGGCAAGCCAATTTTGTAATATATGATTCAATTGCCTACTCTTGCCCCATCCCCAAACACTCAATGGAAAACCAACTGTAAACAATCAAAGCCATTTGAAGGTAACAAGAAACTTTATAACAGACTTTGACTGATTGGTGTCAATATCCTCAGAAGCAGAAGATGCATAGCTCCTAGTCTAAGGAGTTTGCAAACCCTATTAGGCCTCGTCTACACTAGGGTGTGTGGGGGGGGACTGATCTAAGTTACACAACTTCAGCTACATGAGTAACGTAGCTGAAGTCGACATACTTACATCTACTTACCACGGTGTCTTCACTGCGGTAAGTCGACGGCTGACTCTCTCCCGTCAACTCCACCTGCGTCTCTCGCCCAGGAGGAGTACTGGAGTTGACGGGAGAGCACTCAGCGGTCGATTTATCATGTATAAACTAGACGTATAAATCGACCCCCGCTGGATCGATTGCTGCCCGTCGATCCAGCGGGTAATGTAATGTAGACAAGCCCTTAGTGAACAGAAACAAAAGACTGATTCAGTATTTGAGAGAGCAGAGAAAGACCCTCTGTGCATCCATTCACTGAAGAGAGATCTTGTTGAGCAGGTGTTTTTCATGAAACCTGACTCTCAGTGCTGAGTACCTCAAAAACCACCACAGTACCATTTTATTAAATGTACATGTTTTCTTAATTGGAGTTATAGAGATGCAGAACTTGAATCTCACACTAATGACCTGTAATATAACAGATTCTATTCTTACAAGGCTTCAAACCAGGATTGATAAAAATTGATTTAAAAAAAAAAAATCAGATTTTTTTACTTCAATTAAACAAAGGTTACTTTAAAAAAAATAAACCTAAAATTAAATTTGAAATTGATAACCTATGTTAAGGCCTACATTTATTATAATCTATTAAAATCATTTAATTTTTTTTTTGTACTTCATTTAAACAGTACCTTGTCTGCCAAGTTTTAAAGAAAGTCAGACAACTGAGCTGGTGGAAATCACTCGCTAAGCACCAGGAACCAGAGTTTGCTGGAGTGCTAACCCAACTTTTGATAGCAGTAGCCTCTTCTGCAGGTTCAGAAAGACTAATTTTCTTCATTTCAGTTTATTCAACTGGTTCAGTTCGATGACTACGTCATTCAAAAGTTAAACTTCAAGGTGAGATTTCTTAAGAAGTAGGCAAGGTTGTTTTCCTCTTCCAATTTATGAATAAAAACTAAGGGTAGAGGATCAGATCTACTAGTTCTAAACTGCGGAAGGACATGATTACCAGAAACAAGCATTTCAATACATTAAACTACAGATAATACTTCCTTTGTTTAGTAAATCAGTTTTTAATGCCAAAAAAAAAAAAAAAAAAAAAAGATTTCCCTTATGTATCCAGCAACTTTAAAGGTAGCTTTATTTAATTAGAAAAATAAACTGTTTTTGATCATTAACTGAATTTGCATTTCAATCCTAGAGAGCTTGACACAAGTCTCAAGTAAGATATTAATCTAGTAAATAAGAAATGAATCATTCACCATTTTATAATAAAAATGTAAAAATTAAAAATCTCAATAAATGTACGTTAAGTTACTTAAGCAATTATATAGATGTGTGTAGATAGTATCATAGTATCCTCCCGGCTAGCCCCAAATTTAGAGTAAAGGCTATATTTAGTTGCAAAGCAACATATTTGAATTGTTATTAACCAATGAGAATCAACCTCTCTTTAGGAAAAGTATTAAAGTCTATGATTTACAAATCAATGTTTCCTGCTTGCTGATTTAAATCATGATTAAAATTTGTGATTTAAATCACTAATTTAAAAATCAATCCACCCTGTTTAGGCTAGTTTTCAACAATGGTTTTATTGGCTAACCCTGTAGGTGAATGTGAGCAAGTAATTAGTATCCCAGTATCTGAGTTTCCTCATCTGTAAATATGGATCATCTAGTACATTTACAAAGCGGTTACAAATAATAACAAATGAAGTTTTGTAAGACATTTGAAGAAACTCAGGCCTACTCTACACTTAAGACTTAG
>NW_020664419.1:25682263-25734514 GCF_002925995.2 Terrapene triunguis | reverse complement strand
TCCACCTGGTTAGGTGGCCTGTAGTAGACTCCTAGCATGACATCACCCTTGTTTTTTACCCCTTTTAGCCTAACCCAGAGACTCTCAACACTTCCATCTCCTATGTCCATCTCTACCTCAGTCCAAGTGTGTACATTTTTAATATATAAGGCAACACCTCCTCCCTTTTTCCCCTGTCTATCCTTCCTGAGCAAGCTGTATCCATCCACACCAACATTCCAATCATGTGTATTATCCCACCAAGTTTCAGTGATGCCAACAATGTCATAGTTGTATTTATTTATTAGCACTTCCAGTTCTTCCTGCTTATTACCCATACTTCTCGCATTTGTATATAGGATAAATGGGTGAAACTGAATGGCCTGGTATGTACAGGTAATCAGCAATGTTCCCTCCAATTTTTCCCACCACTGTGCAGAATGAATTTTGTTATGTGCACCAATATGGTGCACATAACAAAATTCATATGGTGGGGAGGGCTAAGGGGTTCGGACTGTGGGTGGGGGCTCAGGGCTGGAGCAGAGGGTTGGGTTATGGGGGAGGGGGTGAGGGCTCTGGCTGGGGGTGCCGGCTGTGTGGTGGGGCCAGGGATGAGGGGCTCAGGGCTGGGGCAGAGGGTTGGGGTGCGGTGTCTGCCTGGGGTGGGGCTGGAGATAAGGGGTTTGTGGTTCAGCTGGGCTTCCCAGACCGATAGTGGAGAGAGAGAGAGAGAGAGAGAGAGAGAGAGAGAGAGAGAGAGAGAGAGAGAGAGAGACTTCCCCCCCCCTCAGCTCTCTCTCTCCCCCTGCAGCAGCACCTGGGCTTGGGGGGCGTGGGGGGAAGGTTCCTCTCTCCACCATGGCAGGTCCAGGCCAGGCTGGGTCAGGGTTGGGGGAGGGGCGCCTCTCCCCCAGTTGCAGCAAGTTCCACTCTGGGCTGGGTCGGGGCCAAGGCAGGTCCGGGGCTTGGGGAGAGGCATTAAGTGCAGCCCTGAGCTCCTGCACTGCACTTAATAGGCAGGCAGTTTAGTGGGAATTTAGGTAGTCAGACTAGATGATTAATGGTCCCTTTTGGCCTTAAATTCTACATTCTAGCTTTTTTACCCGAGGAAAACAAAATCGCTAAAATATCAAAATCCCAATTCCTATTAAACAAATGGCACACGAAGTATTTCACATACACCTCTACCCCGATAGAACGCGGTCCTCGGAAGCCAAAAAAATCTCACCGTGTTATAGGTGAGACCGCGTTATACCAGGGTAGGGAGAGGAACCACTCCCCGCCCCAGCTCCCTGCCGCTCTGCCTCCCCCTCCTCCCTGAGCGGGACTACGCTTCTCCCTCCCTCCCTTCCAGGCTTGCCGCGCCAATCAGCTGTTTGGCCCGGCAAGCCTGGAAAGGGGGGGGGAGGGGGGGGGAGAGAAGCAGAGCGGTGGTGGTGCGCTCAGGGGAGGAGGCAGAGATGAGCTGGAGCAGGGATCGGTTCCTCTGCGCCCCCCGTTACTTGCTGCGGCCCTCCCCGGGGCCCCCCCACCCCAGCTCACCTCCACTCCGCTTCTCCTACAGTGTGTAGTCCTTACTCGAGCAGGTACTCACAGTAGGGAGAACTATGTTCTCTGTTATTTGCAGGATTGGGCACTAGGTCACTAGTGCAAACCCCACTTAGGTAGTAGTGACCGAAAGTCACCATCTGTGATGATTTAGTAGGCTTGTGTATTGGTGGCCTTAGTCCAGGTCCCAGTGGGCAGATGTCCACATCACAAAGCCTGCCAAGCCTTGGCAAGTTCACAAGGCAAGTACTGAAAGGAGACTGAATTGCCCTTTTGCTCCATTCCATTCAGGTTCATGGCCCACTATAGAAGTGACTTGCATTTTGCTGCCCATGCTGCACCGATTTTATAGTTTTATAGACAAGATGCTATAGTCTACATGGCCATCAACTTGACATCTAGTACAAACACCAAACTGAGTGTTAAAAAGAAATTCAGAGGCAGAGCAACAATCTCCTTGGCAAGTTATTTATCTAAGAGAATTGCCGGTAAGTACTTTTAACTATACTGCATTTGAGGCACTGTGGAATTTTCACTGTTAGCAAGGAGAGTTCATCTGCACATCAAGGGGCGTAAATGTGGGGCCCAAAAGCATTGCTGAGGACCCCTTGGGGTATGTGCTCAGGCAGATTTCATAAGAGATCAAACTTGTACTTCATTTTTCTGTTCTGCTTGGCTGAAATAACATGCATGATGGCAACAGTTTTGCACTCTGTCTTGGCTTTTAATAGCATCATCACCACAGCACAGGTGAAGCAGCAAAAGCAGAAAAAAATATACAGGAAAGTGGAGAAATAAAGACTAAGGACTGGTCTACACTAGAAAGTTAGGCTGATCCAGCTATGTTGCTCAGGGACATGAAAAATTCATACTCCCGACAGACATCGTTTAACTGACCTTATCCCTGGTGTAGACAGCGCTAAATTGATGGAAGAATTATTCTGTCAACCTAGCAAGTGCCTCTCAGAGAGGTGGATTTTACTACAGCAATGGAAGAACCCCTTGCCGCTGTAGCATATCTAGTGTAGATACAATTTAGGATTATGCAGTCGAACATGTAAACAGGCACATGCAAGATCTAGTGTTCATGTGTACTTTTCATAGTCTTGTTCAGTACCTCAGGGAGTCACTCATGAGAGTGAAGTAACACAAGACTTGATCTTCCCATGCTACCTCTGTTCCTGAAAGTACCATGAAGAGAGTATATCTTACATTGTTTTACCTAGTAAGTAGTTCCTGGGGGAGGAGAAAGGGAATTCCATGTGAGACTGAGACTGAACCCAGCAATTCATGTTTACTTGAGTTTTGGGTATTGATTTAAACACATTAATGCAGATTCCAAACATATATCCTTAGAAAAAACACTATTCTTGGGATAGAAGTACTAATATTGCAATAATGCCTGAAGTTTTCAGGCATCAGATACAGTAGAACCTCAGAGTTACAAACTGACTGGTCAACCACACACCTCATTTAGAACCGGAGGTACACAATCAGGCACAAACAAACAGAGTCGTCCGTGTCCCTCCCCCCACCCCCAAAAAATACAGTACAGTACTGTGTTAAACGTAAACTAATAAAACTGTTTGTTCTTGTTTCATTTAAATTAATATGGTTAAAAGCAGCATTTTTCTTCTGCATAGTAGTTTCAAAGCTGTATTAAGTTAATGTTCAGTTGTAAACGTTTGAAAGAACAACCATTAAATTTTGTTCAGAGTTACAAACATTTCAGACTTACAACCAACCTCCATTCCCAAGGCATTAACTCTGAGGTTCTACTGTACTCACATTGGTAACTAATCCCTCCATTTTACAGTCACTGTCCTTAAAACCAGGCACCATTTATCTCTATCATCCACTCTCTCACACGTGGTAGTGTGCACACACACACACACAGTTAATAAGAGTTTTGACAGCAGGACCTACATTTTGATTAGCAGTTATACAGCCCCGATCACTGTACTATCGGAATCTCAAACCATTAATGTACTTACCCTCCACACCCCCCATGAGGTAGAGAATTATTTTATCCCCATTTAACAGTCCAGTACCTTAAAAGCAAAAGGATTTCTTTCCTCCCAGATAAATCTGATTTGTCACCAATGACAAAACACTACAGACATTCTTATATTGCTCCAATATCTCTGCCACCTTAGGTACAGTTCGGAGTTCCATATTAGTCATAAGCAGGGCCAAAAACAAAAGGCTTTTATTTTTAACTAGAAACTGCTAAACCCTAGAACAGGGGATCTCAAAGTGAGGGTCGGGACCCCTCAGGGGGTTGTGAGGTTATTACGGGGGGGCCCGAGCTGTCAGCCTCCACCCCAAAGCCCACATTGCCTCCAGCATTTATAATGATGCTAAATATATAAAAAAGTGTTTTTAATTAATGGGGGGGGGGGGGGGAAATCGCACTCAGGCTTGCTGTGTGAAATGGGACACCAGTACAAAAGTTTGAGAACCACTAGAAGGAAAATCAGAGTAGCTTTCTTGCATTTATATAGTCAGTATGGAAAGAAACTCTCTTACATAGACCAATTACAGCGAAGTGCCTTTTTTGAGAACACTGAGCTGCCGGAACATAAGCACACACCAGAGTGCTTTACAGCCTAGAAAGTCTAATGGGAAGAGGTATATTCTTAACTTTATATGCAGAATGACTCAATTCCCTGTATAGAAAAAAAAAAAAAAAAAAAAAAGACATCCTTTCTGATGTACTTTTCCTGCCCAAAGCAATGCATAGCTATTGATTTCCATGTAATTTAAAGAGGACACAGAACTAAACTCTTGCATACAACTTTGGGGAAAAATCCACAACCCAAATTCCTGTCTAAATTATGTGACATGCTTTAAAGAAATAGCATGACATCAGATAGAATATCGTTACTTAAAAGCCAGATAATGTGTTGATAAACTCACAGCTATTATATTTCATCAGCAACATTACATGAAAAATACAAAAATACATGCCTTGCACTGAGCAAGCTAACCTGGTTTAATGTAAGGTTGCCAGCAGCCTTTAAGTAAATGGGATAGAGAAGAGACAGCCACTGGACATACAGGTACAGCAGGAATTGGTGTGGATGAGCTAGAACACCAACACTGAACTAGTGTCCCAGCAAGTAGTCAGAGAGCATCATTTCAAATTTCAGATAACATGTAAGAACAAAGACCACAAGTGGTTAATAAAGATAATACAGCATATTTCTTAATAAAAGGAGTGAGAGTTCTGATGTCCAGGCCCAACTTCAATTCTGGAAACTTGTCTTTACATAAAATTCCCCTTGCAATTTACATTATACACAGTGGCCAAAATTTTTAAGAGTAACTAGTGATTTTGGGTGACTATTTGTGGACCTTAAAAGTGGGTTGATTTTCAGAAGACAGATGTTTATCTTTTTCTGAAAAGTCACTCTTTTTTAAAAGGTGTCTCAGTCTGGGGACCCATAAACAGAGGTGTCCAAAAGCACTAGTAACTTTTGAAAGTCTTGACCTGTGTCCTTCACCTCCCTTCCTCAGCTGCTGCATAGTGTTAAACAGGCCTTGTGTTTCACAACAAAGGCTGCTGCATTTCAGTGGAGAATGAAAAAGTGACACCCCACCACCACCACCTCCTCCCTCACAAGGTCACTGCAATTTTTAATGGCCAGATTTTCCACAAGTGCTCAGTACCTCTTATTATTCTGAACGGGAATAGGGCACTTTTTAGATCTGGGCACTGCTGTTTAAACTGAGAGACTCAAAAAGCTTTAAAGGCGTATAGCAGTTTCAAGTCGATGCATTATGGCTCACATAGCGATTTATGCCTTATACCCCTCTGCTGTCTCTTGTGAGTACACCCTTCCTAGTAAGAGAGTGTGGGTCTCCACTTCACTCAAGTAAGAGTCCTGCAACTCTGCTACTCTTAGACCTCCTCCCATATTCACCATGGCTCCTTTAGCAGAGCCAATTTGGCTTGGCTCCCTGCAGGAGTCTTAGAGGAGGAAGGAGGAGGGAGGGAGGGGGGGAGAGAGAGAGAGAGAGCGCGTGCTTTGTTACCAGAAAGCATATGCAGCAACACAGTGCAGCTTTTTCAAAACAAAAGGTTTATGTATTACTCAACAGGAATACAGTAGTTAGAGAAATGGATTAAAATAACAAGGCGGCCTGAATACATGCATCTTACCTAAACCTCATGCAAGTTTTGGCTAAGTTCCACTCAGCCTAGAGACCCCTACTCCTGGGCTGGGAGAGAAACAGCCAGCCACAGCAGCATTCTCTAAGTGTCTGTCAATCTCACCTCCAGCACTGCTTCCTACTCACCCCAATTTCTCAATCTTTAATGGTTTAGATGCTAGGTTTGGGCCTGGGACAAATAAACCTTTTGACCTAGCAGGAGCTAGGCAGATAGGTATCTCCTAATTAACTGTTCCCCCCTTGTTCTGCTGCTGTTCTCTCTAGAGGTATCTTCCCTTGTCAATGTTTCATTTGTTTTCCCCTAACAACCTCCTGTGATTAAACTCGATGCAGTCAGACAGAATAATATCAAGCAAGTAAATTAAGGGACAAATGTATTCACAGAAATACAAAAGTCTCCCACATTCTCCACAGTGTGTTAGTTTGTTGAGGGAGTCTTGGTTAACCTTCTGCTACGACTTAACTGCCCCTAAAAATCCGAGCAGGTGTTGCTAAGTATCATTGTCCTTCCTTTCCTGTGCTAACTACATCCATAGACCTCTGGGCCCACAAAAGCCAGGGGAAGCAAGAGTGGACAGCATGAATAAAGAAACACCACATTTGAATACAACTTTATACTTCCATGACATAGATAGCAGTGGACCGTTGGAGTAAATAGGCTTAAAGTCCACAAACAAAAAGGAAGAACTGAAGTGAAGTTACAAAAATATGAGCATGTTCAAAACTGTGCACCTTTTATTTGCTTTCTTAATCCTGAAATATTACTTCCAAAAACATAAAATCAGGAGAATAGCATTAATAGCTACCATGTTCCATTATTTTTTTAAATCTGATAATAGCTTTAAAAATGTAGCCAGATTGAATACTTACAGGGTCTCTCAGTTCGTCATTCTCTCTGAGTGACGTTCGAGGTATTTTCACTGGGATTTCATCTCCACATTCAGTATCTGAAGCATTTGGAGACTCTGCTAAATCAAGGAACTCATCTCTCTTGTGACCTCTGAACCTTATTTTGTCTAACCTCTTTAGCATGTTCAGCACTGCACTTTTCTGCTTTACCTTAACATGACGGTTGGTGTCCCTGCAAGAAACAAAAGAAAACGATATGGTGAAGATTAAAACATTTGTAGTATGCCTGAATACAAACATTCTAATTACAGAGAGTGCTTTCAATCATTTTTCAAGTCCTTTCTGGTTAAACAGTTATTTATAGAAGGAAAATGTAACACAGCTTAGCGTTCAAAGAAGCACTTATTTTCAAGTATGACAATGAGCAGATTCTGTTTCTAATGGCTGATAATTGATGGTGACCTTTCCCACTAGGTAACAACCTGCTACCTCAAGTGACCCACAAAGGGTTTTGTTTGTTTGTTTCATTTGGACTTTCTGCTTTTTTATTAAAAGTCTATTCTGAGGGTAAATTCACACACACACACTTCCGGACTTCTGCAACATCTAATCAACTCCACTGAATAGCTGAGATCACATTTTTCAAGAGACTTACAAATCATAGCAAGAAATTGGTAGCTTAGAGGCCAGCACATTGCCAAAGTATTACTCAAGGACTTGCATAGATACTGCACAGAATTTACTAAGAAAGCTACTAGACGCCCAACTGAAATCAAAGAGCTCATCAAAATTAAGAGTATTCAACAGAAGCAGTGACCTACATTCAATCTGTGCAAGCAGTCATTAGATCCATCTCCAAAACCACCACTGCTCGCTGATCCATGCAGAATTCTAGAGAAACAAGGCCTTGCTAAGAGACCTTCTCTCTTGCTTCTCCGGGAGTGGGGGGGAGGGAGGGTAAATTACTCAAACCATTATTTTTTAAAAAGACTTTATTTCATGAAGAAAAGCACTGAAAAAAATGGAACTGAGCAAGATATATAGCTAAGAGTTTTCTATAAATGGAATGTTTGGACACCATATTAATATTTGCAGAATTTGTGAACTCAGTCTTTCATCAAAGACAAAGTAAGTTAGTTACCATCCATAACATCCCTACAGCTAATGTCTGTTAATTTTTCCACCTGCATTTTAAAATATAATGCCTGAGGTTTAGCTGCTTTGCCTTCCAGTTTGTATCCAGGCTAAATCCACCCATTACACACAAGATATTTTCTGGGGCGGAGGGGTTGATTTTTGAGGGAGCACAGTTTAATTCTTAAAACAGATTCAATTATTTGAGGCAGAAAAGCATTTGACTTCAAAAGCTTCTTTTGAACAGGATGCAGCTTAACTCACAAAGCTGAAAGCAAGCATATTTGCTGTTTATTGAAAGACTTGAGCAGGGCAGACTTGCTGGCCCACTCCTCTTTATACCATACAGAAGCCTGAATGTTCCCTCCCTATCCTCAGGAAAATGAACCTCCCCTCTTCAAAATCTCCTGTCATGACTGGAGCCCTCCACACACACTTCTCATGCAGAGTGCCTAATACAAGTTAGTCTTCCTTGCTATCCAACGAGTTTTCCCTTACCTGCCTTGCCCCTGCTGTCACCCTCAGCAATGATACACTGCTTGTTCTATTCTTCTTCAGCCTCATATTCCAACACAATGTTGGATAATATTGGGAATACAGATAGGAGAAAAAGAGTCCAGCAGAGGCCCCTCTTCAAGTTCCAGCAGCCTGAAACAATCATTTGCTTTCCCAGCATAGCATCTCATCTAAAAGACTGGTCTCTCCAAAGTAGATGTGAAGTCTTAGAAGGCACATAATTTATATCATGGGAAAAATCCTTTTAGTATGTCCACAAGACTATTGACACATTAGAGATATGAATCTGAAAGTGACAAAAGTCCCACAGTAACCCCTTTCCATAGCCTATAAGACATTTACCTATTAAGCAAATATGGGGGGAGGGAAGGGGAGAGGGCACAGCAGAGAAGGGATGTGTAAGAAACCCATGTAACGCGCATTAAAAACATTATCTGTGATTAAAAACAAGACTTTTCCAAGTTAAGACTTACAGGTCAAGAACCTATGCTACACTAGTTTCATTCACATGTTTTGATTCATGGCACACAATGAGTTTAAAGACTGAGTTTTTGACAAAAATATTTTCTTTGCATCTGGTAGTGGCATGATGACAGCTTCCTGTTATTTACATGCAGATTTTTGCATTAGGTATACAATAGAACCTCAGAGTTATGAACAACAGAGTTACAAACTGACCAGTGAACCACACAGCTCATTTGGAACCAGAATTACCTAATCAGGCAGCCACAGAAACAAAAAAAGCAAATACTATGCAGTACAGTACTGTGTTAAATGTAAGCTATTAAAAAATAAAGGGAAAGTTTAAAAAAAGACATGACAAGGTAAGGAAACTATTTCTGTACTTGTTTCTTTTAAATTAATATGGTTAAAAGGCAGCATTTTTCTTCTGCATAGTAAAGTTTCAAAGCTTTATTAAGTCAATGCTCAGTTGTAAACTTTTGAAAGAACAACCACAATGTTTTGTCAGCATTACTAACATTTCAGAGTTACGAACAACCTCCATTCCCGAGGTGTTTGTATCTCTGAGGTTCCACAGGGTCAGATTGCTTAATTTGCCACTGTAATTGATATGCCAACCTTTAATTGTGTTATTACCACCTGTAGTTTTGAAAATGCAAGACATTTTAGAAGTAAAATACTAACAAACTTGCTCTGCTGATCAAAACAAGTCTTCAATTTAAATTTTAGCTCAAAAATAGGCTACTACAAGATATGAACATTGGCAGGGACCAAAACAGCTCATCAGGCTGATCATTAAAAAGGAAAGGAAATAGTTCTTAGTCATCTTCCGTTCAATTTTTCAGAAAAGAGGTTACTGGTCAGAAGTATGGTTTTCTTCAATTATAAACTGAAAAGGGTAATACAAATTAAAGCAGCATTTTTTCTAGTACAGGTCTGAAAACTATTGAGAACTCCCAACTTCTGGTTCTGTAATATTGCTTATGGCTACAACCTTCTTCACAATTTATTCCTTTAAGAAAACTATGTTTGCAACACTAAGACAAAAGTAAACTCCGTTTTTATACAAATGTGCATTTTCTGATTACAACACACCTAGTGTCATACTTCTGCAACTAGCTGCTAAAAAAGTGAAGGCCAACAAACATGGCAACACTTAGGTAGACTCCCCAGATCATCATCATGAATTAGTTTCTCACAGCTTTGGATATCCCAAACTACAAAATTAAGTAAGCTTCAGACTGAAAACAAGTCTTCTGCTTAACACTTCAGCAATATTTATAAAAATGGGAGCAAAGGTTAGAATTAGATTTACTAGTAAATTACAGCTACATTGCAAACATGCACAATAAACCCCCACCCTACCCCCAAAAGATTTGCCATGCATGTCCCAATCTCCACTAGCTCAACTGTCAATTTCATACTGCTTCTAGCCATTTTTCCTCACTAGGGAGTGTCAAAATTGACAGCTGGATTGTGTATGCATGACTATAGGAAAATAACCCCCTTCTCAAAAAAACAAAAAACAAAACAAAAAAGCACCACCACACACAGTAGCAAGCCAGAAATATCTGCTAATATTGAGTTTCAGATTTATTAGCTTTAACACACAAAAAAGCCATTCCTACAAACACATTTTGAAAAAAAAAGTCCTCAAAACCAAACATGTAGAGCAATATTTTCCCTGCAACAATATCGTTTAAATAGCTTCCCTCCCTCCACCCCTTCCCTCTTGCGAAGTTAATTCTGGTAACAGGAAACAGATTACACTGCCCATCACATTTCCACAGCATGACAAAAGGAGTTAAACTCACAATTCTAGTGGCTTATGAGATTTATGAGCTTAACTATCACATTGTTTTGAAATTGTGTCCATTAGATGTTCTTTTATTTACATTCTCATGGTCAAGAACATCTGCGTGGTCCAGCAACTAAATTATAATACTATGTAATGAATGGTTTTGTTTTTAACCCATTTCTAATTTCTTACCAAGTACCTATAATTCCAAAAACAGGTAACTAGTTCAGCACTGGCTCTGTGGTGAAACATTCCTCCTTACAATTTCAATAGACTAGTCTTAGAACATAAGCCCTAGGGGAAAAAAGCACATTGTAAAATAAAAGTGGCAGATTGTGTCATTTACATGAAAAGAGTGTTCACAATACTGTGCTGCAGATGACTCAGTTTGAAGACCTCAGCTGTCCTCAAGTGATGAAATTAATAGAGAGCAATAGACTTCTGAATCACACTCAGCATAGTATGGGGTTTTGAGTTTTTGTTTTGTTTATATATAATCAGCTTACGTTACTGCATATTTCAGTATTCTCCCAGGGCACAATACAGCACACGAGCAGCAGCTGCTCCAATGGCGGTATCAGTACAGCTCTGTCATGCTTGGTCCAGCTAATGTGCATATTTGGAATTACCACCTCTACAGTATAACTGGGGGGATGGAAATTTTCTATCGTAGTACAAAGAAGAGACTACAAATATGAAGAAAAAATTTTGTAGAAGTTTTTAATTTTGGTACGGAGACACTAGAAAATTGCTATATTTGTCAATTACACTCCCATTCTCCTTCGCCTATTCCCAGCACACTTCCATACCCAAAACTGTACTACTTATGGAAAGATCATAAAAATATTAGCCAAACTGGGGATCTAAAGTCACATTCAATAGCTTGATTTTCAGGAATAAATGAGCATGCACAAAGCCTGAAGTCAATGGGAGTTATAACAGCTCTGCACCTTTGATGGGGTGGCAGCAGGTTAAGGGGAAAAGAATCATGCCATTCATATTTAAGTGATTAAAATTAGGTTCCATAGCTACATTTCACCACCCAGCTTTAAAAATTTTAGCCCTTAATTCTATCTTACACTGCAGTGACAAATGTTCCTGATGCTTTGCATCATACAGTAGGATAGTTACTTTATTATCACAGCATTGCCACTAAAAGTTTCAAGCTATTCTGATTTTCCTGTCTTTTTTTTTTTTTTTTTTTAATTGCCATTGCAAGATAAACAGAGGTTAAATCTTTGAAGGCATCAGAATTGTAAGAATCAAGCTGCAGGACACTTCATTTTTCAGAACATTCAACAAGAGACTTTGGGAATAGCAAGAAGCTTTCAAAGAGATGCAATTTGAATTAACTAGTTAAAAAAAAAATCCAACTTCTGATCCTGCACCCTTTAAATAAGGGGTCTTAAGACTTCCCTGAACTTCTCCATTAAAAAAATGTTGTTTATGTAAGGGTTCTTCCTGCTTCCCTATAAAGGAACTTTTCAGCAAGAAACTGTTGGCTGGCTCAAGAAAGAAGAGAACCTGCCCCAGGCATCTTAATAGGGTATTAATTGCAAGACACACTGCTGCGGGGAACCCATCACTACTAAAGCAAGCACAGCATGCGGCAGCAAGAGAAGAACACAGCGAGTCTGGCAGATTTAACCCACACATTGGAGTATGTACTGGGGAACCCCCTGCTGACATCCCTGCCTTTCCATTAAAGAGAGACATCTTCTATTCCTGAGGGAGAGGGAACACCTGCTGCCACTCCTGAAGTACAAAAATGGCATCCTCCCTCCTCCCACCACCTCTCTATATGGTGAGAGAGGGCCACAGAATGGAGGCAGAGCCATGTGTGCATATGGCTTCAGATTACCTTAATCCAGCCCTGGGAGGATTATAGATTTCCATTATTTTTCCTTGCACCTCCTTTCTGGCTACCATTGCTTTTTGGCCATGGGGAATCTTAAAATCAGAGGCACAGCATGATCTAGTGGATCAGACTGAGGGTCAAGAGCTCTGCCTAACTCTGCCACTGGCAATACGAGTGACTTGCCCAAGGCAACATAACTCAGTTTCCCCAAGCCATAAAATTGAGTAGGGAAGGGGAAATACAGGAACTGAAGATTGTGAGCATTATTGTTTTTTACTGATCTCCAAAACTGGAGAGTATTCTTGGTTAGTTTCACACCTGTGCAAAGAGTGTACTTCCTATACCTCTCAAACCCAGCATTAAAGGACATTAAAAGGGTTCGGTGCCTGTGTGGGCCTTTTGCACCAGAATTTCACTGTGTGCATTGTGACCAAATAAAGTAGAGACAGTGTCCCAGAATGAAAGGTGTTGAAAATAAATTTTCCTTTTACCATGACTCAGTTTCCACCCAAGCATTCCTTTACTAATCCGAAGGCCACTTAATGTTGGTTACATCCAAAATACAAATATAAGCACATACACACACACACCTATATTCTATACCCTAGCAACAACAATTATAAACATTGGCCAAAATACTTAAAACAGGTTCAGTCCCAAGAGACACCCTCCCATTATGGTGTGACTCCAGATGGGTAAGGAACTCTGACAAAGAAACCCCTAAAAAAAATTGATTTTATACATTTTAACAAACAAGTAATGTTATTGCTGGTTATTGGTCTTCAGTCAAAGACAAAAGGGGAGTATTAGGGCTGAACTCTGCAGCTGGTACTCAATTAACCATGTTTTCTAGATTTCTATACTTTATCCCAGACCTTCAATAAGATAACATTGGTATTTCCAGGGTCATTACAAATGTAACAAACGACTCTTCTTTCCTGATCTTATTTTTTTGGTCACAAAAAGCGTATCAAAGGTTGTGAGGTACTGAACTTTTTTCTAAAACCACAATCTAAACTTAAAAAAAAAAAAAAAAATCTTGCTCCCCACTCACCCTCTAGAGACACTGATTATAAACATACCTCAGCTCTAGGGAAAAAGAAGCTTAAACATGAGATAGTTCTGGCAAAAATATTTTAAACAGATTTGATTCGTTAAACCTCTCACAGGATGACTAACAAGAGTTTGTTGGAAGAGAGTGACCACTTCCTTATGCACTTTGACAAATTGCTCAGAGAGGAGGGCAGGCAATGGTGATTCAATATGTTGCAAGTTTAATCAGTAACTACAGCCATAATACTGTACTGGTTTGTGCTCCAGCTCCGGGCTCCGCTCCAAAGCCCTGCTAAAAATGTAGTCAACCTATGTTAGGTCGACTTACAGCCACCGCAGTAATTATCTGTGGTGATTCATGTCCACACTGCCCTTCTTCAGTAGGTGGTGCACGTCCTCACCAGGAGTGCTTCCACCGACGTAAGGGAAGCAGTGTGGGTGACTGAAAGCCTCAGCTCCAAGCACAGTTCCCCTCCCAGGAGCCAGGCTGCCCCGGGCTCCCCTGAGACTCCCGGGCTCCCCTGAGACTCCTGGCCTCCCCACTGGGAGCCTGGGGGATGCTGGGAGCCGGGCTGTTGCCCCCCCCCCATGTTCCGCACTCCCTACCCCCGGGGTACTACCCCAAGGCTCCCGACTTCCCATTCCCCACTTCCCTGAGGTTCCCCACTCCCTGCTGGAAGCACAGAAGATGCCAGGGCTCTTGCTCCCCACTCTCTGCCAGGAGCACAGCTTCCCACCCTCCCTCTCCCAACACCCTGCGGCTGCCATGCTCCCAGCAGGGAACGGGGAACTGGGAATCTGGGCAACTGTCCAGCTGGGAGCGGGGCAGCACAGCCCGGCTCCAAACAGGCAGCCTCAGAGCAGCACCCAGGCTCCGAAGGGGGAATCGGGACCCGGGGGCAGCCCAGTTCAGAGTGGGGAGCCCACTAGCAGCAGTTACCAGTCACCTCTGCTTGAAGAGCTACTACAGCTACAAAAGAGTGAGATGGGTTTTTATTCCTTTTTGCATGTGAGAATTCTAAATTACCACGGCCAAGTCAGTTACATCTGTTCAAACCCACTGCATTCCATAACTTAGCCTGTAAAATCTTTGTTACTGGTGATATGAAAGAAAGCCAAGCTCTACTTTCAGACTGAGCTTGCAGCGGGGTGTCAGAATAATCTTTTCTGCATTTCTAAAGACAGCACATTTGATATAGAAACTAAGACATAGCCATTTTGGTAGTTCTTTGCAAGGCAGAATTTTGAAGTCTTATTATCCACAGAACAGTTACCCTTTTGCAGAAGCATTGGAATTATCCCTATACATCTGCCTCAACAATGACCAAGAGGATTGAGGCACATTAGCAAATTGCCATTTAGATTCCAACCAAGTCAATTTTGGTTCCCTGCTAATATTAACAAAGTGTGCATGTGGTGGCAGTGGATAAAAAGAGAAATTCATTAGGTTCTGGGAACAGGCCTGGTTTAGAAGGCAAAACCTCTCAGAGTCCAGGTGTTAAAACCTCAAACTGAGGATCTAAATACTGAATGGTATCTTGAAAAACCGGCAGGATCCAGGATTAGCAAAACAGACCTCTAAATACTGGTAAGTCTGGGGAATCACATGCATGTAAGTCAGCAAGGGGTGAAAATTCACCTTCCTGTTCTCATTCACCCCACCTTCCCAAGAAATGCATATGACATAGCACAAATTGTGCATGCATATGTTTATAGGAAGACTTCGCAGGATTGAATGAGTCACATACCCCAGCACCCACACATGGGATTGTCACATTTTAGCATGCAGTAAATTTTTCAGACAACTTATCAAAAGGTGTGAAAACAGAAGAGCTGTAGTACAGCCACAAGAATTAGCTTTTGTGCAGCAGGGTGGATTAAAAAAAAAAGATCGTGTTTTAATTTAAAAAACGATTTTTATTTAAATCGGATTTTTGATGTTTAAAAGAATCTCATTCAAACATCTACTTAACTTAGACTGATCACTGAGTCCCACTGGGTAGCTAGAAAGACAACCGAAGAAGGGAATGTCTTCCTTACAGAAACAATTGATACATCAGGAAATGCACACAGAGCAGAATACTTACAAGTAGCAGCAATAAAAGCTATAACAAACTGAAAAAAAATTCGAATGTCTAGTATGCAGCTTGGTCACAGACAATGCTGCAAACGTATCCAAGATGAGAAGAAATTATTTAGAAGAGAGTCCCAAGCTAACAGCATACAGTTGCAGTGTTCATTTGATTCACCTCCTAGCCAAAGACTTCAGTGTCCCAGAAATAAAGGCTAATGTTGTTGAAATTGCAAAGTACTTCCGTAAAAACCATTTTACAGTAGCTGCTCTGAAAAAACATGGGAGGAACCAAGCTAACTCTCCAACAAGACGTGCAGTGGAACTCAGTAGTGGACTGTTTTGAGCACTATATCAAGAACTGGCCTAATCTGATGACAGTTTGCGAACAAAATAGTGAAAAAATAGATGGCACAGTCACAGCCAAAGTTCTCAACATTGGGCTTAAGAGAAATGTTGAACACGTGCGGAGTACCTTGAAGCCTATTTCTGTAGCCTTGAACAATATGCAGGGAAATCGCTGTTTTATTGCTGATGCTGTTGAAATTAAGAAGGAACTAAGTGAGATCTTAAAAAGAGAACTATGCAAGGACAGAGTTAAATTACAAGCATTAAAAAAAACAAATGGGATAAGCATTATCTCCAGCTCATTTTCTTGCTAATATTCTCAATACTGAGTACCAGGCTCAAACCTTAACTGCTGAAGAAGAAGAGTTGGCTATGACAAGGACATCCAGCAATCATCCCTCCATAATGCCAACTATAATAAACTTCAGAGCTAAGGATGAACCATTCAAGAAATATACGTTTGCTGATGATGTTTTAAAGAAATTCACACCAGTGAACTGGTTGAAGTCACTTAGGCACTTGGATTCAGAGACTGTTGAAGTGATAATCTCACTTTTAACAGCAGTAGCTTCTTCTGCCAGTGTAGAAAGAATATTTTCTTCCTTTGGACTAATTCATTCCAAATTGAGAAAGTGTTTGGGACCTGACAAAGCAGGAAAGCTTGTTTTTCTTTTCCAGATTATGAACAAACAGGAAATTGAAGGTTAAGACAACTGAGTTAGCTGCAGAAGCCAATATTTTAAGTTTCTCATGTTCTCAAGTTGACCTTGCTGACAGAGTCTATTTAATTTGTTTTAAAAAATACATATGTTTGATTTAACTATTTAGTTAAACAATTTTAACAAAAAAACAAACCTGATTTTAAAAGATTTGAATATTTATTCATATGCTTGTTTTGTTAAAATATTATGTTTGCTGTTGAAGAAAAAAATCCAGACTACATAACGTTGTTGTTGTAGTTAGAAGCAATTTAAATGTCTGTCTGGTGATGTTCTCCTCCTAATACAGCATGGAAAGGAAATCCTCCAAATATTAATGATTAACCTGTTGAATTGGAGATATTTATGACGCCACTGGGAGGTGAACATTGGTAAATGAAATAACCAAATAATCATTCATTTTCTGATATAGCTGTAAAACTAATCTGAAAAGTTTTCAAAATAAATTACTTTAAAAATGTATAGTGTGTACCTTCAAAAATTGAAACCTACATCTATCTCTGAGTTGTGAAGAATATGTATTAAGGTTATAACAACCAACAAGAATGCACTTTTATGTAGCAATATTGCCAGAAGCTGAATGAGCGACAGGGGATGGATCATTTGAGGATTACCTGTTCTGTTCATTCCCTCTGGGGCACCTGGCACTGGCCACTGTTGGAAGACAGGATACTGGGCTAGACGGACCTATGGTCTGACCCAGTAGGGCCATTCTTATGTTTCTTATGTTAAATCCATGATTAACTAGAGTCTTCCTGACTACTGATTTAAATCATGATTTAAATCAAATCCACTCTGTCGTGCAGTGAAGACAGAGCCCTGCATTCATTAACAACTAGCATTTCTACACTAACTGAATGGGGAAATATTTTAGGAAGATTCTTTCCCTACCCGACCACACACACAATTTTCCATTGAAATTTTCCCCAAACAGCTCTATTAAGTAGATGTTTGTTGAATGAATATCTTTTGCCATCAGAGACGATCTTTCACAAGAAGATCACACATTTCAAGGACAGTAGTAACTATGAACAGAACATTTGCTGTTACCCTGTAACTGCATTGTTCTGCAGTTTGAATGAGATTCTTTTAAACATCAAAAATAAGCTGTACTATAAAAAACATGAAAATGTTATCCAAACAGTAATTGAAGAGACATGTTATTTATCATATTTAATTAAATAAAAGCACAGCTTAAAGTATTACAGAATTTGTTGCCTAGATATGCCTATGATGGGCACTTATCTGCTGCAGTTTCAATTTCTCAGCAAGTACCTTAACTAGTTTATGTATCACTTCTAGCCACTTTCTTTCAGTTTCTTTTTAATGAGAAAAGAAAAACTGAAGACTCATACATTTCTGGTACACAGGTCAAAGAGACCTCCAAGAATATGTATCATCATCATCATACAGGCTATTACCATCTATAATCCTGGTTAATAGTATCATTGGCTTACAAAAACATGGTCTAGGACAGTATAATCCAAGAAAAGAAACATTTCTATTGTATAACTTTATAGTTAACCAACACTTTCGGTAAATCAAGAGCATTGCGCAAGGGGGACGGGGGTGGACAGTATATCCATTCTTCAAGGAGCCAATGATGTAACAGTGTCCATTTTGGGGGGAGGGGGAAGTTTGGATGGAAAAAATAATACTTGTGTAACTATTGAAGATGCTCCTGCAATGAGGGGGGAGGGGTAGGAGGGGATGTAGTGTTCTACTTTCTTACCACACCAATTGCTAAGTGAAGCACTACAGAGCATTTGACAGGTTCACACCAGCAGCCTGTAATAAGGACACCTTGTGTCAAAGAATGCTGTGTTGCAAGATACACAGAACAAGGATTTCCCCAGTTGTGAGCAAGTCAAAGGAGGCCAAGGGAGTTAAGTATCATACACACCATGTCCCATTTCAGTCCTCTTTAGTTCCCTCTGTATCACAGTCCTCGCTGTGAGCAGCGTCATAGTAGCGTCATCTGGCTGCTGCTATTTGATCCCAAAAATATAACTATTTCCCATCAAAATGATGGAGTTTTGCTGCAAAGGCGGTGCACAAAATTTCTTTTTCAAAATAGCAAAATCCTCTCTCCTAGCCCATGTGGCTAGTCAGGGATATGGGAGAGGGGCGTTAAACAATTTTGCCCCTTTACATTGTATTTATATTATATGTGGTAAGAAAAATCTTGTCTCAATCACTCATATTAGATAAAAAGAACAGGAGTACTTGTGGCACCTTAGAGACTAACAAATTTATTAGAGCATAAGCTTTCGTGGGCTACAGCCCACTTCTTCGGATGCATATAGAGTGAAACATATATTGAGGAGATATATATACACACATACAGAGAGCATGAACAGGTGGGAGTTGTCTTACCAACTCTGAGAGGCCAATTAAGTTAAGAGAAAAAAAACTTTTGAAGTGATAATCAAGATAGCTCAGTACAGACAGTTTGATAAGAAGTGTGAGAATACTTACAAGGGGAGATAGATTCAATGTTTGTAATGGCTCAGCCATTCCCAGTCCTTATTCAATCCTGAGTTGATCGTATCTAGTTTGCATATCAATTCCAGCTCAGCAGTCTCTCGTTGGAGTCTGTTTTTGAAGTTTTTCTGTTGTAAGATAGCCACCCGCAGGTCTGTCATTGAATGGCCAGACAGGTTAAAGTGTTCTCCCACTGGTTTTTGAGTATTATGATTGGTTCTCCTGATCCCAAAGGACCAAGCCCCAGACCCAGGTCAATATACAAATCAGATCTTACCCACAAATCACGCTGTTGCCAATCCTTTAGAATCTAAAATCTAAAGGTTTATTCATAAAAGGAAAAAGATAGAGATGAGAGCTACAATTGGTTAAACGGAATCAATTACATACAGTAATGGCAAAGTTCTTGGTTCAGGCTTGCAGCGGCGATAGAATAAACTGCAGGTTCAAATCAAGTCTCTGGAATACATCCCTCGCTGGGATGGGTCCTCAGTCCTTTGTTCAAAGCTTCAGCTTGTAGCAAAGTTCCTCCAGAGGTATGAAGCAGGATTGAAGACATCAGGAATCATAATACTCAAAAACCAGTGGGAGAACACTTTAACCTGTCTGGTGCCCTCGCTGTTCAGGAAGGCAATTTTCAGTTCATTTGAGTTTGCTGTCCAAATTTTATGTATCCCTTTCCCCCCATCAAAATCCTCACTTCCATCTTAGCAAGAAAGAGAATCCCTTCAATTTTTATATTTTTTAACAGGAGCAGACAGCAGCAGAGAGACTAATTTTGTTTGGAGTTAGTCAGGGCATTGTTTTTTTTTGGCCAAGGACCAATCTTCTGGACAAGTGTCACCAAATATAGCAGAGGAGGCAGCATAGTGCAATGAGAGGCCCTAGGTTTAAAGTATTATGAGCTTAAAAAACTGAAATCAACATATTTGAAAATGTTGGAAGACATCCAAAAATATTTATAGTAAATTTAAACTGGTATTCTATTATTGTTTAACAGTGTGATTAATCATAATTTTTTTAATCAAGTTAATTTGTTTTGAGTTAATTGCTTGATTTAACTGCAATTAATTGACAGCCCTAATTTAAATTCTATTTAGGAAAACAATGTTGTATCTAGCTTGACAATTTGTGTGCAAAGTTTCAAGCAAATGAAAATAAAACTGGCCAAATTACAAATATATAGGGCTAATGTGTTTTTAAAAAACACTTCTAAACATTGCTGCAGGATCAGCTGAACGTATTTTCCCTTTGAGATTGAAACAACTAGAAAGCTCAAATATTCCATATCCTAGAGCAAGTCTTAAAGCAAACAGGGTCAGATGGAAAAATCCAAGCTCCCTTCCCCCTTTATATTCATTCTCTCACTCACACACAGACACACCCTCTGAAATGAACTCTGACGCAGCTATGTCTGGAAGCAATCTTCCCCCAATAATAGAGTGTAGCATCAGGCATCACCATCTATCTCCCTGGATTTCACTTCTTTCCAGGACACACTGCCACTAGCAATGGTGCTTTAATACACACGTACAAGACTGGCTTTGGAGGGATGGGGTGTTTGGAGATAAGTCTCATAGGCTATTTAGGTCAGGCTTTCAATTTTAAACAAGTTTAGAAATATGGCTATTTGCCATTTGAGGAGCACCACTTCAGATGCTAAGTGAACACAGTACTATACCCATCTCATACTCCTTGATCCACTCTGCTTCTGACATGCTCTATTTTAAATAGGTGTGGCAGAATTCAATTTTTAAAAGTAATTCCAGTGGATAATATTGATGTTTATTTTTACATGCATCTTTTATATTTCTAATAGATTTTAAATTCAGTTAACAAAATTATGGATGTTAAATATTTTTTCTGATTTTTATCAACTTATTTTCACAGTTGTGGGAAATATTGTCTGGACCCCCTTTCCCCCCAGTTAATTAATGACAGACACTGAGATTCAAAAAGTTAAGGCTTTATAACCATTAAAACACCAATTGTCAACATGAACATGGCACACATTAAACAGATTAAAAACTAGCTAACAGATAGGTCTCAAAATCTAATTGTAAACAGGGAATGGTCATCAAACAGGTTTGTTTCCAATGGCGATCTGCAGCGATCAGTTCTTTGCCCCTATGTTATTTAACATTTTTATCAGTGACCTGGAAGAAAACAAAATTCATCACTGAAAGTCTGCAGATGACAAAAATTGAAGGGCATGGTAAATAATGAAGAACACAGGTCACTGATTCAGAGCAATCAGGATTGTTTGGCAAACTGGGCATGAACAATATGCATTTTAATATGACTAAATCTAGGAACAAAGAATGTAGGCCATACTTACAAGATGGGGGAGACTTTATCCTGGGAAGCAGAGACTCTCAAAAGATTTGGGGGGTCATGGTACATAATCAGTTGAACATGAGCTCCCATTGTGGCCAAAAGAGCTAATGTGATCCTAAGATGCATGAACGGGAGAATCTCAAGCAGGAGCAGAGAGGGGTTTTTTACCTCTAATATTTGGCACTAGTGTGACTGCTGCTGGAATACTGTGTCCAGTTTTTGTGCAAACAGTTGAGGAAGGATGTTGATAAATTGAAGAGGATTCAGAGAAGAGCTATGAGAATGATTAAAAGATTAGAAAACATGCCTTACAGTGATAGACTCAGAAAGAGCTCTATCGATTTAGCTTAAAAAAAAGATTAAAGGGTTATTTGATTATAGTATATAAGCACCTATATGGGGAACACATTTTATAATGGGCTCTTTAATCAAGCAGAGAAAGGTATGACACAATCCAATCACTGGAAAATGCAGCTAGAAAAATTCGGACTGGAAATGAGGCGTAAATTTTTAATTATGAGAGTAATTAACCAGTGGGACAGTTTAGCAAGGGTCATGGTGGATTCTCCATCATTGACAATTTTTAAATCAATATTGGATATTTTTCTAAAGATATGCTCTAGGAACTATTTTGGGGGAGTTCTATGGCCTGTGTTATATAAGAGGTCAGACTACGTGATCACAATGGTCCCTTCTGGCCTTGGCATCTATGAAAGACACCACGTCAAAATATACAAATAAGTATCCTTAAGTAAAATCTTAAGTCAGGCAAAGTAAGAAAATGCTTATCTGTATATTTCCATCATCATCATCAATTGAAAAAAAAAAAAAAGTGTTCATTGGTTTGGGTGTGTACAGTGAAATCGATGTTTACTGACACTGAAAAACCTAATCCTTCAAACCCAATTTTAAATAAAACGTTCTCCTGCCCCACAAAAGGAAACAAAACCATCATTAGTGTTATGTAAACTGTCAGATATCTGAAATGTTGCAACAAATTAAGGGAATTCAATTGCTGGTGAATAATCTGGCAATTCTTTGAGACTACATAAATCCTACCTCAGAAGTCTATTAAATTCATACAAAAAGTTTAAGAAATATATAAACCACACCACAACTGAAAACAATTAATCCACTCTTGAGCCTAACCAGAACCAGATCAACCAGTTTTCAAGCAAGCTAAAGGGTGGTTGATATATATGCCTCTAAAACTGGGAGCAGGGCCAAAGTTATAGTAGTCAGAATTTAAGGATGTATTTTTGCTGTGCTAACACTTCAGTTCATACAAGGTCCAAAGGCCAAAGTAGTTTTTATTTATAAACATGCTTCATCTGCCTAAATAGTCAAGAAAGAAAATAATGCAATGCAGGCAAATCAGAAGCCACAGAAAAACATTTTAGCTATATCCATTCTGAGAGCTTAATATATGTAGATGGATAAGGTGTCTCTGCATAGATGCCCCTTGCCGCCAAACAGATCACTCCCCTACCACCGATATTGGGATGTTCTAAATCTTGTGCCACTTCAGCAAAGAGGAACAGAAGATGACAACTCCATCCCCATGGCAGGATCATAAAAGCAACTTCACAAATTAAAACCCAGTGTTTGCACTCCCTATAGAAGAAATTCCCCAAAGAGAGGAAATATTAACATCTTGTATATTCAGAAATTGACATTTGAAGGAGGGAGTAGCTCAGTGGTTTGAGCATTGGCCTGCTAAACCCAGGGTTGAGAGTTCAATCCTTGAGGGGGATCTGGGGCAAAATCAGTACTTGGTCCTGCTAGTGAAGGCAGGGGGCTGGACTCTATGACCTTTCAAGGTCCCTTCCAGTTCTAGGAGATAGGATATCTCCATTTAAAAAAAAAAAAAAAAAAACCAACACTCCAGAGAGCAGTGGAAATAGACAAGCAGTGGCTTTATCGGTTTCTTTGTTATTGTTGCTTTAAGTCAGTAGTTCTTAACCAGAAGTCCGGGGCCCCCTGGGGGGGCCCATGAGCAGGTTTCAGGGGATCCACCAAGCAGGGCCAGTGTTAGACTTGCTGAGGCCCAGGGCAGAAAACCAAAGCCCCACCACATGGGGCTGAAGTCCGGGGCCCTGAGCCCCACCACTTGAGGTGGAAGCTGAACGTAGCTTTGCGGGGGGTATGGAGCCTCAGGCAATTGTTCTGCTTGCTACCCTCTAACAAGGGCTCTGGCTTCTATATGCAGAAAACCAGTTGTGACGACAAAGGTGGGCTGTGGAGTTTTTATAGTATGTTGGGGGGGGGGGCCTCAGAAAGAAAAAGGTTGAGAACCTCTGCTTAAGTAACACAAAACGTGAAGAAACTTCTTCCAAATTGTAATTTATTTGTCCATTGCATTCATGTACTCAACCCCTGAAATGTCTCAGATATCTTGAAATATTTAACGGGACAATCTGTTAAAAAGCATTTGAAAGCCTAACAAACTGTCAGAGTTGAGCTCTGGTTTTAAACAGGCGAGATATCAAGCTGAAGTGCTAGCCATTCCGCTTTATCTGATTACACCAATTTTTCAATAGCATATTGACAGATACACACTTCCCCCCCTCGATCATGCAAATACAGAGGTTAGAACCCAATACATTACAAGACCCTTGAGTACTTGAGAAAAATACCTACACTACAATAACACAAGCAGTTAAGGAACAGCAATTTTTCCACTTGAAGATGAAAACACGACATTTTCCTCAGCTTCATCAGTTGCCTTTTTTACAGATCTCTGATCCCGTCACTAGTGAGACAGAGATCCTACTGAACCCTTTGGGATTATTTTTCCCTTGTATCCATGTGATTTTTCGGTTTTATTAAGTTGCACTTAAAACAACATTTATATGGAGGTTTTAACCATGAGGCAAAAGTCATTTTTCAAACAGTGGCTACATTCTACCTAGTATCAATATTTCACTTACAATAGTGTTTGTTACAACCTTAAGATTTCTTTTTTAATAAACACTTTTGTATTGTAATTAGCAGTTTACAAACTTGTGACTCAAGTTCACTTTCAAACTGAATGAGTTTCTCCAATTTAGGGCATGGCTACACTCGAAACTCCAAAGCACTGCTGCGGCTTTGAAGTGCTAGTGCGGTCGCGCTGCAGGTACTCCACCTCCCCGAGGGGATTAGTTTACAGCGCTGGGAGCATGGGGCACTGTTTACACTGGCGCTTTACAGCGCTGTAACTTGCTGCGCTCGGAGGGGGAGTATTTTTTCCACACCCCTGAACGAGAAAGTTGCAGCGCTGTAAAGGCCAGTGTAACCATAGCTTTAGTTAAAATTCCTGAGAACAAAGCACTTTACACACATTTTAGTAGTCACTAATTAACATGCCTCAGCATGACAACACCCACGCACTCACTGGAAGCTCACATACACTTTCTTTTACTCCTAAAAGGGGTTAACGTTGTTGGTTTTGTTTTTTCTAATTACAGAAAGGTGTACTGACCACTATACAACTAAACCAATAGCTGTAACCAGCCTATAAAAGGTGGGATTTTCAAAAGTGCAGGAGAGTGCCTCATAGTCCAGATTTGCTTTTTTGCTACAGCTCCACTGCCCAACAGTGTGTCAGATCTCCTAATAACTCACTGTAACAATGGAGGAATTTCATGAGGATTCACTTACTACTGCAAATGCTGCTTTGAAGAACATTTGCATGTACTAGAAGGTAGGCTATTTTTGTTCATATGCAAACTATGGTAGTGTCCAAAAGCCCATTCAGAACAGAGGGTTCTTGGTACCAGTACAAGAATCAAAAGAGAACAGAATCATAGGAAGGCACGGTCCCTGCTCCAAACATCTTAAAGTTCAACTAGATAAACATTGACTATGGTTGGGAAGGGTAGGGACCGGACTCTATGTACAAGTGAAGGGGCTATGGCAATGCTAACCTGCCTCGCAAGGGCACACACATGCTACTGTCACTGTCTTCCTTGTGCTATATTTAGGACATAGAGGATGCAAACAATTAAAGAGAAAATAGTCTAGGGAGGCTGAAGAGAATTGGGTTTTGGATCCCAACAGAAGGACAGTGCCCCTTTCAGTAAGGAAAGACATTTTAATTAATAAGTTGCTGCAAGATTTACTGTGTTTTTCCTTTTCTTCCCCCAAACAACAAAAAACAAAAACAAAATGGTTGTGTGAACATTTATACCTGCACAAATGTCAAAGCTACTCCAAATACTGACAGACATGATTAGAAAGCTTGTCATCCCATCTGGAAAAGAGGGTGAACATTGAGGTGGCAAAGTTCACAGATGATACAAAATTACTCAAGATTGTTAAGCCCAGAGCTGACTGCAAAGAGTTAAAGGGATCTCACAAAACTGGGCGACTGGGCAACAAAATGGCAGAAGAAATTCAATATTGATAAATACAAAGTAATGCAAAATAGACAATATAATCCCAACCACACATACAAAATCATGGGGTCTAAATTAGTTGTTACTGCTTAAGGAAGATCTTGGAGTCATTTGGACAGTTCATTAAAACATCCCCTCAAGTGCAGCAGCAGTCAAAAAAAATAAAAATGTTAGGAACCATTAAGGAAAGGAAAAGATAATAAGATAGAAAATATCATAATGTCAGTATATAAATACATGGTGTGCCCATACCTTGAATACGGCATGCAGTTCTGGGCACCCCATCACAAAAAAGGACTTAGAAGGGCAAGAAAAATGTTTACAGGTATGGAACAGCTTCCATATGAGGAGAGATTACAAAAAAAGGGGACTGTCCATCTTAGAAAAGAGATAAAGGGGAATATGATAGAGCTGTATAAAATCATGAATGATGTGGAGAAAGGAAATAAGGCAGTGTTATTTCTCCTTTCACATTACACAAGAACCAGTAGTCACTCAATGAAATTAATAAGCAGCACATTTAAAACAAACATAAGGAAGTACTTCACATAAAGCAAAGTCAACCTGTGATACTCATTGCTAAGGAATGTTGTGAAGGCTAAAAACAATTAGATAAGCTCATGGAGGATAGGTCCATCAATGGCTATTAGTCAAGACGGTCAGGGACACAACCTCGTGCTCTGGGTGTCCCTAAACCTCTCACTGCCAGAAGCTGGGACTGGATGACAGGGGATGGCTCACTTGATAATTGCCCTAGTCTGTTCATTCGCTCTGAAGCATCTGGCTCCAGACACTGTCGGAAGACAAGATACTGGGTTAGATTGACCATTGGTCTGATCCAAGATGGCCATTCTTACAACACTCCTATTAAAATGCAACTAAATCACAGCCATCATATGAAAGTTTAGCCCTCAGTGCAGCTTTTTTCTTAACCAGCAAGATAAAAATTACATCTGTTTTACTTCAAACATCCACAGTTATCCTGAAAAACAGGCATAAGAGGGAATGTAAACAGTAGAGCCACTATTAAAGCAATAAGCCACAGATAATGGTTTATGCCTTAAATGAACCTGGGTCATTGGTGTATAACGGTATGTGTGATGTAAGAGGTTTAGAGGCAGGGTATTTATGCCATTGACTAAGGTAGGAGGGCTATCCTGAGTGACAGCTTGGGGGGGAGAGCAGCTAAGGAAGTCAATATTTATATAATTACAAAAGTAGCAAGTCTATGTTGAATAATTTCCTTCTCCCCCACCCTCTGCAGGCTGCTAGTTTTAACAGTAAACTCTGTAGAGCAGAAAACTGTTTTTCATGTTTGCATAGCACCAAGCAATATGGGGCCCCAAATATTGGTCAGGGCTCCTGGGCACTGCCATCTTACAACAGACATGCACAAAGACGTTCACATGGGCAAGAGGCAGAGATAGGGTACCTCCACTTCATCCAAGACACGCACAAGAGACTCAAGGGGATGCAAATCCTAAAGTAGATTATTGATGTTAAAGGATTTTAATTTTTTAAGAAATTGCTATATGGACAAAGTTCACCAAAAAAAATTTAAAGACAGGCAACAGCCAGAAATGAATATCTCCACCCCA
Organism: Terrapene triunguis; assembly: GCF_002925995.2. Lineage (NCBI taxonomy): Eukaryota > Metazoa > Chordata > Testudines > Emydidae > Terrapene > Terrapene triunguis. Next base: position 25,707,205 of record NW_020664419.1, on the reverse strand, counting down.
AGAAGGAAGCTGGATTTTCTAAAGCAACTACTCATTTCCATTGTAAAGACGTTTACCAAAAGAAAAACAGTATAGCTCAATTTCCCTGACACCAATTTGGATCTGACACTTCTGGTTTCAGCATGGAAGGAAGAAAAGCTCTTCAGCAACAGGAATTCAACAGGTTATCAGTGACTCCCACAGAAAAACTGCTATTAGCAGGGGTTTCACCAATTGGAAACAGAGGGAAAAACACTAGGTGTATTAGGGCTAGTCTACACTGGCAACGCTAAAGCGCTGCTGCAACAGCACTTTAATGTGGCTTGTGTAGTCGCGGCAGAGGGGTGGCTCCCAGCGCTGGTGCACTGCCTATACTGGCGCTTTACAACACTGAAATTTGCTGCGCTCAAGGGGGTGTTTTTTCACACCCCTGAACGAGAAAGTTGCAACGCTGTAAAGTGCCAGTGTAGACAAGTCAATGACTATTGTAGCTGAGGCCTGGCCGGTAGTGAGTAATTAACACATGGAGGGAGGCCTCATTTCTTCGATGATAGAATTAGGAAGGTAAACAGGTCACTAGGCTGAAAACAAATCTATGCTAAATAAGATAAGTAAATAGGTCAGTAGACTAAAAAAAACAAAGTCTGAGCCAGCTAGGATAAGAGGGACAACACCCAGGGAACCATTTACTTGCTACAAACAAGATAACTATGGACAAAATCAGTTAGGAATATAGAGATGAGGTTGAGCATGGACAGAGCATGCTGCACAGGGATTGGTTCCTGAAAAGTAACCAAGTCAATCCAAAAAAAGTGTGATGTAATACAGTAAACACAATGTAATGTGTAAATGTTTATAAAGTAAGAGGTTTTCAGTGAAACTTTGAATGTGTGGCATGCCTATATCGACCCAACCCCTATGCTTGAGTCTGATCAACTCAGCGTAGCTTTGCTGTTTTCCAAATAAAGATACCTAAGTGATACACTCTGGAGTCAAACTGAGTTTTTTGGATCCCAGAGAACTGAATGAAGTGTTCTCCCAGATCTGGACAAGGTGTTCTGAATAAGCTGAGTGGAAAAGGCCTCCGAGGGAATCCCAACATTAGTGGTGCCGTGACATCCATTCATCTGGAGCAGGAATGTATAGTTTATTGTACATGTAGCTTTATTGTCAAAGATCGCAATCCAGCAGTTTAGCAATGGTATTGGAAAGGTTTAAATTTGAGGTTTCCAGGCCAAGCATTTCAACAAAAGCACTGCATCTATTTATTGCATAAGCAAATATTTCAGCCACTATTAGCATCATATGTACTGTATTTTAAAAAACAAAGCAAAAACTTTGTAAGTTTAACTATGTATAATATTTTAAATGTTTTAATAGACAAAATTAATTTCCTATCATAAAAAGTAAAAAAATCAAAAATAATGTACAGTATATAAAAAATACAATATATAAAGTAAAAAGGGGACTTAAGCAACATTAAAAAAAGGTTGCCCTCTTTTCTCGCCAATGTAATATGGCCATAAAAAAAGCAAATGTGATCCTAGGATGCATCATGAGAGATATTTCCAGTATAGATAGGGAAGTATTAATGCCTCATCTAGAATATTACATGCAATTCTGGTCACCCATGTTCAAAAAAAGATTAATTCAAACTGGAACACGTTCAGAGAAGAGCTAGTAGAATTATCGGGGAATGCAGAGCCTACCTTAGGAGAAGAGACTAAGGCCTGGTCTACACGGAGGAGGCAGGGAGGTTGGGGGGGGAAATTGATCTAAGTTACACAACTTCAGCTACCAGAATAAGGTAGCTGAAGTCGATGTACTTAGATCTACTTACCGCAGTGTCTTCACTGCGGTAAGTCGACGGCTGACGCTCCCCCGTTGACTCCGCCTGTGCCTCTTGCTCCGGTGGAGTATCGGAGTAGACGGGAGAGCGCTTGGTGGTCGCTGCCCATCGATCCAGCAAGTAATGTAGACAAGCCCTAAAAGAGCTTAGCCTTCATTTTGCTAGGCTAAACAAGCCAAGAGCTTATGATTGCTCTCTATAAATAAATAACTCTTCTGCCTCACTGATGTAAGATAAAGAAACAATGCGGGCAGAAGAACAAATGGGTATAAACTGGCTATGAATAAATTTAGGATGGAAATTAGAAGTTTTCTAACCATCAGAGGAGTGAAGTTCTGGAACAGCTTCCCCAACAGGAGTAGTGGGAAAACAACCTACCCAATTTTAAGATGGAGGTTGATAAATTTATGAACAATATTATATGATAGTGTTACCTGAAATAGCAGGTGGCCAGATTCCATGACCCAGGAAATCCCTACTAGATCTATGTAAAACAGGGTGTCTAATCATAAAGCTCTGCGCTGTGATCCTTTCAGGTCTCAGAAGCAAAGTGGGGCTGTGCTAAGTCACCTATATCTTGGAGGTGATGTTGGTGATTAGATGATGGAGCTTTTATCTCCAAGTCACTAATAAATCAGCACCCCAGCACGGTGTTAAGGAACACTGTGCTCCTGAATCTCACTTGGGATGAGACACCGAGGTCCTGACAACTTGTAATTACGAAGGAAACTACAGAAGTCTGTAATTTTCCTAAGAGGCAATTCATTCTGCCTATCTGTAATTTGTTGGATATGATATTCTTCGTTTCCTGACCCAAACTGTTGAGTAGCACTGCTGTCAAGCTGCTATGTTTCACTCCAGAGGTGGTTGCATGAAGCAATCCCACATGTCCCTCAAGGGGGTCGGGCATTGCAAATTAATGTATAAAAAGTACTTTGAAGTCCTTGAATGAACGGTACTGTAGAAATGCAGAGTTATAAATTACGGTTAAGAAGACTGGCATAAAGCCTAAAAACAGTTTTTAAATACAGCTGTACGAGTCACGTTAAGCACGGAGGCAGTTAGACAAATTCCATTAATGCTTATCGCTCCCAATGGTAGGGTCCTTGCTATACATTCAGTCAGAGTTGGTATACGGCTTGACACTATAATAAAAATAGGCTCCAGAACAATCAGACCTTGGATTTGAAGATCAGTATCCAAAGCCACCCTAACAGAGTTAGCAGTAGGACATACAAAGCTGTAGTCACCCAACTGTCCCTGTAGCAGCAACAGTGGTATGGGGCAGAGGGCCTCCCTCCAGAAGACAAGGGCTGGAGATAGAGGAAGGAAGCTCTTTCACCCACCACATCGTCTTCTAGGAAGGAAAACAGACTCCAGTATTTGTTTCTGCCACATAAAACAGAAGTTCTAATCTAGATACTTCAAGCTTCAAATGATCTTTGGCTTAGCTGAAGACTTGTATACACAGGTTTGTGTATCCCTCATTGAAAACTCAAATGCCAACTTTCAGCCTTCAAAACCTGGTTTTGCTTTTATTTTGTTTTTTAAATAATAAATTCAAAATATAAGTAAAAATAACCTCGTACCTGAAAGGGATATTGAGAGAATGATTTTTACAGACACTGTATAAATGGCAAGTAATAAAATGAGGTCCTAACACAAGTCTGACACAGTCTTATATTACAGGGCTGATAAGAATCTTAGCAGCTGGAAACTACCTGCACCTTAGTCACTAATTGTATGCATAAGGCTAGCATGGAGTGCATGGCTTTGTTCTCTTTAAGATAAATATTGCCTTTCCTCTCATGTTGTGCAACTATTTTTTGCTTATATGTATTATGCATAGGGTGACCATATTTTTCTTTTTTTATGTGTCTTTCCCTTTTTTTTTTTTTTTTTTTTAACACTTTTTCTTATATAGGTGCCTATTACCCCCAACCCCATCCCGTTTTTTCACAGTTGCTATTTGGTCACCCTAATTATGCACACATAACCATAGCATATGAAGATGCAGAACGAACAGAAGTGATGTAAGTGTCAAGCAAGTTCGCCCTTCCCTTGAAGGCTTTATCTAACTTTGTTCACATACATTTCTGATCTACTTTCCTGCTCTTTCACATACATAAATCTTCATACCTTACTGCTCGCTCACAAACAAAAAAAAAAAAAAAAAAAAAAAAAAAAAAGAAGCCACTTTCATAACTTATTTACTACCACCTCTATATAAGAGCTTCCAAGCCCCTACGACCTCTGCCAAAAGCCACCTTAAAACCAACTTTCAGGAGTTCTTCCTCTTTTCTTTTCACTAATAATTTCACCTCAATCTCCTTTATCTGAATTGCTGTGGTGTTTGTTTTTCTTCTATTCCCCCTCCCCACTCCCACCCTCAGTTGAAGCTCTTCAGGGCAAGGAACTTCTCTAAATCTTTAAAGTACACCTTGCAACATCCAGCAATTTTTAATAATAAAAGTTAATACTTTGGCAGATTTGGATAAAATCAGGTTTGGTTTTTGGATTTTTAGTATTTTGATGGCAAACCCTAATATACTGAAAAGACTGCTCATTTTTGACACAGTTAGCAAGTAGCCTGCTTATATCCAACACTGAAATGCTTTTTTCACATGCTGTAGCTATATTCTCTCATATGACTGGAAAAATCCACCTGTCAGAGGAGAGTGGAAAGCTTCTCCAGGGCATTACCCATAAATGTCTATATATTTTAGTTTTCATCTTTTTAAATTGAGTTTCTAGCTCTTATCATAGTAGAGAACATCCTAAACATGAAGCAAATGTTATAAACCAATGCTGTTCTCAAGTCTGCCCACAACTCCAGCACATCCTTTATGGATCATAGTATTGCTACCCAGAGGCAGAGGGAAGTTTACATGACTGTCAGATTCACTGCTGCTGCTTGTGGGCAGCAGTGAAACTTTCCATCATGACAATTTCATGGTGTTGGCCAGGAAAAACCAGGAACAGAAGCAGAGTCTGGAGTTATTCATGAAAGAGATCATACAAAAAAGCTAGCTGTGAGAGTAGAATAACAGAGGAGGAGGAGGAGTAGAGATTGAGGATAGTTGTGAGGATAAGATGATGCTTCACCATTCAACCCCTCACCCCTAAAAATTCTTAGCAACAGCCCTATAAAGAAAAAACTTAGGGCAACAAGTATTTAATGAGACTTGGGGGGGGGGAGAAGAGAGGAAAGAGAAGGGAGCAAAGTTCTACCAGTAGTGAAGCTGCATTTGCACTACAAGGATTTAGCACTCTTTACACCAATGCCAATATTACTAGCTCATCTGTCTGTATAAATAATATTGTGAAGGCTCCACTACAGTCCACAGACATAAAAAGCAGGGAGTGAGGGGAACCGCACTTGAACTTCACTCTATTTATCTCAATTTTGAAGCCCAGCATTGACCTCATTAACGTCTTTAGCCATGTCATTACAGACTTCAATAGCCCAAGGAAACAGCTATTATAGATTATTTAGTTTAGGGGCACTTCAGTTCACTTGTTCCACTGATCAAATTAATACAACTCACCATTTCTCCATCAAGTAACATGACAATTACATCCTTTACTGTGCTTATCCAGTGAAGCTAGACATAGCATCTCTCTCACCACGCCGTCAAAAACTGTACTAAGATACACTTGTGTTCCAGCAGTAGTGAAGAATTTAACAAAACAAGATGGAGTTAAAATAAAAACTAAGCACCTCTACAAAATAAGGGTTAAGTTACCAGAGAGAGGTGGACTTACATTACAGCTATATCTAACAAATATCACTTAAATCTGCGTTCAACTTAGGAAGTCCTACACTGAATTTAACCAACATTAAAATCAGTGATTTAAATCAGTGATTTAAATCAGCAAGCAGAAACCTTGATTTAAATAATTGATTTTAAAACTACTTTTGCATCTATACTTTAGACATTTTCCTAAAGAAAGGATCATCCTCATTGATAGGCAACCACTAAAACAGTTGATTTGCTACTAAACATACCTTTAAATTAAACTTGACACTTTTTGCTAACCAGGAGGCTATATTATACAAGAACATAAGACGGCCAGACTGAGTCAGACCAAAGGTCCATCTAGCCCAGTATCCTGTCTTCTGGCAGTGGCCAATGCCAAGTTGTGTCAGAGGGAATGAACAGAACAGGTAATCCTCAAGTGATCCATCCCCTGTTGCTCATTCCCAGCTTCTGGAAAACGGAGGCTAGATACAACATCCCTGCCCATCCTGGCTAAGAGCCATTGATGGACCTATCCTCCATGGACCTATCTAGTTCTTTTTGGAATCCTGTTATAGTCTTGGCCTTCACAACATCCTCTGGCAAGGAGTTTCACAGGTTGACTGTGCGTTGTGTGAAGAAATACTTGCTTTCGTTTGTTTTAAACCTCCTGCCTATTAATTTACTCTGAGTACTGCAAAACTAAGCATCTCTAATGGTATCTTCTAGACTGAGCACTGAGTTCCATTGGGTAGATAGAAAGATTAACCTAAATAATCTATACAGAAGCCCCTGGAATCCCATAAAATTGGGTCCCTAATCCATGGACTATTGGAATTCATTTACAAAACTTTTCTTAAACATTACATGAATATATTGTCTCATACTATAGAATTAGAATTTATAATCTCTATTCCATGATGAGATATCTTTGAGCTATAATGTATGTTAATTAAAACTATCTTTAGATAGGTTTTTCCCCCTCAAAAAGCATTTTATCAAAAAAACAGATTAAAATATTTTTTTTTAATCGTTGATTTTTATACACCCATTTCCACATTTTCTGTTCTTTATAATAGTTTCAACGAGTTTGCCTGGTACTGAAGTCTGGCGTACTGGCCTGTAATTGCCGTGATCACCTCTGGAGCCCTTTTTAAAAATTGGCTATTTTAAAAAAGACTGGGCAACAAAATGGCACATGAGATTCAATGTTGATAAATGCAAAGTAATGCAGATCAGAAAACATCCCAACTATGTATATAAAGTGATGGGGTCTAAATTAGCTGTTACCAGTCAAGAAAGATTTTGGAGTCATTATGGATAGTTCTCTGAAAATATCCACTCAGTTTGCAGCGGCAGTAAAAAAGCTAATAGACTATTGGGAATCATTAAGAAAGTGATAGATAATACGACAGAAAATATCATATTGCCTCTATATAAATCCATGGTACGCCCACATCTTGAATACTGTGTGCAGATGTGGTCGCCCCATCTCAAAAAAAAATTAGAATTGGTAAAGGTTCAGAAAAGGGCAACAAAAATGATTAGGAGTATGAACAGCTGCCATATAAGGAGAGATTAATAAGACTTTTCAGCTTGGAAAAGAGACGACCAAGGGGGGATATGATAGAGGTCTATAAAATCATGACTGGTATGGAGAAAGTAAATAAGGAAGTGTTGTTTGCTCCTTCTCTGCCTGTGTAGAATGAATATTTTCTTCCTTTGCACTAATTCATTCCAAATTGAGATATCGTTTGGGACCTGAAAGAGCCAGAAAACTTTTTTTTCTTTTCCAAATTATGAACAAACAGGAAAATAAAGGTGAAGACAACTGACTTAGCTGCAGAAGCCAATATTTTAAGTTTCTCATGTTGACCTGGCGGACATAGTCAATTTATTTTTTTTTTAAATATTTCATTTAACTATTTTACTTAAAAAAAACAAAACAAAAACAAACTTGATTTTAAAAAACTTGAAATATGCTTGTTTTGTTAAAATATTATGTTTGCTTTTGAAGAAAAAGATCCAGAATACATAACGTCGTTGTTTTAATTAAATAAAACAATTTAAATGTCTGCCTTTAACGTGGCTTGTGTAGTCGCAAAACTACCTCCACGAGGGGAATAGCTACCAGCGCTGATGCACTGTCTACACTGGCACTTTACAGCACTGAAACTTGCAGCGCTTAGGCGGGTGTTTTTTCACACCCCTGAGCGAGAAAGTTGCAGCACTGCCAGTGTAGACAAGCCCTTAATGAATTCTTTGCATCGGCCTTCACAGATGAGGATGTGATGGCGAGTCCCAAACCTGAGCCATTTTTTTTAGATGACAAATCTGACGAACTGTCCCAGATTGAGGTGTCATTAGAGAAGGTTTTGGAACAAATGGATAAATTAAACTGTAATAAGTCACCAGGACCAAATGGTATTCACCCAAGAGTTCTGAAGGAACTCAAATATGAAATTGCAGAACTACTAACTAATCTGTAACCTGTCATTTAAATCAGCTTCTGTACCAAATGACTGGACGACAGCTAATGTGATGCCAATTTTTAAAAAGGGCTCCAGAGGTGATCACGGCAATTACAGGCCAGTACGCCAGACTTCAGTACCAGGCAAACTCGTTGAAACTATTATAAAGAACAGAAAATGTGGAAATGGCAGAGGTGCTTAATGACTTATTTGTTTTGGTTTTCACGAAAAAGGTTGGTGGAGATTGGATGTCTAACATAGTGAATGCCAGTGAAAATGAGGTAGGATCAGAGTCTAAAAGGAAAAGAACAAGTCAAATCACCAGGGCCTGATGAAATGCATCCTAGAATACTCAAGGAGCTGACTGAGAAGATATTTGAGTCATTAGCAATTGTCTTCCATGACTTTTCAAAGATAGGAGACAGAAGACTGGAAAAGGGCAAATATAGTGCCCATCTATAAAAATGGAAATAAGGACAACCTGGGGAATTACAAACCAGTCAGCTTAACTTCTGTATCCGGAAAGATAATGGAGCAAATAATTAAGCAATCAATTTGCAAACACCTATAAGATAATAAGGTGATATATAACAGTCAGCAATAACAGAACAAATCGTGTCAAACCAACCTGATAGCTTACTTTGACAGTGTAACAAGCCTTGTGGAGGGAGGGGGAAAGCAGTACATGTGGTATATCTTGACTTTAGTAAAGCTTTTGATACTGTCTCACATGACCTTCTCAAACAAACTAGGGAAATACAACCTAGATGGAGCTAAGGTAAGGTGGGTGCATAACTGGTTGGAAAATCGTTCCCAGAGACGGTATATACTTATTCATTAGCCCATTCATTTATAAGCCGATCCCCCCCAAGATGGATAGGTAAAAATAGCAAAAACTGTATGACCCTTTCATAAGCCGACCCTATATTTCAGGGGTTGGCAAACTTTGGCTCCTGGCCCGTTAGGGTAAGCTGCTAGCGGACCTGGACATTTTGTTTACTTGGAGGATTCACAGGCACAGAGCCCCTCAGCTCCCAGTGGTCGCCACTTCCCGCAGCTCCATTGGCTGGGAACAGCAAACCGCGACCACAGGGAGCTGAGGGGCTCCATTCCTGCAGACGCTCCATGTAAACAAAACAACAATGTATTAGATATTCAATTCAATGATCCCATAGAGTTTAAAATCATCAAATTTTGGTGTAGACCCATTTATAAGCTGATACCCGCTCTTTGATGCATCACTTTTTTACCAAAAATATTCGGTTTATGAACGAGTATATATGGTAGTTATCAGTGGTTCTCAATCATGCTGGAAGGGCATAATGAGTGGGGTCCTGCAGGGATCGGTTCTGGGTCTGGTTCTGTTCAATATCTTCATCAATGATTTAGATAATGGCATAAAGAATACATTGGGAGGGGCTGCAAGTGCTTTGGAGGACAGGATTAAAATTCAAAATGATCTGGACAAACTGGAGAAATGGTCTGAAGTAAATAGGATGAAATTCAATAAGGACAAATGCAAAGTACTGCACTTAGGAAGGAACAATCAATCAGTTGCACACATACAAAATGGGCAATGACTGCCTAGGAAGGAGGACTGCGGAAAGAGATCAGGTGGTCATAGTGGATCACAAACTAAATATGAGTCAACAGTGTAACGCTGTTGCAAAAAAAGCAAACATCATTCTGGGATGTACTATCAGGAGTATTGTAAGCAAGACATGAGAAGTAATTCTTCTGCTCTACTCCACGCTGATTAGGCGTCCAGTTCTGGGCACCACATTTCAGGAAAGATGTGGACAAATTGGAGAAAGTCCAGAAAAGAGCAACAAAAATGACTAAAGGTCTAGAAAACATGACCTATGAGGGAAGATTGGAAAAAAAAAATGGGTTTGTTTAGTCTGGAGAAGAGAAGACTGAGAGGGGACATGATAACAGTTTTCAAGTACATAAAAGGTTGTTACAAGGAGGAGGGAGAAAAATTGTTTTTCTTAACCTCTGAGGATAGGACAAGAAGCAATGGGCTTAAATTGCAGCAAGGGCGGTATAGGTTGGACATTAGGAAAAACTTTCTAACTGTCAGAGTGGTTAAGCACTAGAATAAATTGCCTAGGGAGTTTGTGGAATCTTCATCATTGGGGATTTTTAAGAGCAGATTGGACAAACCTGTCAGGGATGGTCTAGATAATACTTAGTCCTGTCTTGAGTGCAGAGGACTGAACTAGATGACCTCTCAAGGTCCCGTCCAGTTCTATGATTCTATAATTCAGTGGTAACATCAGGGGTCTAACACCTCTTGTCAGTTAACATTAGGGGAGTAAAGTGAAAGTAACTTCCAGCAACACAATCATAACTAGAGCTGAACAAGAAGCCATCTTTCCATCCCAGGAAAATTTTAGATTTTGAATTTTTCCCCCCAATCCACATAAAAGTTAATCTCAAAAATTTCTACCAACCAAAAATAAAATATAATTAGTTCAGGTCAAAGTGTTCTGTTTTGATTTTGGTGGGTTATTTTAATATATACATTAAATTTCAAAATGCATAATCATTTTGAACCAAAAACACAGAACTTTGTTTAAAAAATGTCAAAATGGAACATTTTGCCAATTCTGAAGCTTTTAAAAAAAATCTGAAATGTGAAATTCATCAAAACCAACACTTTTTTGCAATAAGTTTTGATTTTGATGAATCGGCATTTTTAATGAAAAAACATTTTGTTGAAGGATTTCCAATGAGCTCTAGTCAGAATGCAATCTTAGAGACTGTTTACAGAATATGGGCTGGTACTGGAAGTGAGTGAAATAATCGTTTACAATGGAAGGAAAAGAAGATAGTGGCACAGAACACAGTCATGAAAGCTTTGGAACAGCCATTTGAACCTGTTAACTTTTAGACCTTATTCTCCAAGCCCATATGGGAGACCTGCAAGCTTTCTGCATGCAGAATCAGGTCCTTATGCTGTAGCTACTGCTTTAGGAAGGTTCAGTTACTGTTGGCATCATTGCTAGGCTTGATAAACGTGGGGGATCCTGACCAGCAACCTAGCTTTAAAGAAAATTTCAGCAAGTCATGAGTGACCTTGGCAAGTCATCCAACATTCCTAAATGGTGTTCCAAATTCATAAACACAAAACAGCAGCAGAGAAAAGTCTTGGAAGCTATGATTTATATCTGCTTGAACAGAGTAGTTTCACTGAAAAAGCGATTTAGTTATTGGAACTGCTTGCAGTGTTGTTGTAGCATGTTGTTTCCCAGGATACTAAAGAGAAAAGGCAGATGAGGTAATATCTTTTATTGGACCAACTTCTGTTGGTGAAAGAAACAAGCTTTTGAGCTTTCAGAGTGTCACAGCTAAATGCAAGGCGGAACGGATTCTTTAGCTTAAGTAGTTAACACATATGACTACTGCCCCAACAACAACAACTACGGGGGGAGGGATAGCTCAGTGGTTTGAGCACTGGCCTGCTAAACCCAGGGTTGTGAGTTCAATCCTTGAGGGGGCCACTTGGGGATCTGGGGCAAAAATCAGTACTTGGTCCTGCTTGTGAAGGCAGGGGGCTGGACTTGATGACCTTTCAAGGTCCCTTCCAGTTCTAGGAGATAGGATATAGGTGAAACCAGACAATCACTACATTCTCAAATGAACTCACACAGTAAAATAATAAAAGACAAAAACACCACTGTTGTATGCAGTGTTGTTACAGCTGTGTTGGTCCCAGGATGTTAGAGAGACAAAGTGGGAGAGGTAAAGGATATTACCTCACCCTTGTCACTCTAAAAACACCATATCACCTGTGGGCGAACACTTTTTACAAAATGATCAATCCATATCTGACCTCTCAGTCCTCATCCTCAAAGGAAAGCTACACAACACCTTCAAAAGATGAGCCTGGGAGGTTATATTCATAACTTTGTTAAACACTCAAAAATCAGTGTCTTAATAAAAAGACTGGATTTGTAGTTTATTACAACAATCTGTAACCGACTAAATTGGTGTTAGCTGGCCACTTCACCTTGAATGGTCTCATATAATACATGTTACCTATTAATGCTAAACAATCTGTTCTACCTTGCATTTAGCGGTGACACTCTGGCCTTGCCTACACTACAGAGTTTTGTCAACGCAAGTTACACCGACATACAGCCACCGCTGTAATTAAACTGCTGTTGCATGCCCACACTATGCTCCTTCTGTCAGTGAAGCCCATCCACAATAGCAGCTCTTCCATCAACACAGAGCAGTGCACTGTGGGTAGCTATCCCACAGTGCAATTGGCTGCAGGGTGCTTTGGGAAGGGTTTGCAATGCCTCACAGGGGCAGTTTGTGTGCTGAGCTTGGCACTGTTTGTTTGCACCATGCTCTGAACCGTGTAATTACTGCTGTGTGTGCCCGAGAAGTAAGACATTTTAAATCACTTTTTAAAGTAGCACTTGGTAATCTGACCAAACTGACATTGCTGAGCACCAACACAAGAAGCCCAAAGAAGTGTGTACGTGTGTGGAGGGGAATGTGTGTGACAGGGGGTGTGAGAGAGAGAGAGTGTGTGTGTGTGTGTGTGTGTGTGTTGAGGGAGTGAGAGAGACTGGGGGGAGGGGGAGAAGTGTGTGTGTGTGGGGGGGGGGAAGTGTGTGTCAGCAGGCAGTCTCTAAGTTCTGACAGCTGCCAGAAGCAACCAATCCTGAGGCAGAAGCTGGTACTCAGACAGCTGGTGTCCCCCATTCCCCACCCCAGCTCAGCAGAGACCAGTATACCAGCAGGCGGTGGGGGACACCCTGACATCAGCCCCTGCCTCTCTCTCCAGCTTTGCACAGCACAGCAGTCTCTCCTCTGCCCCCCACAGCAGCAGCAGCCTGCCTGCCGTTGCGGTCCTAGTGGCGGGGAGAGCAGAATTACTTGTTAATGTTTTGATTCTGTGATTCCCTCCAAGCTCGCTCTCAGCCTCCTCTCCCCACAGACCAAGGCGATCCACCCCCTCCCCTGTAGTCCAGGCAGCATGCTCAGCTGGGTGGTAGCTATGTAAGCTCTCAATGCTGAGCAGTTTCAAAACCTTCTGGGGCTTTGAAAGGGGAGGTGCACATGACTGTGTAGCTGGATGCAAGGCAGCGGATTCAAAAGAGTGAGCAGAGCGGTCATGGTGGGCATTGTGGGATACTCCTGGGGAGCAGTTACAGCAATGTAACGAACGCAGCATCTACAGTGACACTTTGTCAATCTACCTTTGCCCCAAAAAGCTCTGTGTCTCTCATATCAAGGTGGTTTTATTTTGTCGGCGGGAGGAGCATTATAGTGTACACACATCCACTGTTTTATCGACAAAAGCTGCCTTTTGCTGACAAAACTGGGTAGTGTAGACAAGTACCTTTCCCAGATCTGAAGGGCTCTGTTTAGTTCAAAAGCTTTTCTCTTTCACCAACAGAAGTTACTCCAATAAGAGATTACTGGAACTGCACAGTCATGTAATATGGATCCTTTCATCTCAATCACCAAGTGTAATACAGTGTAGTTTGATAGTGACCTAAAGTCATTACAAACTGATGGCTTTTTGGTAGCCTACATGAAATGCAGTGTGAGTCTGAGTCCATTTCCTGGTTGATAGTTCACCACCAGAAGTGGAATCACAGGTTTTGCCGTCCCAGCAGAGGAAGCCAGCTGAATAGGTTTGGAGACTGAACAACTCACTTCTAGAAGTGGCCCCTCCTAGCCAAGTTTGAAGCCACTAGGCCTGGCACCTCAAAGAAAGGTATGTATTCTGTGCACGAAGTTCAGTCTCCAGAGGTCAAGTAGACCAGGACTTTAAGGCAGTATATTCATTTAAAAAATAAAAAATAAAAAAGTGGGGGGGAAGAGATGGAGATTAAAATATATATATATGTAAACACAAACTTACTTGGAGAAGAGTTCTGTGTATGCTCAAAAGCTTGTCTCTTTCACCAACAGAAGTTGGTCCAATAAAAGATATTACCTCACCCACCTTGTCTCCACATCCTAGGACCCACACCGCTACAACAACACTGCAAACATTCTTGAAATAATACAGGAACTGCCTAAGATAAGAATGTCTGAAATGTTTGCAGTGTTCGTCATACGCTAAGCTATGAAGTCATTGCTTCAAGGTCATCCTGAGAGCTTTGTATATTGAAAAATGTGCTACAAGTTATTCTATGCACACTTTAGTCTCTGCCTTAGTATGGCTGAGCTAATACCTTGTGTTAAACATCAATGTTCTGCTTGAAATGACAGAGAGACCATTTTATACCTAATAAAGGGCTAGCTTAACCTTTCCCGTGGAAAAAAAGCAAGTGGAGCAGGACAGAGAAGCTAGAAAACTGAAGCTGGACTCAGTGCCTAGGACCTCCTACCATCACCTAGCGGAGGTTTGAGAAGAGATCACAGGGAAAGAAAGAAAAAGGCATGGCCTACTAATCCTACAATCTAACAGAAAGTAACCTCCGGGTATCTCTTCCTGCTGCTCCTCCAATTACCCCTACCCTGACAGCACAATTCCAGTAGGAATCGGCTGTCTTCACCTGATTCCCCCATAACAATCCAAAACCCTTGCAGGCGGGCAGGGAGGTGCAGGAGCACAAAGGGGAATGGGACTCCACAGGAACTGGTTGCTGTGCTACCTGAGGCAACTAGCTCTATAGGATATATCTGCAGAGCCAGATAGGAACAATGCTGCAGGAGAACCCTTCCACTCCATCCCCAAAAGCCCCATGAGTCACTATGGGGTCTGATCACTGTGATGTACCTACAAGAGCCAGGGTGAAAGAAAGACAAAAGCTGTTTTCCACTTAAACAAGTGTGTTTGGATTTAAGGATATTTTTGCCAACTTTACAACCAATGGCCAGAATCCTGAAAGGAACTAGGTGCATAGGGTCTGACAGCATGTTGCTCCGTGCTGGCGCAGGGCCTAATGCTGTGCCACTATGTTAGGGCATGAGAACCTGAAAGTGAACTAGACTTTCTAGTTCATCTTCCCCATCCACATTAAATGTATTGCACACACTTCCCTCCCTCCTCCACAACAGGTAGCATAAGGAAGTGCTGAAATGTAAATCAGATTTTTAGTTAGTTTGCATAATTGCTCGTGTTACTAATAACATAGTTCTAAAACACTCAATCTCATAAGTTTAAAATTGCTTTAAGCCTTAAAAAGATTTCCATAGAAGTGTGTTTCTGGGAGCCAATGCACTTTTACAAGGATATCACTTTCCTGCATTTTTAGTAACTACAGAGACACATGGAGGTGCTCAAGAGAGTCTGGTTTGCTGTACAGACCTCTACCATTTTAAAGAGAAGAGTTAAACAAGTATTTAACAACCATAGATAAAAGCTCTAAGGCAGAGTCTGCAGAAGCTCTAGAGTATCTGACATTCTAAAGTACTGTAACTAGATTCTTTAGTTTAGTAAACATGCTCATCTCCCCCCCACCCCGACATGAAAGCTAAGGTCTAATGCAATCAATCTTGCCTATCCTTCCCCCTCACCACATACATGCTTAAAACTCAAGTTCACTCAATCTAAAATGGATTAGTATAGAAGCGTTTACAGCTTCAGTAATTCAATTGACTCTTGATAACACCTTGCAAAATTTTTTAGAGAAATCACTTACTCCTTACCGACAAAAGGACTCAGCGAAGGCTGGAGAGAGGAATCTACCAATATATTCGTGGGCATACCCACCAGAAGACAATTTCTTCAATAAGCTTACTGGCACACAGCTTAGCCTGTATAACACCAGATGTTTGTCTATCAATGGAACTCAGATGAGCCTCTACCCTTCAATTCATCCCCCTCCCTTTACTGTCTCTTTGAAAGAGGAAACCCGTAGACAAATATTTGCTGCTATCATTCCTTCATTCTTCCTCTGCCTCTTGCTCCACATTGTCAGTCATTTTTGGATACGCCTTATTGCTAAGATCAATGCATTTCAGATAATACATTGCTGATACTGCATTTAAGCATGCTTATTCAAACTAAAGACAGACATTCAATCCCTACCTAATGAAGTAACTAGACAATGCCTTGCAGTAGGTCTTACTCCATTAGGTGTTTATTTTCAAATGAAAATGTAGTCAGTTTGTATGAGACCTGAATCGGTTCTTTATACAAGACACTGGTGATATATGCAGGGCAGTAGTGTGCAGGTCACTCCTGTCCTTCACTTCTGCTTCAGGAGAGACCCTACCAGGCATCCCAAAGAATGCATTAGTGTTAAGGACCAGCTTCCACTTGCATATCAGAGAAAAGTCTCAGGATCAGAAAAGCAGCGGGTCTGCCAGGGTCACTTTATCAACAACCCCAATCCTCACTACAAAAATGAATGTATCTTGCAGGGGAGGTTCCTAGTGTAAGAGTAGGGTATCCCTATGTGCTTAAGGAGTATCTTCATCTCCCCCAGCATCTGATCTTTATGGAGATTATTAGTGTCCTGCATAGTGTACTTACACAACACTATTAAGTCTTACTTCATAGCTACTGAAATACCTAGGGAAACAAAAATAAACTAGTTCATTAGATTTTTCTTTTTTTGTAAACCTTGATTTACCTAACTCCTTGAAAGGAATCTAAAGCCAAATACGCTCCAACATGAGAAGGGCCAGGAATAATTTTCATAACTTGCATAGGGAAGAGCGGGACGAACCTCCAAAGCAATATGAAAAACAAGCATAAAAAAGGCAACAACCAGGCCCAAAAGGTAGATAGAGAGAATCACTATTTTACACAGTGAGAAACATAAGCCCAGAGAGGATAGTTGCCAGAGGTCACAGAGCAAGTAAGTGAAACAAACACAACCCCCAAGGCTCCCATTTCTAACCACACTGCAAATAAACTGACCAGACACCTTCCTGCTCTCACCTGAGACAGGCAACAACATACATACTTACACAGTGCTGCTTTCACCAGCAAATACACAAAAAGGGTTCTGCTTCCATGGGGTAAGACACAACACACCCACCAATACTCAGGATGCTGATGTCACACCCAACAGTGAAACACAACAATCCCCCTCCACATAACCCCCAGTAGCGAACAACCTACCCCCCATACATAGCCCCAATAGTGAAACATACACAAATACACAATTGCATGCAAATTGTGAAGCACAACATAGCCGCTCCCTCCCCCACTCACATCCAAGAGGACACAACAACCCTACACAATATACTTAACCCTCCACAGCCTGAAAGCACTACACAAATGACACTGGCATCTGCACAGGGCGCTGCTCCCACAGGCCAAAGCAAGGCGGGTCACACAGAAAGGAGCCAGCCCCTTCCACAAAGTCTCTCTGGGGCTGGGAAGCTGCTCCTCACCCCGCATATGCCAGACAAAGGGCTGCAGAGAGGCAATGGCCCCACGGATGGGAAGGCAGCAGCTCTCTGCCCCTTGGACCGGATTTTGGGGGCGGAGAGTGGGTGTCTCCTTGTCCCCAGGAGGGAGCAGGGAACTCGCAGCACTGGAGAGGAAGGGGCAGCCCCCTGGATCTGGCGAAAAGGGGGCGTTTCCCTCAAGGGGAGGAAAAAGGGTCTCCCACAGGCCGGTCTCCGCCATCCCTCTCCCGGGCGCTGCGGACTCACCCTGCCCGGCACTCGGTGCACACTCTCATTCACGCGGGCGGGCGGCGCGGCTCTGTGCGACTCCCCGCCGAGCCCAGGGGCCGCCCGGCGCGGAGGGATCCCGCTGCTGCCTGGCGGGCCACTCAGCCCCACACCCAGCCGCTGGCGGGGAGACGCGCTGCCCGTCGTCTGTTCCCTCCCTCCTCCGCCCGCCGGGCCCGCGCCGCCGCCAGCCCTGCCCCGCGCCCTGCGCAGCCGCGTCCCGCCCTCTCGCGTCAGCGCTCCGAGGGGCGGCGCTGCGGGGGCACCCCCGGGAGCCCCCCCGCGGCCCGCTCGCTCACGCTGCACCGGGGGGGGGAGGCAGGTGTGGGCGCAGCCGCCCGGCGGGGTCTCGGGGGGCTGGGAGTCCAGGCAGCTTTTAGCCCTTTAGGGCTGTTGAGAGAAACCTGTCACCGCCCCCCCTTCCCCGGTGCACCTGCTGCTGCGCCGAGCCTGCGCCCGGGGGTCGCCCGCGAGGGAGTCTAGCCGGGCGGGCTGGGCTGCTAGGTGCCTAGGCACCGGGGTCCCTCCAGCCGCTCTGGGCCGCGGCTCGCGATGTCCGTCTCACGAGCCATTTTTATTGTGGCATCCAGAAAGCCGCCAGCGAAGCGCGGGTCCCGTTGTGCTCGGGGCTTTACCAACACGCAGGGTCCCGCGGATCCCGCTTCCCCGCGTTGTGCTTCGCGCGCGTGAATAGCTCCCTTGCAATCAGCTGGGCAGCACTGCTCACAGCCTGAAAGTTAAGGACATGCTGTGTAAGGTTGGAGGTCCCTGCAACGGGCCCCGCAGTCTAAGGCTCTGATCCTGCAAACATGGATCAGGTGAGTAGTCCCATTGGTAGCAATGGTGCTATTCATGTTAGTGAAGTTACTCGCATACATAAATGTTTGGCTCTCAGAAGACCAGGACATAAATTGGGTGGGAGGAAAGTCATTCAGATCATACACATGTTATATCTGCATTATAGAGATATATGTACTGTAGTTATTTAGTAAGCATTACATACCTTTGTTATACATTATATATAATTTACACACTTTATATCTACATATTTATGTATTGTAGTTATTTAGTAAACATTACATACCTTTCTTATATATTACATTTTATCATGCATTATTTGCTGCATATTGTACTATATATTAATTAACTTTTTTGTACACTGTAGAATATAGACAGTTATACTTTAAGGCCCTATTATACCACATTCCTTGTACATCAAAAGCTTCTTTTGACTTTGGATACACAAGGAATACATAATTGGGCACTTGTGCAATTTAAACCATATGTCATACACTCTTTGTGATGCATTGATATACCTCATTCTGTGTCTCTAGTAGAATGGAGACAGGATTTAGCTTCTTATGTGTTGTATCCTCCAGACTCCTGCAGGGAATGATCTTGACTTTTATATTTTTGCAATCTCCTTTGAGGGTAGTGCTTGTTGTTGTTGGGTGTTTTGGTTTGGATTTTTGTTCACTTGGTGATGATTCATTGCATGTTCCTTGTCCTCCAACATTATGGTGTTTCACGTCATCTTGTGCCCTTTTGCTCACATGATGCTTTTGACTCTAACTTTTTATTTTTACACTATCAAGAATTTATGAATCAAAAGGTGGGGGAGTCAATCTGTGCAGTGGCTGAGTCAGCCGATGGAAAATCAAACCAAGGAGGGAGTTTGTGCAATTGCATATCACATTTACAAATATGGTTTCATTCAGCCTCACATGCTGCTCCTGTTACTACTAATAAAATTCTGGTTTCTTAAACTGGTCTGGGAACCTTGTTTTGTCTTCCTGGGGTTTTACTCCAATTCCTCAGTATCCGTTTTATTAAGCCTGTTCTTTTCCTTGGTTTTTTTTTTTTAATATTTCACTGAATGCATGCTAATTACAGTAAGAATTTGTTAACATGAATGCACATCCTACACCCTTCTTTGTTCATAGTATTTGACGTGCAAGGGAATGACAGTTTATTTACCAGCAGCAATTTAATTTTTCCTTACATACTGGTAAGTTTTTCTAGTTATTTAACTTTTCTCTAAATTCTATCCTTGTTTGTTTCTTAATCCTCTCCTGAACTATTTTGCAATGGTGTTGTCATAATTTTGGAGGAGCAGGAACTCCGATGTTGAAATATTTTAATAGAGCCCAGGAACATAAGGGGACATGGGGACAAAGGCTGCTTTAGCCATAATGAGGTCCAGGGGCACATTCCTGACATGTATTGGCACTGCTTTGGACTGTAACAGGGAAGAAAAAAGGGAGGTGGCATGAAAGCATGTTGAAGCCAATAAAACAGGGACATTAATCGTTCTTCTTCCCTTTGGTCTCTTCTTTTATGCCCTATTTGAGATCAGGAGATTATTCTCCATCTCTTTTTTTAATCTCCTGCACTTCCTGGTGCCGGAATCATCCCTCCTTGAAGCAGCAGTGCCTCCTCTCTGTGACTGTCAAAAGTGCTGTTCTGGCAGGATATGTTTTCTCCAGCCCATTCTCTCTTCCATTTCCTCAGCTTCTTACCTTTCTTTCTTTTTCTCCCATCTCCTCTCTCTTGCTTCTCATCCATTGTTTCTCCCTTCTTCCATCCCACCTAATTGTAGGTCTGTTACCACAAACTCCCCCCTTCTCTCCACTTTTGCCCTCTTGTGCCTGCTCCCTCGTTCTCTAGCCCCCTTACTGTGTCCTCCCACTTCCTTCTTTTCTCCCTCTATCTATCCCTCTCTGCTTTTACATTCCCCTTTGCTCTCTGCCCTCATTCATCCCACTTCACATGCCACAGTTTTTCCCTCTTTGCTCCCTAATTCCATGTCACAATTTGCCACTCTGTTCATCCCTTGCTTTCTTGCCCTTCCTCACCCCACTCCACCCTTTCCCCTGGTTTACACACCCACATTAATCCACTCCAGATCTTCCATTTCCCAGCTGTTGCATGGGTGCTGACTCACATTGCTAATCCAGTCCTATTGCATCTCCTGATCCACACTTTGTCATATTCTCAAGTACTCTGCTCCCTGCGCTGTCAGAAATACTCGTACAGGTAAGTATCAGGTAGAGGGAGGAATAGAGAACACAACTAGACTGAACGTTCTGGAAGATTCAGGCGTGGACTTCTGAAAGTAGCATGCTGAGCCTACAGTAGGGAATGCTGTAGGGAAGCAAGGGGACTATCCTGCATCTCTCAAAAGTGCCAGAGGACTACTCTGGACCCGCCACACCCATGACTATGAGCATTGTCTCGCAACTTCTGATTGTTTTCTTTTGTCTCTGGTTTCTTTTGGGTTGAATTCTTTAACCCTTTAGATGAACAGGATACTGTCAACTTAAAAAAAATCACACTGCTGTTTGAACACTTTTAGCTACTATTTTCAGAGTAGCAGCTGTGTTAGTCTGTATCCGCAAAAAGAACAGGAGTACTTGTGGCACCTTAGAGACTAACAAATTTATTTGAGCTACTATTGTTACAAGTAACACCTAAGGGTATGTCTACACTACGAGAGTAGTTCGATTTTACTTAAATCGAATATGTGGAATCGATATTACAAAGTCGAACGTGTGTATCCACACTAAGGGCAGTAATTCGACTTCGTGAGTCCACACTAACGGGGCAAGCGTCGACATTGGAAGCGGTGCACTGTGGGCAGCTATCCCACAGTTCCCGCAGTCCCCGCTGCCCATTGGAATTCTGGGTCGAGCCCCCAATGCCTGCTGGGGAAAAAAATGTGTCGAGGGTGGTTTTGGGTAACTGTCGTCATCCAACCGTCACTCCCGCCCTCACTCCCTGAAAGCGCCGGCGGGCAATCATTTCATTTCGCGCGCTTTTCTGGTGAGTGACAGCGCGGACGCCACAGCACTGCGAGCACGGAGCCCGCTGCGACCATCGCTGCAGTTATGGCCGTTGTCAACACCTCGCACCTTATCGTCCACCTTTTCCAGAGGCAAATGCTGAGAAATCGGGCGAGGGGGTTACGGCATCGCGGTGAGGACATGAAGTCTGAGAGTGGCACAGACATCTCGCAAAGCATGGGACCCCGCGCCGTGAACATCATGGTGGCAATGGGTCATGTTGATGCTGTAGAACGGCGATTCTGGGCCCGGGAAACAAGCACGGACTGGTGGGACCGCATAGTGCTGCAGGTCTGGGATGAATCACAGTGGCTGCGAAACTTTCAGATGTGGAAGGGAACTTTCCTGGAACTTTGTGAGCTGCTGTCCCCTGCCCTGAAGCGCAAGGACACCCAGATGCGAGCAGCCCTGAGTGTCCAGAAGCGAGTGGCCATAGCCCTCTGGAAGCTCGCAACGCCAGACAGCTACTGGTCAGTCGCGAACCACTTTGGCATGGGCAAATCTACCGTGGGGGTTGCTGTGATGCAAGTAGCCAACGCAATCGTTGAGCTACTGCTGTCAAAGGTAGTGACCCTTGGAAACGTGCAGGTCATCATAGATGGCTTCGCCGCGATGGGATTCCCAAACTGCGGTGGGGCTATAGATGGAACTCACATCCCTATCCTGGGACCGGACCACCAGGCCAGCCAGTACATTAATCGAAAGGGCTACTTTTCAATGGTGCTGCAAGCACTGGTGGACCATAGGGGACGTTTTACAAACATCAACGTCGGATGGCCGGGCAAGGTTCATGACGCTCGTGTTTTCAGGAACCCTGGTCTGTTTAGACGGCTGCAGGAAGGTATTTACTTCCCGGACCACAAAATAACTGTTGGGGATGTGGAGATGCCTATAGTGATCCTCGGGGACCCAGCCTACCCGCTAATGCCCTGGCTCATGAAGCCCTATACAGGCGCCCTAGACACTGAAAAAGAACTCTTCAACTACCGTCTCAGCAAGTGCAGAATGGTGGTGGAGTGTGCTTTTGGACGTCTCAAGGGGAGATGGAGAAGCTTACTGACTCGCTCTGATCTCAGCGAAACCAATATCCCCATTGTTATTGCAGCTTGCTGTGTGCTCCACAATCTCTGTGAGAGCAAGGGGGAGACCTTTATGGCAGGGTGGGAGGTTGAGGCAAATAGCCTGGCTGCTGATTACGCCCAGCCAGACAGCCGTGCGATTAGAAGAGCCCAGCGGGACGCGCTGTGCATCCGGGAGGCTTTGAAAGCTAGGTTCCTCAGTGAGCAGGGTAACCTGTGACTATTAACTTTGTTTAAAGAGAAGCTGAACCTGCCCCCGTTTCTTTACCCAGTTTATGTTGACTATCCTCTGCAGCTACATACCCCATTCACCCCGTCCCTCCCCTTCCAACACACGTTTAAAAATAAAATACATGGAACTTTGTTAATGAACACCGTTGTCTTTATTACGGGTTTCGCGGTAAAGGGTTGAAACTGGAACGCAGACTGTGGTGGGAGCGGGCGTAGTGATGGAAAGAACGCTTATAAACTCGAGGAATGACAGGCTCCTGCTCCTAGAGCCGTCCGCAGTGCTGGACTGGTTGTTTCAACGGAGCCTGCCACCCCTCCTTTTCGGGACTCTGTGTGTGTGAGCTATGTGACTTTGTGGCAGGGGAGGACGGTTACAGATCCCCTGCTGCGTGGCTCTGTGATCCAGGATAAGGACCGCTGCATAAGATCTCTAACCGCCCTCCCCCGCCACAAAGTCACATAGCCCACACCCAGACAGAACATGAAAACCACCTCCCAGACTGACCAGGGTGCCTAGTGACTGCAATGTGTGTGTGACCTGCTGCTGAACCTGCCCCCGTGTCTGTACCCTGGTAAAGGTGACTGTCCTCTCCAATTACCAACCCCCTTCCACCCTTCAAACACACTCTCCTGTAAAAGAACATGATGGAAACAGTAATTAACAGAAACGTATTTTTACTAGCAACTACACAGTTAGGGGATAAAACTGGGACGGGGGCTTGGGTGAGGCGGGAAGGAAGGACATCAAATTTTGGGGAATGAGAGCCTTCTGGTACTCGAGCAGTCTGCAGAGGTGGAGTGACAGTTTTCACGGCCTCTGCCGCCCCTCCTTCTTGGGACTTTGGGTGAGGGGGGTATGGGACTTTGTGGCGGGGGAGGGTGGTTAGAGATAGACTGCAGCGGGGCTCTGTCCTCCTGCCTCCGGTCCTGCAGAACATCCACAAGGCGCCGGAGCGTGTCTGTTTGCTCCCTCATTAGTCCAAGCAGCGTTTGAGTCGCCTGCTGGTCTTCCTGACGCCACCTTTCCTCCCGTTCAATGTGTGATCGATGGATTTGGGACATGTTCTCCCTCCACTGGGTCTGCTGGGCCGCCTCGGCTCGGGAGCAGCCCATAAGTTCTGAGAACATGTCGTCCCGTGTCCTTTTCTTTCTATGCCTAATCTGCGCCAGCCTCTGGGAAGGGGATGCCAGGGTAGGTCGGAAAACAGTCGTAGCTGTGGGATGGGAAAAAGGGAGTGAATTCCTCACAAAGATAATTTTTTGTGAACAATGAACATAGTCTTTCTCTGTGAAGAAGACCATGCACAGCACCTATCACATGCGCACTCAGGACAAGGTCGAATTTTCGGCCTTCGCATTCAGTGCCTGGGGTCTTGCACTGGAGATCAGACAAGCGGGGCAGGACAGCGGAATTCGGGTAGCAGGCTGACATGGTAAGCCGTAGACTTTTGGCTGCTTAAAACTTAAATTATAGCAGTGCCCTCCTTTCACGTTCAAAGCAATGCTCCTAGCGTTGGCCAGTTCCTGCTGCTGGCAATCCGGCAAGCATGAACTCTGCCCCTGTCCCACCCCCTTGCGGCTGTCCCCGGGAAAGATCCCTGTATGCTGCCCCTCTCCCGCCTCCACCGCGTGGCTGTAAACCGCCAGTTACAGTTCTGTAAAGGAACAGGCAAGCAGTCCCAACAGTAACATTCCCCTAATTCAAAGCAGGTCACCATGAGCGACATCACTGCTGAGGATTTCTGGGACAGAGAAAGACCGCATGCTGCGTGAAAGCCAGCAAAAACCAGGGCCGTATGCCGCCATGCTCTGCAAGGCAATGATCCCGGAGTACTTGATGATAGCCTGGCGTGGATAAGTTTCCTACCACGGAGGACCCAATAAGGCCGCTCTCCCCAGGAACCTCATGCAAAGGCTTTCCAATTACCTCCAGGAGAGCTTCGTGGAGATGTCCCAGGAGGATTTCTGCTCTATCCCCGGACATATAGACCTTCTTTTGCAGTAGCTGCACTGCCAAGGACTAAAACGTTAAGCGCCTAGGGCAAACTAATCATGAAAAACCCATTGTTAATATTGTTAATATTCCTGTTCTGTTCAAAATAAATGTTTACATGTTTTAAACACTTACCGACTGATCCTTCC
>NW_020664419.1:25643817-25677263 GCF_002925995.2 Terrapene triunguis | reverse complement strand
GGCCGAGCACCGCCGGTCCCGGCCCGGTCCCTGGCCGAGCACCGCCCACCCTGGCCCCCGGCCCCACACCGCCGGCCCCGCTCCGCCCGCCCCGCACCGCCAGCCCCCGCGGTCCCAAGTCCCTGGCCGAGCACCGCCGGCCCCAGCAGCTCCGGCCCCCGGCCGAGCACCACCAGGCCCTCCCTCCCTATTTTCCCAGACATGTCCGGCTTTTTGGGATTTCCTCCCGGACGGGGATTTGAGGCCCAAAAAGCCGGACATGTCCGGGAAAATCCAGACGTATGGTAACCCTATATTATAAGCATTAAAATAGGTCTTTACTGCATATTAAAAATACAGGAAGAAATGCAGCAGCCACCTTATCTCCCCCTGCTCCTTAAAAAAAAAGATTATGTGCCTATTCAGGCCCTCTGCTGACTATTACTCTCTTATTATTAAATGAGCATAATCAATGAGGGAGAGAAGTCAGCGTGAGGAGATAGATTTAGGAGTCATTAGTATAGAGGTGGTAGCTGAACCCATGGCATGAATGAGCTCACCCAGGAGTGAGTACGGAGAAAGAGGAGATGGCGATGAAGAGCACAATACTAGGATACATCAACAGAGCATGGGAATGAAGGGGGAAAGGCAATCTCCAGTGGATATGATGAAGGAGCAGATGTGAAGAGCATAGTCATGAGAACAAGTGGCAGAGGTGGGAGTGATTAACTGTGTTTAAAATGAGACATAGTACTGTCAGATACACAAAAGCAAGTTGTCGATGATAGAGCTCTCACTGGCTCAGTCAAGGACAGTTAGTTGCTCTTAACTCACGTTAGAGCTGCTGCTTTTGAACTAAGAAGGTCCTAGTTTGAGCCTAAATTGCAGTAATTTTCAAGGTGAACTCAGTTATTGGTAGTCTGCTCCTAGTTTCTAGCCACCAAGTAGAAGTCAGTCAGGAACTACCATCACCCCTCTTGCATCACATATTTTTCCACCTGCTCATAACCAGTATCGTAGCCAATGAGGTTAATCCGAGGCGTGATTATTGCTAGTTGAAAACTTTTATCTCTAGCATAGTGTTTGCAGTGACGGAGACTGTCTCAGGTTCAGAGCTCTTAGCATCCTTGCTTGATGTGCACAGGCATGCATTCCAACTTAGACTGTAAACAGTTTGGGACAGGGAATTTTTGTTTTGTGTCTGTATGGCATCTATCACAATGGAGTCCTGGACAATGACTGGAGCTCCTAGGGACTACTGCAGTACAAATAAATAAAATATGCATGCATGTTAATTTGGCAATCTACACTCTTGCTCATCAATTTAGCTGATGTAGTTCCAATGGTCAGACCCCTCGCCTAAGGCTATATAGCTACTTAATAACATCGAGCATTGGCATTATGAAGATTCCTTTGATTTTGATTACACATTAGCATTTAGAATAGGTATTATAAGAATAACTGAACAGTAAAGTGAGAAGTAGTATGAGGGAACTCAACATATTGACAACATCCCTTTAAATACTGTAGTTCTGAGATAACCTTAAATACCAATATTTCACCCAAACTGGGGGCAGTGTGATTTAGTGGTAAGAGCAGGTTATGGGAGTCAATAGTCTTGAATTCTATTCCTGTTATTACTGACATGCTGTGTGACATGAGGAAGGCCACTTAACTCTACTGTCTCTTAGTTTCCCCATCTGTAAAATGGGTTGTTATAATATTTATTCTCCTTTTTAAAGTACTTGGAGATATTTGCGTGAAAGTTGATATGTAAGTGCCAAGTATTATTAACAACGTATACATTAAAATTATCATTACTTTTTCAAAGCTCAGTTGTAATACTGAATGAAATCTCATGATCTCTACCAATCTCTTCCACGTAGTTTCTGGCAGAGTATGTAATTATTTTGAGTTTGTACCCATTTACTTCTTTTCTACTTCAGCCCAGAATGCCTGAGTTTAAATTTTATGCTCTGAGGCAGCCACAGTTTACAGTAATGATAAAGAAGCCTTCACTTATTCCAGACCTTTTTGTTAATAGCACACACTCTGCTAATCTTTCCTGAGTCTTCTGAAATGTAGAGAGGGCTGTATAGTTTTGGGTAAGGTAACCTGAAAAATAAAACCTGATTTTAAAGTTATTCATTTAAAAGAAATTTCACTCATGATTTATTACTGTTTATTACTGGTGTACAATCTTCAAAGGGAACATCCTTTTATATCCATAAGAATTCCCTACATAGAATAAGCGGTTCATGGTATTTATTGCCCAATTGGCATCTTATTTGATTGTGTGTGCATGTGTCACATGTACCCACATGACATTAAGACAGTGTAAAAGTCTTTCTATGCTATGCTTTCCATGATACAGAGAACTGAACTCTCCATTACAACAATGCATTAGCTCTGTTATGGGCACTACAATCATTGCAACTTCTCTAGGCTGCCTTAGTGGCAGTATAGGTGTGATCTTTGCCCTTATTCTTCTATCTGGTTTGGTAACAGATAGCTGTAAATAGAGCCCTGCGTTTTTCGCAAGTGTGAAATAAAATGAAAACAACCCATAAACTTAAAAATAAAAACAAAAAAACTTACCCCACATTGGCTGCTCCTGTCCTATGGGTCTGGGCCCGGCTCCACACTCTGGGTGTTGTGACCTGGTGCACGGAATTGCAGCATTGTTCAGCTTTGGCCTGGCTGCTTCTCTATCACGACAGGGCTTCCAGGCCAAATCTGAGTGAGTGGTGCTGCAACCCCATGTGGCAGGTCACGATGCCCAGAGTGGGGAGCCCAGACCAGCCCCATGGGACAGAAGCCGCCCCTGTGCATTGGGCTCACTCTGCAATGCCCCCAGGCCTCCCACACACATTCCTGGAGTCAGGATCAAACACCCCACCCCCTGGGCCTCCCACATGAACACCCAGTGGCAGGACCTGACACTTTGGGCCTCCAACAATAAAACAAAATAAAGCCTAATTAAAATAAAACTGAAAAATTATACAAATTAAAAAGAATGTCTTGGGGCTTTAGCTATGAAGGCTCTATTACAGGAGGTTTTTAGATCCATGCATATTTCACCCAGTCCAACTGGTGTGACCACAGTAAGTATTTGGGATGAGGCCAGAGCAGCATAAAAGGGCACTAAAAGCCTCAGTTTGGCTGGAGGAAGATTGCCCTGGCACAAGCACTGTGGAAGACAGCCATAAGAATATCTTCCAAGGGCCCCCTACCAAGCCTTGGCTGGGACCAGAAGGGACATGTCAGGGATAGCACCACAACTCCTGTGTTGTGGAAATTCCTATAAGGGAGCCTGAAGAGCTGGCTGAATCAGGCCCCCAGGTAATTTAAAGCTGCCTTAATCTCCCCTCCTATGCCTCATGAGTTGCAAGTTCTGGGTTGTGCCTTTTTTTCCCTATATATTTGGACATGGCTGACAATATATTTTTTCATCACCAATGTAAAATATAACATTGGACTTCAGTAGTCCTTCCATTACGAAAAGACATAATTAATAGTTCATATAAAAGGTATAATAATAATAAGCTTAGGGTACTGATACCTCTTATTTGTACTATTGGTAGCACCGAGAAACCAGGGCCCCGTTGTAGAGGTGCTGAACAAACATAAGAAAGGGAGTTGGACTATATTCTTTTACTTCCCCAATGACTGTAAATAGTTAAAAATATAGTGTGATTTATAAGAGCCTTGGTGTTGATACTTTAGCAGGAAACGTGCCTATTTTTCAATTCTCTGATATTTAATAACGGTAGAACTGGCTATTATGTAATAAGTGAGAGAATAACTTGTTAATATGTATGATGTTGTAGATATTATTCCAGAAGCTGGTTACCTATTCACATCCATTTTCATCCTTCAGATGGGCATCTCTGTAGGTTTTGTAAATGCTAAAGAAGATTTATACAGGCTTGGGCACTATTATACGGTTGCTGAGCTACTGGGATGCTTTGTTTTCTTTTTTCACAAAGCTAGATTGCTGCAGCTCTGTTTGAGGTCATCTCCCTAAAAGAGGTTGGCAGACTGTAAGACCTGTCTGAGAATGCAGGACTCCTCTGCTAAATCACCTTATGGGCAGGTGCTAAACCCTGCATTAAGATTTATGGTAATTACTACTGACAGGTTGGCAGGTGAATCTAGTTAGCTCCTGCCAGGATATAAATGGGTTAGGAGCCTCCCCTTAGGTAAAGGGACCTAGGACAAAGGAGAGCAATCCCAGAAACGGTGAAATGTAGAGTAGCAGGTTCTGTTGTGATAATTTAATTTACTAATAACACCAAACTGGAGTGAGTTTGGACCATAACTCAGGGTCTGTGTGCTTTGTGAAGTATGGGTTAGGGACTCCGCCTATGCACACTCCCCTTAATGTAAATCCATCTTTGCTTTGAATGCTTCAGGACTGGCCTGAGTAGTGAGGGTTCTCACAGTGTAATATAATACCATACATCTTGAAGCCCTGGATCTCCTTTGGGGAGAACTAACTGAGTGTTGATTTCAAGCTTCTGCTATGTACCATACTAGAAGTACTCTTAAAACATTTTATGTGTATTGATCTGTGTGTGACAGGTTGCCCCCCTTCAAAGTGCCACCTGATGTGTTGAGATACCACTAAGCCCGCCTGTTCTGCCAGCATGACATGTCTTGCGAAACCAGGCTCTTAAGCCTCCTCTAGTGCACATACAGGCAGGGCCACACCCAGCTACAGAAAGACACAGACACTAAGATCAGCTCTGGGAAGACTCAGCTTAAGGGGCGTGCCCCAGCACTCAGGCACCTACCTCCCTTGGAGTACAAACGCAAAGGTATATTGTCTTGCTCTGTATAGAAAAATCTGCACAGCACAAGCTCATAAAAATTTACCATCTTCCTCACCGTGAAGAGAGATATGCACTCCTTCTTGCCTTCCCCATTAGAAATTGCACAAAATGGGTTTAATAACAAAACTATAAAAGACAGACTTTAAGTGGTTAAAGGGATAGCAAACGGAACAAAGCAGATTACTATTTGTAGCCAATTTCTTTAGTGAATCAAACTTAGTTTGCGTGGGTTTTTTTGCTTAGTAATTTCTCACCCTAAAAGTTGTTTCAGGCAGATTAGAGAGATTCTTGAAAGCCAGCTGCATTGGTCTGCAGCTTGAAACTTCAGGAATTATTATTCACAGGCTAGACAACCTTCCAGACTGGGCTCAACTCTTCTTCCCCCAGTTCAGTTCTTGCTTCCAGGTGTTTCCCAGTATCTCTTTGTGTCGGAAGGCAGAGGAGAACCACGATGATGTCACTCCCCTGCCTTATATAGCTTTTGTGTATGGTGGGAACCCTTTGTCTTCCAGTGGAAAAACCGCTGGCATTCAAGGGGGGCAGGGGTCCAGTACCAGGTGGCTCAGTCACATGTCTCGGCAGGGCCATAGCAGCCATTACTTGCAGGCTGTTTGGAGGGTCCACAGGAAGACGAAGCTCTTTCACAGTCCGTTCTCTTTACTGCTGGGCCATCAGCCCTGTCTGACTTTTTCATTGTTGTACCTGAAGGGCTGGTTGTGGGTGTCAACCAAAGTAGCATATTTGAAATACAGATACATGGTCAATATTCCTAACTTTAGATACAGAAATGATGCATGCAATATAAATTGGATAATCACATTCAGTAAATTATAACCTTTCCAATGATACCTTACATGAGCCAGCTTGCATAAAGTATATCTTAGTTATGTCATATTCATAACAGTATTTCTAAGAAGAATATGGGGTGTAACATCACACTGTGGAAAACATTAATTCTTCTTTTTAGCATGTATTAGCCTTTAGTCAAGCTGTGTATGATAATGAGCTTCCAAAATGGACGCTGATAGTGTTCTTATTAACGTGCAGCTAAATGTAATTTTTAAAAGGACCTTTTTTTAAATGCTCTTCTTTATAATAACAAAATTTTCCAAAGAATACAGCTCGATTTTCAAAGGTGCTGGACATTCCAAACTCCAGCTGAAGTTTAAGGTGAGTCCACCATCTCTGAAAAATCAGACCCCTGCGGCTCAGTCTAAGTTAAACATTAATTATTTTCAATAGCCATCATAAAGACAACAGTATTTAGCCTACTGAGAAAAGCTTTTCTTCTGCCAATAGTGTGCTTTTCTATTAGCCAAACATTTATTTTTCCATGTGTTATAAGTGGGACTGAACTTTACTTTCTCTTGTTTAAAAATTCAAATTATACATTCTGTATGCAGCACCGTATGACACTCAAATATCTTTGCTTGTGCATTTGCTATGATGTCACCATAGCCCTGAGAATAGTTTGCAGCTCTGGCAGAAGAAACATGAAACATTGTTTTTATGGGCCTCACAAAAATAACTATTCTGGTATTTAAGATATGTATGTTTTCCCCAAACTACAAACAAATACTGAGATAGGAAAACGTACACAAGTATAAGCACAATCATGTGGCGGGGGACAAACACCTCTGGCTATAAGAAGTCATAAAATTTGTTTCTTATAGGTTACATAGGATTTGTGAAAGTATTATACAGGCTGGCAGCAACTCAGAAATCCTTAGTTGTTGCCAGCCTATGTAACACTCACATATATGTAACTCTAAGGCAGGTAATTTTCTAATCTTCTCACGGTCAAATACATCGGGTTAGAATCCATAGGAACTGCATTCATTTACCCAAACATAGAATTTAGCTGTCAGTGATTAAATGATCATTTTGTGAAAAATGCCATATTTCAAATACAGTGGATTCTCCCTACTAGATTATTTTTTTAAAATTATGGTCTGTTAAAAAGGAGGCCTAGAAAGAGAAGATGAGAAGGATTGGTATCTACCAATCCCCATGCTCCTTTGCAGGAAATTAGTCATTTGGGATAAGCTCATCTTGTCCTAATAAATGGTCCCTATTCAGTGTTCCAAAAGAAGGCAAATATAACATCACCACTACTGTCTCTAACAATATATGACAGAGAAAATAATTCCTTCTGGTTTGAAATGTAGCAATCAGTTTTTGCATATGAGCAAGCATCCCCTCGTGCATCACAATGAATCATCAGTATTGGAACACATTTATACCCTGAGATACACTTGAGATCCAAGTAATCTCAAAGTGTCCATTTCTTTTCTGGAATTCCTTTAATGTGAGTCCTAACGGTACCTGTTAGGGTTAGAGAATTCCAAAAATTGAGTGCCTTTAAGAAAGAATACCATGTATCATAAGAAGGAATGGATTGAAGTTTGCAGTAATACAGTATTCCAATAATAGCCTTGTCACTTGATGGCGGTCTGACCATTCCTAAACTGCATTTTACAAACGTTTTGTCTGTGCTTTTATAAATCTTTCTGAACAGATGAAAGAGCCCATTACGACAAGCTTTTATTTTCTTTCCATGGGAACATACTGTAATTTGCAGCCCTTCTTTGTGCTTGGGAGATGGTAACACAAAGAGTAGCAGCAAATTTCAATTTAAGTTCCTTGACATGTAGGATTAAAGCCAGATTTGCTTGATTTGATTCTGCAAGAGGAATTAAAGAAAGGAGAATTAATTGAACAGAACTAACAAAACAATTTGGATGTAAAGAGCTGAGTAAATGACAGTGTCCAAATGGCTTTTATTTACTCTAGCAAGGACTAAAATAGCTTTTCAAAAATTTAACAAATATCAGGAGCATTCAAACTCTAATAAAGTTTGAAGGCTAAGATCTCATGTTTTTCCCAAATGTGCTCATTTTTTTATTATCAAAAACTCAGAAAAACAAAGTAATAATTATGCCAATATAACTTGTTAGGTTCATTAATATATTACGACTGGAGATCAACTGTGGCTTTAGCATGGGCTATGGAGCTGAACAGCTCGAGGTCACTGCTTTGAATCTGGTCCAGCCTGATAGGAATTGAAAAGCTGACAGCTGTTTGGCTCCATATGTGAAAAGTGTTGGAGCTCATAGTCCAAATGAACCAATAAACTCCCCTCCTACCACAGTTGGTACTAGCTGACACCTTGTTCTAATCACATCAGTGAGACCAAGAATGGAAAGGGCAGAGACACTGAAACACCATCTCAGCCCTTAAGATGGCTCTCTCCAGACAGAGCTGCAGCCAGGATTTACGGGACCTAGGGAAGATGTAGATAGAAATAGGCTTTTCTGGGTTGACTCCTCATCCCATTTTAGACCCCATTGGTACCTAGATACTGTAGTGATTTATGTTTTATTTAAAAAAAAAAAAAAAGACAGATTTCTTTAACTTGTTTCCTTCCCCACTTTGCTTTCCCTCTTACCAGGAGAGCCAAAAGCATGTGAAGGATTTTCTTCACTTTGCTGAAGCAAATGACAATTGGCACAGAGCTGGACACATCTGACACCTTTTACCGACCTGCTGGTTGTCCTAGATGTGGAGGGCAGTAGCAGCCAACCTGCTCTTTAGAACTGGTTGGGAAATGGTTTTTACTCCACAGAAGATTTTGATGAGAACTTTAAAAAGTCATTTTCATCAACAACAAAATTGCAAACCAAAATTTTTCAGCTGAAAACCAAACATTTCTATTCAGAAATTCTGCCTTGGTGCCTCATGGGAGTTATAGTTTGCATGCATCATGTCCCCGTTCCTATGGGCTAGAAGGCTTTCTAGCTGGACTACATCTTCTATGATGCACCATGGTTTCCCCTTTTGGTGAGCCATTGCGATGCACCATGGGAATCCCTGGCTATGGTGTGTTATGGGAAATGTAGTCTGGCTGGGGATATCAGCCCAAAGAGGAGAATGAGGGCATAAGTCACCCAAACTACAATTCCCAACAGACCTTGTGGCAGCATTTCCAAATAATTTTTTGGTTTGCAGCTAAAGACTGAAAAGTTTTCAGATGTTTTATTTTTTAATATGGTGTGATGGGGTGTGCATACCCCACACTGGGCAGGGAAGGGTTAATCCCACATTATGGACGGAGGAAGTTCTGTCCCTCAGACCATACTGAGCATGCTCCAGATGCTGCACTAGTATAAAGGAGAGCAGCCCAGCTCGGTCTGGGCAGAACACCAAGGAGGAAGGATGCTTGATGGAGGCCCCAGCCCAGGAGCCGTTAGAGCCCTTGCCTGCGGGAGCCAGAGATCCCGAGACCTGGACCGGAGATCTGTTGCCCTCGGAGTCCCAGGGAGTTACCTGTGCCGAGAAGCCCAGAGACCCTGATGCCTTATGGACTGCAGCTTCAGGAAGCCCGATAGGCAGTGACCCAGAAAGAGTGAGTGAATGGTATCTCCCACCATTTTAAGGTCAGCATGTTGCAGTTGGATTCCCCACTGACCCATTGGCAGATCACTCTGATACTGTTAGAGCCCTAGGTTGGGACCCAGTGGAGTCAGGTGTACCTGGGTCCCCCTACCCCAGCCATCACCCCTTCTGTTGTTGGCCCCCCGGATCTGGCCACTAGGCTACACAGTCCTGCACTCGAGGGCTAATGTATTGACTGACTACTAGGCCACACTGCCCTATACCTGAGGGCTGCTATAGTGACGCTGGCCACTAGGCCATACTGCCCTGTACCTGAGAGTTGTTATATTGATGCTGCCCTGCATGCAAAGGCTGTGGTCTTGACTCTGGGCATTAGGCCATGCAGCCCAGAACCCAAGGGATGCTGCTTTGACTCTGACCCTTGGATCTCATCGTGGTGAGGCCCAAGACAGTCTGGTAGACAGTAACTGTGGTGTCAGCACACCTACTACCCACCCCTACAGGAGTCCGTGTGTGCATACACTGCCATACATGGAAAACAGACAATTTTTGCAAAAATAAATAAATAAAATTGTTTAATCTATAACCCAATTTTCAGTCAAACTATTTCAATGGGAAATTTTCAGCTAGTCCTGGTGCTGTTGACTTTGTATCATACCAGTATAGGCTTCCATCTGTCTCTGGTGTGCCTTGGGCAACTGCCGGAAACACTTGTAGTGTCACTGGTAGCCCTTTCAGCCATTATAAGCATAAAATAAATAATGCTAACACCTAGGAACCCTCATCAAAGGTTAGGGTCCCATTGTGTTAGGCACTGTACAGACAAATTACAAGGAAGACAGTCCCTGTCCTAGAGAAATGATGATCTAGGGTGTTGGAGAGGACACATCAGAAAAACAAGGACAGGGTAGGAACTGAAAAGGTGAAGTAACAATTAAGCAAATAGAGTTTAGCTTAAAAACCGATGTCTGAGCTATGACTGGAA
Organism: Terrapene triunguis; assembly: GCF_002925995.2. NCBI lineage: Eukaryota > Metazoa > Chordata > Testudines > Emydidae > Terrapene > Terrapene triunguis. The sequence goes on along the minus strand of NW_020664419.1, from coordinate 25,667,069 downwards.
CGAGTAAGATCCCACCCACAATATCCAGGAGAGGGGTTAAACAAGTTAATGGGGCAGTGTGTTTCCCATGCTCTACCTGGGTGGTAGACAATCTAGCATCTTTCAGGAGCACTGTGTTAGCTTTGAACCTGAGGCAGAGGTGGGAATAAAGATTAATAAAGATGTAAAGAGCACATTAAAAAATGTGAAACATTCTTCTGGACCATGATTGTGATATTTTATGTCAAGAAGCCAATCCAAGAATAGGGGAATGCACACTGTTATTTATTTTCTTGGAAAAATGCCTTCCCCTTGAGAAGAAATATCTCCGAGTTTCCAAACAAAAAAGAAAAGTGGAATGATTTTTTCCCCCCCAAGCTACTGCTGAGAAAGAGGACCACAAAAAGGTGAAAAATAAGCTGTTTGAGTAACCAGGTCTCACAGCGTCTAAGCATGTCCAACATTTTGAGGGCCAACACAGGATTTTAAACATCAAACTCCTCTGTTCCACATGAATTTTTCAAACATGCGTGACACTTGTAGACCAGGTGCCAGCTCTTGCCAAGGCTGTAGGAGTCAGCTGAGTACTGACATTCATAGCTGGAAACCAGACCAGCTCACCAGTATATTAGTATTGTTCAAGATAGGTGTTAGACTTGTAAGGATGGGTTTAGTGTTTCGTCTCCATAAAACGCTTCTAAGTTGCTGCATGCATTAATCTTATTGTAATGCCTGGATCCCATGCTATAAGGCAATATGTAAGTTTTACTTTATAACTGTAAAAATGGCTGCTCTGAACTTCAGAATCCAGGCAGGAGGAGTGGTTCCCCCCCCCCCCCCATCAAGAAGGGCTATCAAAACTAATTGGGCCATTGTGAGACATCACAATACAAAGACTGGGATGACGGTCCTCTTACACCCATCAAGATGTTACATGCAAGAAAGCTAGTCCCTGTGGTCCTGATACTGCTCCCACGCATCCTAAAGTGGAAGGACCCGCAGGTGGCATAGCTCCATCAAGGGCAGGTTGGGTACCCCTGTGCTGACTCCCCACATTCTGCCCTAACCCTGCATAGGGGACTAACACTGGTTTCTTCCAGGGCCCTTATTTTGGTCAAAAGATTTGGCCCTTAGGATCTACTGTAATGAGGAATTGTAGCCATTAGGATCTCTCATACAAATGGGGCGCTGGAGGCTGCTACCATCTGAAAGTGGTCAAGCAAACCCGACATGGTGCAGCCGGGTATCTGCTCCACCAGAAAATACTGGCAACTTTTGATATACTTTGGTGCAATGTGGTTCATTTCAACCATGTTGTATTTCTAAGCACAGCTTGGCCATTCTGTATAAATTTGTACATAATGAGACAAGTCTGGCCCAACGACCAAAAAGTCTGACAGGCATGGAGTGAAGGGCCATGCCTCCTCCCCTCCCAAAGACAGAGGGAAAACAAAAACATACTAATCAAATACTTACCTGATTTGGGGTTTGTTTTTCTGTACTATAGTTCTGTGTGTGTACATATACCTCTTGTTCCTCTTCTCTCTTGTGTTTGCTCTCTGTCCCCTTTAACATGCACTTTCAGCCCCATTCTCATCCGTCTCTTCTGCCCTCCGCAGAATTCAGCTCACAAGCCAAGTTCTGGCTGGAGCCTGTAAGAGTGCATGGCCATCCCTCACTTTCAATCTCTGAGGAAGGCCACACCTCCTCACTGGCACACACCTGTGAGGGTGATCTAAAAAGGGGAATTAGCTGCTCCTAGTGTTCAGGGCCTGAGGCCAGGCAGAGCAATAAAGCTCAGTCAGGGCGGGGTAGCAAATAGTCTACGGGGCTCTGGCCTGCAACCAGGGCAGAGCAACAACATCTGGAAGCCCCAGGCCCTCAGGCAGGGCGTGAGCACCAACACAGTCTATGGGGCTCAAGCAGGGGTGAGCACCAGTACAGTCTAGTGTCATGGCTCAGCAGAAGGTACACTAACACGGGCCTCTTGGCCTAAAGTGGGGAGGCTGCCACCGCAGGCCCACCGGACTCTACCACATCCCAGCCAAGAGCCTTAACAGTGGCAAAGTGTTCCACCATTGGGTCAGTGGGGGATCTGCCCACAACACACTGATCTTGTATCAGGCCAACACTCAACCAGACTGTCGTCTAATTTCCCTGGGCTACTTCCTACATCCCTGGGGTTTGGTACCTCTTCGTTGTTGTCCTCCATCTCCCCAAGGTCGGTGGCCAACAGCAGCCACAGCAGCTTGTCGGGGTCTCAGTCAGCCATGAGGCAGTCGAAGCAGCTCCTTGGCGTCTCTGGCGGTCCTGGGAGTGCTCACCAGTCCTCAGTATGGCCAGGGTCCTCTTCAGGCTCCAGCAGGATGCATCTGTCTCTCTTGGCAGCTCCAGTCCATCTGAGCTGCCAGCTGACTTTTTATACTTCCTCTTCTTGTACCGCTCCTCTGCTTCCAGCAGGTGGGGCTTGGCCTTCCTAGATCTGCTGAGCAGGTGGCGGGTTGTGGTCCCTCCCTGTCAATCTCAGAGGGAGGCCTGCCTCCTCACGAAAGAGCCCCAGCAAGAGGTAGGTGTAGGGAAAGAATTTTTGCAGCAAAGACGGAGTAGTGTTGAGATTATACAACAGCAGGTTGGGGATGAAGCTGGAGACAGAGCAGGAGCAAAGGGCTTGAGCAGGCTTGCCTGCAATGGAGGTCTCTTAAGGATCCATTTACAATACAAAAACATTGAAGTCAGGAGACTAGGTTACAACATATTTGTCCCTTGACCCAGTAAAAAAACATAAGATTTGTAATGTAGTGGTGGGATTTAACTGAATTCTAGTTATATGATTCAGTTAGGTCTTGGCTATGCTACAAATTAAAATGCTGTATCTGGGTCAGGGGACAACTGTATTGTACTGGAGTCACTTTGAAACTTGTTTTTGTCACGTAGATTGGTCCTTGTAGTGGTGTGCACACCACACCATTGAGAGCAGTCAGAGAAGGGAAAAGAAAACACAGGAATGTAGAAGAAAGGGGATCTGATCCCAAGGCCCACCAGAGAAATAAGTTCTATTACAACTATCATGTTCTTTGGCAGGGGTGTCTGCTGGTGACTCTCTTCTGATGTTTTGTGAACAGCTTCAGCCCATGTTTGCCAACAAGACTTCTGTGGGTTGTGGTTCAGCCATATGACCCTTGGCACTAGGGTAAGTTCACATGAGTTTGAGTATCTGTGCAAAAAATTCCAGCTCTCATCTCTATATTAGAAATGTTTGCAATGGGCCTTGGGAAACTTACCTCAGACTTCAGCAAGTCTTGTAACTCTCAATAAGATCAGTTATCAGAGGAAGAGATAGAATAGAGTTTGATATTATAATATACTTTTCAAGCATCTCGCAGTGTTCTACAAAGCAGAGAGATAGATGGCAGAATGTCAACAAATGTTTAGACAAATAGCACAGCCATTATTACGCAACTACAGCTCACAGCCTTGGGTTAGGCATTAGAACCTGTTCATCGGGAGAGGAAATATTGACCAGGACACTGGTTTATTTCATAATCTTTTCAAAATGTACCAGGGGTCTGCAATTTAAAACTAACAGAAGAGGACTTTGATTTAAGATTTTGTCTAAAGGACTGATTTCAATATATTAAAATTCTACTCTGTACTTGTCTGACAGTGGCAGGGAAGATGAGCAATGGAGATGTCATTGAAGTCCAGCTGTTTGATTACTTTCTTAGAGCTCTGAGAAGAGGGCCAGAAAGGGTTACATAACTAGCAGACTAATTGACCCGGATTCAACCTTTAGAGACATATTAGTAGTGTGACAGACCCAGACCAGTGGGGTACAGGAGTCTGGTAGAGGGCAAATATACTGGTCACTGGATGAGTAGTTTTCTGTTCCCTGAGTGACCAGAGAAGGGGCTGCACTAGAGTAATCAGGAACCTGCCTAGAACCAGTTAAGGCAGGCAGGCTAATTAGGACACCTGGAGCCAATTAAGAAGAAGCTGCTAGAATCAATTAAGGCAGGCTAATCAAGGCACCTGGGTTTTAAAAGGAGCTCACGTCAGTTTGTGGGGGGAGTGTGAGGAGCTGGGAGCGTGAGGAGCTGGGAGCAAGAGGCACAAGGAGCTGAGAGTGAGAGGGTGTGCTGCTGGAGAACTGAGGAGCACAAGCGTTATCAGACACCAGGAGGAAGGTCCTGTGGTGAGAATAAGGAAGGTGTTTGGAGGAGGCCATGGGGAAGTAGCCCAGGGAGTTGTAGCTGTCATGCGGCTGTTACAGGAGGCACTATAGACAGCTGCAGTCCACAGAGCCTGGGCTGGAACCTGGAGTAGAGGGCGGGCCCGGGTTCCCCCCAAACCTCCCAATTGACCTGGACTGTGGGTTCTTCCAGAGGGGAAGGTCTCTGGGCTGTTCCCCAACCCACATGGTGAATCTCTGCAGCAAGAAAATCCGCCAATAAGTGCAGGACCCACCAAGATAGAGGAGGAACTTTGTCACAGTAGATAATGTTTGTGGTTTTGTGTGTTTACATATAAATTGTTAGAGATTGACAATGTAACCAAATGGTTCCTGTCTATCACTATATTCTGTTAATTCAGAGATCAAAAAGGCTGTTCACATTTAAATGAACTTTGAATGTAGTGATATCACGGTCTTCATTTCTCTTTGAAGTATGTAATAAACTACCTGTAAATGGCAGGAGATAGGCAATTGCCTTATGTTAATCCATGTAGCTAATTACCAGTGATGCTTAGGAAACAGGAGGTTACTTCAAAGCTAGGATAATTGCCTATTGTTCACCCAAGGACTGCACACTGTCAAGAGACTATCATGGCCTGCCAGTGATCTATACAATGAAATCCTGGGCCCTGATCCTTTCATCTCAGATCTGCTTTAAGCTTCATCAGGGGAAGTTTGAGTTGCAAGACTGAGATCTCCAGTTCCATTCTGGATCGCTCGGATATTGGACATTGGACTATAAGCTAATGAACTAATTCTGGAAAGGACTCTTTGCAACTCTAAAGCTCACTTTCTCTACTATGAAACTGACCTAAGAACTCTATTCAGACCTGTATGTATAATGATCTTTTAACCAATACACTCTCTTTTCTTTTTTTAAGAAATGTTTAGTTAATAAGAATTGAATAAGAATTTAGTTAATAAGAAATAAGCATGTATTTGGGTAAGATCTGAAATATTCATTAACCTGGTGGGTAATATGTCCAATCCTCTGGGATTGGTAGAACTTCTTATATGATTAATATTTTCAGTATTCCTTAGCATACTTGACTTGGCTGTCTGAGTGGGAGCTCAAGGCTGGGTTGCTTTAAGGGATTTCTGGCTTCTGGGTAACCAGTAAAGTATTGTAGAAGCTGTTTTGCTGCTAGCTTGGTGAATCTACGTATTAGAATAGCCACCAGTTTGGGAGATTGTCTGCCCCATTTTTTTGCAGTTTGCCCTAACTGAGCAGACTCAGTGTGGCCCCCCAGGACTCTGGTCACAAGGGCACTGAGAAATCAGTGTTAATATTTCATGGTGAGGACAGTAGCCTCTCTGTCCTTCAGCTATACAACTGGTCCACCTTACACACAGAAGGGATGAGACATAGCTAAAATAATATAAAGGGAGTATATCATGTAGAATATGTACAGAATAAAATCAGTGTTGATTAAAAATCTATGTTGACAATATTGTGTTATGCTTGTTAAAAAAAAAAAAGAGAGAGAAAATCTAGCTATTTAAACGATCCACCCTGGCTAATAGTAGGTAGATGCACAGGAAAATTTCAAGCCCTGCTCTTCGCTCTACATCCAAAACTGTGAGGAGTGAATGAAGAAGCTCTGCCTCAGTGGAGAAATCAAACCCTGACCCCACAGGCGCCAACTTTTTTTGGCACCGGTGGGTGCTCACGCCCCCTCCCGCCCCTGACCCTGCCCCCACCCTGCCCCAAAGTCCCCACCCCAACTCCGCCCCCCTGCCCCTATTGGATCCCTCCCCAAATCCCTGTCCTGGCCCCGCCTCCTCCCCCAAGCGCATCGTGTTCCCCCTCCTCCCCTGTCTCTCCCAGGCTTGCCGTGCAAAACAGCTGTTTCACGGCGCCAAGCACTGGAAGGGAGGGGGGAGAAGCAGGATGCAGCGGCGTGTTCGGGGGAGGAGGCAGAGGCGGAATGGAGGTGAGCTGGGGTGGGGAGCTGCCAGTGGGTGCAGAGCACCCACCAATTTTTCCCCGTGGGTGCTTCAGCCCCAGAGCACACACAGAGTCGGCGCCTATGCCTGACCCTCCTGTGACCCAAACTGGATGTTTTGGCATTGCCGGCTGGTTCACATTTCTTGCTGAGATATGAGGGCAGGGAAAATGGGATGTTTGAACTGAGTTGCTACCTTGCCTCCTGGCCACTTTCCCTGTCTTCAAGGACCCAGCTGTTTGTGCTAGGTTCTGTTGCTGCTGCTGCTCCTCACAGACTATCACAGCACCCCTTGGTTGCTGCCTACTTACCTCCCACAATTTTAATTGTAATCATGGGTTCAGGGAGACTGAATAATTTTATGGGAGTGGTCTCCCTGCAATTAAATGGGTCTGAGCAGGGCCCTGAACAAGATTTAGTCAGCCATCATAGGTAGTAGTGAGCAGATTTGTGCAAAGACCTTTGTGATGTGACAAACAGCATATAAGCATGGCGAAGAACACAAAAAGAAACAACCGGGAAACTCATTGGGCATACTGTGTCCAGCCTTCAGTTCAGGAGTGCAGACTGTTATCCTTTGGTTAAAGCAGGAGACTGGGAATCCTGATTCCCAGTCTTCTGTTTACAGCTCTGCCACTGAGTTTGAGTGACTATGGGCAACTCATTTTGTCACTCAGTTCCTCATGTTATCCAGCAGCTGTCCCTATTTCACACATATTTGAAAAATGCTTTGAGATGACAGGTGCTACACATTTAAATCCAAAGTAAGATGAGCAGTAATAAAATCTCCTTCTGTAACCCACCATTTTGGGTTTCCTGCTCCTGGGATTTCTTCCTCACCCAATTTCTAGAACCCTACACAGTGTAAATGATATTTTTGTGCTTCAGACTGTTTGGGGGCTTTCTGTGGAGCCAGTCATCTAATCTTCTCCAATGCCTGTTGAAGTAAATGGAAGTTTTTCTGTTGTCTCTAATGACCACTGGATTGGAAAATCAGAGGCAATGGAAAATAATCCAAAAAATAAGAATCAGAATTGTTGGTTTGCAAAGTTAGTATTCTCAGGGCACTATGTATTCCACAATTCTGTGATCATGGGATTTTCTGAAGCATATACCTGTGCTGCAGAATTGTGTTCCAGGATCTAAGCTTTCATTTAAAATGCAGTGTTTCTAGCCCTCATAGTTGTGAAGATAGCCTTAAAAATGGAAACTGACTATAAAAGCCCCAGGCAGCCCCTACCCAACTGCCAAAGCCTCCCCACCATTCCCCCACACACACACCCCGATACCATTTATGAGGCATTTGTACATTGTCAGTAAAACATCTGCACCAGATTGAAACCTGAAAATGTGAGGACTGCATAAAAATAAATGAAGGCAATATGAAAATAACCCAGGGGTACAGTACTGACTGAATTATTCATTCTCACATGCAATACAAAGAAAAACTCAATGTTAATTTAAATGAATCTGCTATGAGTTACCACTCTGTCTCTGCAGAGTGCTTCAGAATACATGAAGCTGTGCTGCAGAATTGAGGTTCAGCTTGGCCTGGAGTACACGGGAAATTACCAGTATTTAATTTCAAGAATAAATGTTTCATAGAAGAATGGAATGATGGAAAACTTCATAAAATCACCTACTGCTGGAATTTTGGACTGTTCCTAATACTGTAGATGGGAATTAATCTTTCATACTTCACTTACATGTATGGTGTTTTGTAGCCTTACTTATGGGATGGATTTTTCTTGTTATATATGATGTTTTTATGTCATTATTCCTGACGTAATATTTACGTTTTGTTGTTAATTTATAGATTAAAAGATTTAAAGTTTATTTTCAATTGTTGATATTGGACTCTCCTTCTGTGTTTGTTTCCGCCACACCCACGGAGTTCTCTAAGGCCCATTGTTCTCTTCATTTCTCTCCTTTTATTTCCTCCTATATCTCAAGTCTTCAGATCACATTGCCAATCCTTCCAGCAGAGGAGAGCTGAACATGGTTCCTTCCTTGAGCTAGCTGGAGAGTTTGGAAGCCCCTTCTTATGGGCTGATCATATTACCTCTGGTCCCAGTTCCTGCTGCCCTGGACAAGAACTACTATCGTTGAGTAGTAGGGCTTTGCACTGTGACTAAATCACTGAGTTAGTCCATGTGTCTTTGTTTTACTAATGTCTCCATCAAGGCTTGAACTAAGGGGGAAACAGTGGGACTATTCCAGCAAGCTCTGTCCACAAAATAAGTTCCACCCATACATTACAAAATGTGACGTCACTTGCAGTAAATTGTACAGTTACTCAAAATATAAATATGCATACCCTCAACTCCACTGAGTTCCTTGAGATTGGTGAGCTTGAATATGGCTCTGGCTTCTTCTAGTTTTCTTGGATTTGGCTTCCCCTCGGTGGAGCTCAGATACCCTGCTTGGTTTGGCTCATTCTTGATTTGGAAGGGGAGGGGGGAACGTGGTGTCCCAGCGCCACCCACTCTTGGTAACAAAATGGGATGTAAATCAAAGTAAAATGTTCAGATCTATGATGATCTTCCCTCTCCTTTCTTACAGGAGGAATGAAATAGTTAACATTAATATTTAAATCATCATCACTAGATATCTACTTTTATGCAGATTTCCCATGACCATAACAAGGTTGATACCTGCTCATTATCCATATGTGTCATTCCAGGTGTCCATAATTAAGCTTCCAATCATTAATATTAACAATTTGCCTGACTCATTTCTTAATAATTCCTACATCACAGTGTGGTCTAAGTGCCTATAAACAAGGTTACAAAATACTGCATACCCGCCTTCAAGTTCCATCCAACTTGCAATGTACCCGTACCCTTGTGGTCACTTGTTTACTTGCACAGAATGAGAGGGCATAAACTGTGACTTGGAGTTAGGTCTTTTGGCCTACATTATTTCAGCTAAAAACGCACCCTTAGCATGATTTACTCCACTATGGCGGGTTAGGCTGCCCCTTAAGGGTAATAAGGCTAAGAGACCAGGAATGAGTCCCAGATGGGAGCTGAGCTGGCATAGAGGCTATTAGCCCTTTTTTTTTTTTTTTAACTTTTCTGTTAACTCTGGAAGGAGACTAGACCACCAAGAGGTGGTCTGGCTAGAGCGATAGGCCAAGGAAGCTGCAGAGGGGTGAGAAATGAGGCTGGACAAGATGTGCTAGAGTGAGGGAACACCTGCAATATTGTGCCCTAGCATGAAGGGGTGCTCTAGCAGTGAATGTGCCCCATAACACCTAGTGTAACTGAGGGGTAGAATTTAGCACTATATTTTCATTACAGGATTAAGTGGGGCGGGGAAAAGGGCCCAACCCTGCTCTCAGTGGTACAAGTTTGGGTCCTCAGAGACGAAGCCCTTATATTTATTAACAATAGTAATTTGCCTGACTGTCTTTGACCCAAACTTCCACCGACATTGCTTTCTGCCTGGCTGCAGCCCTCCAACCCAGATGTGGCACATTTCGGTGGTACTGTGTATACTGTAGCTATAGAAGCACTTTGGTATGAAAAGTACTACAGTACACACACGTATTACTGATTTTAATTATTAATCATTACAATTCGCAATATCTTTGATAATTAGAAAATGGGAGAGATGGGACTATGAAAGTTCTGGAGATGGTGACTGTTGACTACAGTACATGAAAACTCCCTAATTTGAAAGCTTTTTTTAAAAAGTGAATGGTAGTTACATCAATGTGAATAGCTTGTCTGTTGGACATTAGCATGATGATTTATCCAACAAAATGGGAGACAAGTTCTATAACAGCTGCTACATAGTGGGAAAGAGTTCCAAATATCCAAACACTACTTAAAATAGAAATAATAGCTAAGGGGAGAGCGAACATCATCTTGAACACTAACTGGGTGATGATTACATTTCCTGGGCTCCTAGGGCTAGTGTAATTAAGGGAGAAAGCAGCATCTTAAGAACCTATAATTTAGTAATCTGAATTTATAACAATCTTCCCAACAGATTCTTTTGTTCTTGTAGCATTTCCTTCTTTTTGTCTTGCTAATTTGCACAGCAGTACCCACACTGCTCTTCCAGCTTTTTGCTATTTCACAGCAGATCTGGCTCTTGAGCTCTGGCAAGATTCTAGGTTTCTTCCCCCCGCCGCCCCATGTGATTATCAAGCCAAGAAGGATTTTACAAGGTTTGGCTCAGTTTTAACCTCCATACTATTACTACTACATAGCCTATACTCAACTTCACCAAGTATGTCGGGTGGTAAGAGAATTATGACAGCCCACTTAATAATTTAGGGCTGGGTTGTACTGCTAGGGTATGGATCCATGTTGGGGCAGTGTGGTGCTCTGGAGGGCATTGTGACTGTGGCAGGCTTCATGCTTCCCAACACACCTCGTGTGCAATGGGAGTTGCCTGGTGCACCATGCTTACCATCCTCCTCTCACTACTTGGGCTCTCACATAAAGGCACAGCACAATCTGGTCTCTAACTGTTAGTCAAAAGTTCCATTTGGCAAAACACACTTTTCTCCTAAGGCCTGGGAGAGCTACTTGGGCAAGGATTTCTGCAGAGCTTATAAACTGGATAGAATCACAGAAGGTCATTGGTTTACAAGCACTGCAGGTAGGAGGCCGTAATCAGAGCTTCTGCCTAGCATAAACTAATGCAGGAGATGAGTTTCTGGCATTTTTTTTTTCTAAGCTACCTAAGCCAGGATGAGACAAAAGTTGCTATTTGTTGGCTCTGATTCACTACCACTCATCCCACTCCTACCCATGTGCATAAACTCATCTATAGGTCAGGTGAATGCAATCCACGGAGAGAAGAGATTGTTCACAGAAGACATTCTCAAGAATTTTTGTACAGATGGTATGAGGAAAGGAGAGAAGTGAGGCTTTTGATTTCTTTTAGAAAAATTTTCAGGAAAGTGTTAATTTCCTCACATCTAAACAGTTGACTTTTTTAAATCAACCCAGAATTCCAAGACCTTGTGTTCAAAATAATAATTACAACATTCTAATAATATCCTCTTACAGACCTAACTATCTTAGCCACAGTCCGGATCATATACTGGGGGGTGGGATGAACATGCAGAGGACATTAAAAATTCTAGATAGTCCCCCTGACTTGTAGTGTTTCCTCTGTTTTGTTCCATCCAAGGGCAGGCTTTATTCCTCCACCCCCCGCCCCTCTACAAAGGGAATGTCCAGGAGAGTCAGCAGTTGAAATCCACAGGTCCTGTAGAGATCTGTGTATTCCTTTCACAGAGGCCTTGTGCCTCAGCACTTCCTCTCCTGCTCCCTGCCTTCTCTGCTGCCACTGCTCTGGAACTAGCCTCCTCAGCCATAGCCAGCCTTAGCTGTTTGGAGTGGCCCTGCATAACTGTTTTGAATTTAACTGATTTCTCCCTGAGATTAACCATTCTCCTCAAGCCTGGGTGATAATCAGCGATCTTATTCTTTGAGCACTGCTTCATGTAACTAACTCATTTTATATTAAATAAGAGGGGGCTCTTTGAGACATCACCAGCCTCCTCTGATGCAGAAGAGAAGTGAAGCTGCTTTTACTAATCTCTGCACAGTCCTCAACATTACAAATAAAATGTCCAAGTACTGCTTTTTAAATAAGCCTGGGCACCACTATGGCCCCCATCCTCTCTAAGGATCTGTAGAAGACCAGGCTAGAGTCCCTCCTCATGTCTGAACATAGCAGGCTCTCTCCTCTTTAACACTCCCTGCCAATGGTCACTCTGGCCCTGCAGTGGTCTCTCTTCTCATAACTCAGCCTTCCCACCAACACAATTTAGTCCACTCCTCAGGGTAAAAGAGTCCAACAAATAGATACTGATGTCCTTACAAAAAGTTCTTGGGCCCTGTTCTCATTGCACCCTTCTCTCAGGTATCTCCACCATCTTTGTCTCTTTCTCGGGGCCTCACACCACCTTACCAGTGGCTGGTAAGGGAACCCAGGCCATCCCACCACACCAGGTTACAGTCCACCGACCCTAGGATAGGCAGCCAAGGTTCACTGCACCAGACTTTTTCTTACCAAGCATTTCTGATGCCTTCTGCCCAACGACCTCTCTAGGTTCACCCTAGCTTCAGGCCCAGGACTCTCAGGACCCTCCCTTGGAATCCCCCAACAAAATCCCAAACCAACAGGTATAAACTTAAACCCACTTCTTTCCTACATGGGTTTGACCTTTCATCCCTTTCTAGCTTCCCCTGTTTATTCCCCAGTTAAATCGCTCCCTGGACTCTCTCCCTGAAGGCAAGTTGCTGCCTTTTTTTCAGGGCACACCTGCTCCATCCCAGTGGCTGCCCTAAGACTATGTACACACTACAGCTTATGCTGGTATAAATTATGTCACTCAGGTGTGAATAAGGAACTTCCCTGAGCGACATAAGTTACACCTGCCTAAGCGCTGGTGTGGACACCGCTATGTGGGCGGGAATGCTTCTCCCGCCGACATAGCTACCGCCACTCAGGGGGGCTGGAGATTTGTTTTATCATAAATTCCAAATCCACAACTGGAGAGACAGCTGTCAAGCTATAGTTTCATTTCCAAGACTAAAGATTTTAGATTTTTCCACTCATTCCATTTCACTCAAGACTCTTACCCACTTTTTTGACCCTGTTAGCATATGGGAGTCTTTGGTGCCTAGTTACATCTTTCTTTTCTTTTCTTAAGCTTAGGAACTAAGGGACCAATTCATTCGTGAACTGATGTTTGCACCCATGTAGGAACAGAGGGGAGGCAATTTTCACCTTCTTTATTCAGGGGCTACAGGGGCCAGTAGTTCACTGGCGTAGGTGATCTACCCTGTTTCATTGTACAAGAACAAGGGGATATCGAATGAATTGGAAAGGTAGCAAAAACCAAAACTGATAAAGAAAAAAATCAAACAACACGATTGGCCTGAGGAACTCCTTGCCAGAAGATATCATGATGGCCAAGAATTTAGCAGGATTCAAAAAGGGATTAGACATTTATATGGATGTGTAGCGAGGCGTCGACTCACCAGCGAGGCGCCTCCTGCTGGACGTCGTGGGAATTAGCTCTTTCCAGCCCGGAGCGCTCTCTGCAGGCTGGTGTCTCGCCTGCCGCTGGCCCCCATGTCCCTACTGGATCCCAGTGCCCCTTTACCTTGGGGTGCTGCCCCCTGGCAGTGTCCCCACACTTTGGGTCTCCCCTCCCCGGGGAATCCCCAACCCTCTATCCCCCACCTCGCTTCAGTCTATGGCCACTGCCAGTCATCAACTAGCTCCCATTCCCTGGGGCAGACTGCAGCGTGAATGCCATTCATCATAGGCAAGAGGGGTTTGGACCTGCTGCCCTTGCCTAACCCCCGGACTGCACCTCTGCAGCCCCAGTACCTTCCCAAAGCCCTTCCCAAGGCCTGAAGCCTGGGGAGTTGCCCGGCTAGAGCTTCCCAGCCCCTCTAGCCTTTCCCCTGCCCTGCTCCACTCAGGCACTCTATTGCTCTCAGCCAGCCAGGCCCTTCTGTCTTGCAAGCTAAAGGGAGACTATCTTAGCTTCTGGCCTCAGCCTTCTTATAAGGGCCAGCTGGGCCCTCATTCAGCCAGCCACAGCTGTGGTCAGCTACCCACTCAGCTTCCCCAGCTGTTCTTAATCCCTCTTACTCTGCTGCAGCCCTCTCCAGGGCTGCTTTCACCCTTCCAGGGCCGGAGCGGGTGACCACCCCGCTACAGGATGGCAAAAACATCCCATTTTAATAGCAAATACTAAAAAATAAAATTGGAAAAGATACAAACCCTCCTGCTTCACAGCTAAGGCAATTTATAACTATTGAGGGTCAGGAGGAAACATTCCCTTGGAACAGGTTATCCCATAACTGCCTGCTGCGGAGTCTCTTCCAACTGCTTCACAGGAAGTTGCTACTTGCCACTGTCAATGACATGATACTGGACTAGATGATCACTGGTCTGATGCAATATGGCAATTCCTACATTCAATGTTAACACTCCATTGAAACTAATATGAGCTATTGGTTCAGGCCGTTTGGAAGAAAAGTTTCCATTTGGATCACATTTTTCAGATTTTCTTCACAACCACAAGAGCTAGAAGCATAAGAGTATTGTCAATGAAATCTTAGATTATGGACCCAATTCTGTGGTAAGGGTGAATTCGCTGGCAAATTCCATGGCCATGGAATACACAGGGTTCTGATTACAACTGCTCTTAAATGATAGCATAGGCAGGTCTATACTACCGGGCTAAGTCGACCTAAGTTATGCAACTCCAACTATGTGAATACACCACATGTCTACACTGTGCTGGGTCGACGGGAGAAACTCTTCTGTCGACTTACCTTATGCTGCTCGTTCCAGTGGAGAACCAGAGTCGACGGGAGAGCGATCGGCAGTCGATTTAGCAGGTCTTCACTAGACCCGCTAAATAAACCCCGGGTGGATCGATCGCCGTGCGTCGATCCCCTGGTAAGTGGAGACAAGCCCTCAGTTTAAAAGGTGTTAAGAGAAAATAGGTAAGTCTCTTAAAGAGAGAATTTAGGCAAGGATATTAAAAAAAAATATCTCTGAGATGCTGGTAAACCAAGTGTCTGCTCTGGCCAAGGCCATAGGCATTAGCTAGGAACTGTCAAACTCATAGCTGGAAACCAAACCAGCTCACCTGTATGTTAGTTTTGTTCAAAATAAGAATAAATCTTATAAGAATGTATTTAGTGTTTAGATTCTATGAAATCCTTGTAAGTTGCTGCCTGCATTAATCTTACTTGTAGTGTCTGTATTCCATGCTATAAGGTAAAATATAAATCTGTTTTATAATTGTAAAAATACTTGCTCTGAATTTATGAACTCAGACAGTGAGAGTGGCTCCCCCGTCCATCCAGGAGGACTATCAAAATTAATTGGGTCATTGTAGGACAAAAGTTTTATTTGCCCCAACCACCCAGAGAGAAGTATATGCAGAAACCCTTGTCTCATCAGTTCGAATGCTGGGCGAGGGAAATAAAAATAGCTGACATTAAGATTTTTCACCTCTTTGCTGTTTGGACTCTCACAAGGGCTGGAGCTAAGAAACAAAAAGAGGAGACCCACAGGGTCGACCTGCATTAAGCTCTAAAAAGACATTCAGTGCTGACAGATTACATCTGTCACCTTTTTGAATCAGACATAGGGCTTGTCTATGCTTAAAAAGCTGCAGCGATGCAGATGCACTGATGCAACTGCGCCACTATAGCGCTTCAGTGAAGACGCTACCTACACCAATGGGAGGACTTCTCCTGTTGGCATAGGCAATCCACCTCCCTGAGATGTGGTAGCTATGTCAATGGGAGAAGCCGTCCTATCAACACAGTGCTGTCTACACTGCAATTTAGGGCAGTATAACAGCATCGCTCAGGGGTATGGAAAATCTACACCCTGAGCAACTTAATTATACCAACATAAGTTGCTAGTGTAGACCAAGCCTGAAATTCATGTGTATGTGTAGACTTGCTTACTTTAACCTGTAAATAATTCATTTTCTTTTCCTAGTTAATAAACCTTTATTTAGTTTATTATTACAGGATTGGCTATAGGTGTTCCCTTTGGTGTGAGAGTTAAGGTACAAATTGATCTGGGGTAAGTGACTGGTCTCTTGAGACTGGGAACAACCTGAATATTTTGTGTGTGTGCAAGTGGCCATTTATCACTAAGTCTAACTTCCCTGGATGGCAAGATAGACTGGAGAATGCAAGGGGACTGTCTGTAACTCCAAGGTAAGACTGTTATAGTATAGGAGTTAATATTTGTTACTAGGTTGGTGAAAACTAAGGTCTGGTCTACACTACAGAGTTAGGTCAACATAAGGTAGCTTACATCAGCCTAACTCTGTAAGCATCTACACTAAAATGTAGCTCCCACCAATGTAACTTGCCCAACCTAATAATTCCATATCCATGAGAGGCATAGTGCTTAGGTCGATGTAGTTAGGGCAACGCAGTGTCAGTTTAGACACTACGTTGATTACATTGACTATTGCTGCCTTTCAGAAGCTGTCCCACAATGCCCCATACTGACAGTAAAATTGGTGCAAGCGCTCCTGGGGAGGACGTGCACCATTGACACAAGGAACGTAATGTGGACATGCAAAAGTGATTTAATTACTGCGGTGGCTATATGTCAACATAACTTAGGTCATCTTAATTTTGCAGTGTAGACTTACCCTAACTAAAGAGAATACCACCAGTTAGGGTGTCTGCCCTGCTTTTGACAGTCTGCCCCAAAGTTGACACTCTCAGTCAGGAGCCACTCCAGAACTCCTGACACTCTCATTGTTTCCTTCCTCATTAAAAATTGGGCCTTGGTGCCTAAATGCCTTTTAGTCTGCTAAAGATCTAGATAGATGCCTAATTCCCAGTAGGTTCCTAGGCACCCAGGGGGATTTTCAGTGTCTATCTGCATTCTGCGGTGCCTAAATACCTTTAAAATCTGGTCCTAAACTCTCTGTCTAGATTCAGGATGGAAACCTGTCTTTTAAAGTACCTGGCACAATTTTTGGTACTATACATATTATGAATTATAGTAGACACAGTTATACAACTTACACATTTATTTTTCCATTCCCACCTCCCAGTTTACACTTGCTTTATCATAGAACTGGAGAACACTGTTAACCTGACTGCGGTGAGCAGGCACTGACCTGACATGTGTCAGTTTTTTGTCATTGAGAACTGTCTTTCCTAGGCTGTATTGCATGTACCTTCTGTATAAAGACTGACCCAGAAAAGATAACTACTGTAGCAGGCAATCCCCACAACCCTCTCCAGCCAGCCATCTGTATCAGATACTGTATTTAAATGGGTATTATAGGAGATTTATCTCAAGTTATTGCAGATTAACTGAGCTTCTGATCACTCTTACTAGGCAGGATGTGGGTTTCCTGGAAGAGCACATGTCTGTGACAGATAGGGCAATTTCCTGTAATATTCTTAACATCTTATTGTATTAAGTTTACATATTATTGGGGGCCAGGACTGCATGTAACCTCTTGGGGCATGGGAAAGGGGGGGGAAGATGTGATAGATGTGAGACCTGGGAGTTCAAAGGACTATATTGAAAATGTGCCAGACAAAACAATAAGTATTAAGTGGATTTCCTAGGGAATCCCTATTATTAATGCAAGGTTAATGCAAATTCCCCAGCTCTGGTTATGCAAGAACCCAGACATTTAAAGCTAAGCCCTGAGGACAGGATGATTGTCTGCCTGCCTGCTGACTATCTTTACAGAAGGCCAAGATCAAAGGCGTGAGCGGTATAATAAAAAATGGCTGATCTGCCCAGTCTCCGTTCTGGTTCTCGATATAAGACGGCCGCGAACCCCATCCATGCAAAGCCATCAATAATCTCTTATGCGTTGCCACGCTTTATAACATGGCAAAGCAGCACCCGCTTCGTAGCATCGCAGACCTCTGTGACAACAGCCCTGACAGTCGATCTACCAACACCAAACTGGTTAGCTACTGATTGCTACCAATTGGGAGGGGCAAACTTCCAGATGGTGGTGGCATCACCCTTCTTCACAATGAGGGGAACTGCCATTTTAGTATGATGATACTGCAGTTCTAGGGTGAGCGCTACACAGATTTCTAGAAAAGTTGCCTTTATGATCCAGAAATTCTCCTGCCACTGCTGGTCACCTATGTTCTGCATCACTACCGTCTCCTACTAGTCACTCTTAGTTGGTCGAGCCCAGACGTGGCACTCTGCTGGGTAAAGCAGCTCCAGATACATGCTCTGCATCAGTAGCTGCTCTACTTCATCCTCCTCCATTAGCCATATCACTGCAGCATCAACAACCCTATGAAACTGCAGAGCTAAATCCATCTGCCTGCATGATTCTAGATGCACCACCCTGTTCATATTAACTGATCGAGGGGCTCAGCAGTGTGTCCTCCATGTGGCCTGATATCAGTTTGAAAAAGGCACTTGCAAAATTAATGGATGCCAGGAGAGGAATCATGGGAGTTTGATTTCCCCCCGTCCCAGTATTCCACGCTGACCAGTGGGTTATACAGACAGCTCCTTTTCAGTCTGAGAGGTTACAGTTGTGTATTGAAAATACAATCTGTTGTCTTTTGCTCTTTACACAACAAAACAAATATGAAGAAACCACATGGGCCCAGCTGGGTCCCAAATAACTAAATATACACAAACATGTATATACTGCAGTTCAAGCAGATTCTGAAACACAGAATCCAGTGAATGCAACTAGAGGGCTCACAAACTATTTAACAGGATACTATCCTATTTCAATACACTGCACTGTCCCCCTGCAGGGACTGGGCATACCATCTTCACAATGTGAAAACCAAATGTTTTGACAAGGCTAGCTGGATTCTTGGTATGGCAGGCTCTGAATCTTCAGCTACCCCAACCTCACACCATAGTGACATGTCACTGGTGCCACTCTAGTGCTGCCCCTTTATGTATTATTGTCATTATTAATAAATAATTTTATTGCAGTAATGCCTGTAAACCCGTCACAGACCAGGACCCAGTTGGGCTAGCTGCTATACAAACACAGAACCAAAAGATGGTCCCTGCCCCAAGGAGCTTACAGTCTAAGCTTAAAACAGGAGACAACAGGTGGGAACAGACAAGACAGAGGAGTATAAGGAAACAGTAAGGGTGGAGCTGACCTCTGGCACCATCTTGCACCTCAATTATTAACATTCTGTACTAATTTATCTTGACCTTTAAATGATGATAGTATGTGTGTGTACTTGAAGTTACAAACACAATTGAATGTTGAGAGACAGTGGTGGGCAACCTGCGGCCCGCAGGCCGCATTCGACCCGTCAGGGTATTCCGCTGGCGGGCCGCAGGACAGTTTGTTAACATTGACCGTCCGCTGCAGCTCCCAGTGGCCTTGGTTCACCATTCCCGGACAATGGGAGCTGCGGGCGGCCATGCCTGCGGATGGTCAATGTAAACAAAATGTCTTGCAGCCCACCGGCGGATTACCCTGATGGGCCGTAGGTTGCCCAGCACTGTTGAGAGATGATTCAGGCAATCTGAAACCAGCACACACTGAGTGACGCATTCTGTGCTGTTCTGAGATGGCAAATTTACTGCCCTCTGAAAAGATCACGTCTATTGTTCTGTTCTTAATCCTATTCATGAAGGTTATCTGCACTGCTTTCCCTTCTAAAGGAAGAACCTTTTCACTTAAGGGAAAACTGAAGTGCTTATTTATAATCCCTGGGAGAGCGAGAGAGAAATTCTTCCTGTATGAGAAAATACAGAGTGAAAGAACTTTCAAAGCAGTTTTCACAGGTGCCTGTCAGCACTGTTGCCTCCCCTCAGTGAATGGTTCTGAACTGGAGCAGACACACTGGGGTGGATTCATCCTTGTGCCAACACTTGGACTGATGCTGGGACACAGGAGAGGCTGCTAGTACCTCCCCTATTCACAGCTGCTGGAGGCCAGTGTGCAAGCGAGGGCAGCGCTGAGATTGCCCTAATTTATGCCTTGTGCTGCCACAGCTCCTATGAGGTTTGAGGCAATGGAGAAGAGCTAGCAACCAAGTTCACCCAGGTCATATCTTCCTCCTCCCTCCCCCCACCATTTTGTCCCAATTCCCCTGCCACTGGGACTTCCGCAGAGGTGGCAGCAGTGGAGCTGACTCTGTTCCAGGGGGAATTCATCCCAGGCTGTGCAGCCCCTTTACACCCACTTTGTGCCAGTAGCGACAGTGCAGGGACAAACTTCCCCTTTAATCTTCAGATTAGACCTTGTGCTGGGCAGTAGATAAAGCTACAGGAAATGATGAGACGGGTACAGACTCTCACAGCATCAGCAGAACGGATTGAATAGTGTTCGCTCACTATGGTATTTTAAAATGTAATAATTTAAAGAATATTCCCCCATCATTTCCCCACTTCATCGCACTGGGCAAATAATTCATTAATAGCATCATAAAAACAATTCTAGGAACACATTGTGATGAAAAACTTTTTCCATTGTTCACCTAGCTCCTGTATTCTTTTTGGTTGCTGCTATTAATTTTGGCTCACCTATCTCGCCATAGTTATACACTTTAAATCTGGATCAACTCTCCTGATGTAAAAAGTGTTACTCCATTTGCACCAGCATAACGGACAGCAGAATTTGACCCTAGAATGTACTGTAATAATTTGGTTTTCAACAGCTATGAAAGTCTCTGCTTTTTTCATGGTTTTCAGTGGTAAGAAGCTTTTCTTACTAAATCTTCAGACTCTCAGATTCCTGTTTGATTTTTTCATTTTCCTTGTAAATTGTCTGACATGTTTCAACATCTCTGGTAATTTACTCTTCTGATTAGAATATCTGATTTGCAATTTCCCTTAAAGCAGTTGTGACCCTGGCAACGTGTGATCCCTTGTGATTAATGACTGACTGGAGTTAGTGGCCTAGAGCTGTGTGTGCACATTTGAGATGTACAAATCTGCACTGTATAGTGTTTGGAAATGCTGTGACTTAGTGACATAAACATTTATTCTTTGATCATCGGTAGCAAAAGCGAACAATCCAGGCTCCCTGGTCTTTCTCCTCCATCACGCCAATGGCACCCTCACTTCCTGCTCTTGGAACAAGTGGGAACACATTAAAATAAATAAATATCCACCCAAATCACAAGGCTTGTAATATAAAGATGTTTGTGCTACCAATAAAAAGTCAATAAGTAATTCATGTACAGCCAAGGCTCCTTTTAGTCTCATCTCTCTGATGCTCTCAGAAATCACTCTAGCAGAAGTAATGCTTGGACCAACAGGAAGCTATTTGCTGGCTCTGAATGTTGCCTGATTGTGCCAGAGCTTGAGTGGTTTATTGTCGTTCTTTGGAAAGTGGAGAAGAAGGATTGATTTGTAGCTGTCAACTCTACACCAGTCTGCTGGGTGCCTGACATTTCAGGCATACCTATATAGGGGGTTATGTTAACTCAGGTCTTCATTACACAGTTCACTTTAGCTCAGTTTTGGACTTCAGGAGAACAGAATCAGAACAGAACTACACCAGGGATAAATTTGCCACATTGTCTTGGGTTCACGTTACCCACTTACCTGAAATGTGGTGCTTGAGTTAGACTGACAGCTGCCAAACACAGGGAAGTAAATAATTCTTATCTGCAATATATTTTTGCAGGGCAAGAACATAAGTGATCATGTGAGTCCACATTCTAGTAAGTCAGGTGGAGCAGACTATGGAGCATAGCTCTTTATGACCTTTCCGTGTTCCTGTTACATTCATGTCACTGCACATTGGGTTTTTATACCTATCTGTGTAGCAAGAACTTATTCAGCCTGGTTTCAGGCCCATCCACTGCCTCACATCAAACAAACTGCTATTTCCACAATACTGCCTCCTGCTGGGTGTGGTTAATAAGGATTCAAAACATTCTAGCCCTCTTCCCTCAGCTCAATTAGTCCTTTCGGTTTATGGTGGCTCAAAAGTCTTAACGGTCCTTAATGGGGACTTCCCCTGCCTTTGACCTCCCTCCAGCTCAGTCCTTTGCAGCCCTCCTAACTTGGGTTTCTTACCCAGCAGCCTCCTGTTCCCTACAGGTCCCTCAGCTGAGGCTTTTCTTTCTCCTGGGCCTTATACTTGAGAGCCATGGAGAACTATCACCGACCCTTCTCCCACCAGACTCCCTTCCCAGCTCAGAGTGAGGCTGCTCAGGATGCCCCTATATTCTGCAGCAGGCCTGAGTTAGTCTCTTGCCCCTCCTTAGCACGCGACCGTCTACGCTCATTCCATTCACTGGAGAGCTGGGCCTAGATCCTCCATATCAATGGAAATTAGGTGCCTTTGAGGATCGGGCCTAACCTCCTTAAAGGCCCGGCTCACCCTGTGACAATCTGCTATTCAAACTAATCAAGGTTCAGGTGCATTTGATAGATCAAGCCATACAAAGCATTATGTATTAATATTCACGGCCCTAAAATGTGCCCTGCAGTCATCCTCCAATCCCACACTTGGACTGGCAGTGTCAGCTCTCCTCCCCAGGAGTGGCAGTAGAGTCTACCCTCCCCTCAGGGGTAGCATGAGAGGATCCTCCCTCCCCACCCTCAGGAGGCAGGAATGGGAGCAAGGGGGCCTTTAGAGATTTAGGTGCGGGGGAGGGAGGGTGTTAATGAAAGCTCAGATACTGATGTAATCCTATGACTACAGGAGCTGAGGCCCTAGGCGCTGATCTAGATTACCCATGCCTTAATCTAGTCCTGTCCTTAAATTCTCTGCATAGAGAAAGGCTATTTAGAAACAGGTTATTATTATTTTGTATGGAAGTTAAAGAAGAGCTGAAATGAAACCCTTGAGTTTGATAAGTGCTGACTCTCCGGCCCAGGGCTGAAAATTCCATGGTGCTGACTGTCTCACACAAACTCCCAGCTGTAACCCAATCTAGTCTAATTCCTCACTGACCTGGTGATAGCTTGTGACATTTGCTGATTCATCAGTGGCTCACACTGGCATTTTCTGTTTTCCCTTCTGATCAGATGAAAGAGAAAAAGCAGCTCCCTTCCTCCTGTGTAGTTCTCACGTGATAATCAATAGGGGGAAATGTATTACATTACAGTTGTAAAAATGGCCTATTAAGAAGACTGGAACAACTGACTTTGCAACCTATCATTATAGTAGTCTGCCCTGTGAGACAAGATCAGTTTTCACAGTGATTACCAGCAATGGAGCAAAATGCAATTAAAAGACCTGATCCTGGGATTTCAGATAGTGCCTACCATATAAATAAGTAGGTTTTTTACCACCAGCAGCTGAATTGCAATTGCTTCAATGTGATTTGATTTCTGTTGCATGCAGGGCCGGCTCTAGGATTTTTGCCGCCCCAAGCAAAAACAATTTTGGCCGCCCCCCACCCCATTTTTTAATTACCCCACCCCCGGCCCTGCCTCAACTCCGCCCCTTCCCCAAATCCCCAGCCCTGCCTCCTCCCCCCAGGCTCCCAAGCCTAGGAAGGAGGGATGGAGGGAGGTAGGGGGAGAAGCGGCGCCCGCGCCGCGGCCACTCGGAGTCTCCCCCTCCCTCCCAGGCTCTCAAGCCTGGGAGGGAGGGGGAGCAGCGGCGCGCAAATCAGCTGTTTCGC
>NW_020664419.1:25527647-25643717 GCF_002925995.2 Terrapene triunguis | reverse complement strand
TGAGAGCCTGGGAGGGAGGGGGAGACTCCGAGCGGCCACGGCGCACGAAACAGCTGATTCGCATGCCGCTGCTCCCCCTCCTTCCCTCCCTCCCAGGCTCTCAAGTCTGGGAGGGAGGGCGAGTAGCGGCGCGCAAATCAGCTGTTTCGCGCGCCATGGCGCGCAAGCGGCAGCAGCAGCGGAGGTGAGCTAGGGCGGCCGGGGCACATTTTTAGGGGCAGCATTCTGGCGCCGGCCATGCTGCCCCTAAAAATGTGCCGCCCCAAGCACCAGCATGTTTTGCTGGTGCCTAGAGCCGGCCCTGGTTGCATGGGTGGGAATACTGGAGAAGTCACCTGTCTTCATTCTCTTTTAGCATGCACTTCCTATTTGATTTAGAGCTCTGAAGTATTCATGTGTTTTTTCTGTCAAGGGAAATAAAAAAAACTGCAGCTCAGTAACACATGCCAGCTGCTACTCATAGCCGTCAGGAAAGTAGACTAATGGGAAACCATATAGCAGTGGTACAGCTTGAACAGAAGCCAGGCAGTTCCTTTTCCTACACTATGACATGCCAAGTGACTGCTACTAATATTTCCCAGATTGCTATCATTTACTAGGGATTCTCCAGCTTTTTCACAGTGCTTTACTTTCAGCTAAACAAGTGCTTAAGTAATTTGCTGAATCAGGTCTAAGTTCTCTGAGTTTCTCCAGCATTAGATTCTAACCATGACTGCATTTCAATGGTGGTTTAGTAGGTGAAGTGATTTTTTCCTACTACATATAATTTGGGGTTAAAATCATGACCAAATTGCAAAATTATATTTGTATAAAAGGATACCAAAACATTTCCACCCAAACATTTCCATGCATTCACAGAGATGAGACACCAACCAACCTGCTATGAAATAGCTGCCTTGGGAAGGGTATTAAGCCTATTACACATCCCCCTTTTGTTCAGAATTCATATATTTGCTTTATGTCTTTTGAACTGGAATGAGGTTGATCCAGGCCAGGCACATGATCTTGAATAAGTTTTACTCTATCAGGGCTCAACAGGTTTTTTTAATATAGAAAACTGGCCTAACTGAACATGATACCAATCAGAGGTGTAGCTATGTTAGTCTGTATCCACAAAAACAACAAGGAGTCCAGTGGCACCTTAAAGTCTAACAGATTTATTTGGGCATAAGCTTTCGTGGGTAAAAAAATCACTTCATCTGAAGAAGTGGGTTTTTTACCCATGAAAGCTTATGCCCAAATAATCTGTTAGTCTTTAAGGTGCCAACAGATTCCTCATTGGTTTTGAACATCATAGTTATTTTAATATCTCAGACAAACCCTTAAATACCAGTCCCCCCTCTGAGGGGAAGAAAACTATGCAGACCCCAAGTTGGGGGTGGAAGATGAGGAAGTGCCATCTCTGTGACATCATTTCCCCTTTTCTTTGGATCCCACAGAGCCCTTTGGTAGGGCTGAGGATGCACAGGTGGAGAAGAGATGGGGTCAGGGGAAGCACACTGGCCCTCTCTCACTGCAGCAAAGTTAATAATGAGTCAGTGTTAAGGTTGGCACCCACCCACTCTGTGCTGTGGACCTGTTCCTAACACATCCCAGCTCTGTAGAGTCAATGCCTTTCAGAACATCCTCCTGGGAAACTGGTAAGCCCTTCCAAATGATGAATCTCCCCTTTTGATAGCATCCTGGGGAAGGGAAGCAGATACCTAAAGAGCTGAGAGGCTTTGAAATTTTTGGAATGCTTCTGGGCAGAGTGCCAGTCAGAAGAGATCTGAACCAGAACCAATCCTCTTTTTGTTTGATAACTTTTGAATGTTTTTCACACTAAAAGGAGTCAAAATGTGATGAAATCTGCATAATAATACCCTGAGTTCTATAGCACTTTTCATCTTCAAAGCTCTTCACACATTTGAACTAATTAAGGGAAGACTGTCACTTGCTCAGCACTCCCAAACTGGGGAGTAAATATGTGTGAGCAACTCCTTACTCCCCTGCACAAGCTACCCAGTAACCACATCACAGGTGTGGGTGGGGCCACTAATCTCTCTCTGCTAGATTGGGCAGGGAATGGGCAAAGCCTTGACTCCACTGAATATGCACAGAACTATAGTATACAAGAAACCTAAAGTATCTGTGACCTTCAACTCCTGAGTAGACATCTTCTTGCAGTGCAGAGTCCCAAATATTGTAGCACTCAGAAAGAGAGATTGACTTTATTGATTTTTGTAAGACATTAGGCCTTTATAAAATCTGCAAAAAACACGCTGAGTGCTACTGGCACATTTCAGTGGGACTACTCACAGTAGTAAAAAGAACAGGAGTACTTGTGGCACCTTAGAGACTAACAAATTTATTAGAGCATAAGCTTTCGTGGGCTACAACCCACTTCTTCGGATGCACAGTAGTAAAGTTATTTGCAGTGTTGTCGTAGCTGTGTTGGTCCCAGGATATGCGAGGTAATATCTTTTATTGGACCAACTTTTGTTGGATAAGAGAAACAAGCTTTCAAGCTACACAGAACTCTTCTTCAGGTCCGGGAAAGGTACTCAGAGCATCACAACAATCTGTTCCATCTTGTATTTAGCTAAGCAATAAAATATATTACCTCACTGCCATGGGACTCAGGGTGCAATTCAGACCAGTAAGGGGTTGTGTCACCTCTTAACCTGTAACCCTGAGTGCCTCACAATAGTTTGCTACTGTAGCTCTCTGCCTGGGATGCTCACATTCAGCAACAAGCATCCAGGTCTCACCCTGAGTGTCTGTGTGCTATGCAGCTGGCACTGGTTCAGCAGCTTTGAACCCAGAAGCCTGTCTAGCATGTCTTGGGGGGAAGAGGCGGTGCTGGAGTGGGGCAGGGATGGGGTCTTGGGGGGGAAAAGGTGGTGCGAGGGCAGGGCCTTGGGGAGAAGAGGCAGTGCAGGGGCAGAACCTCGGGGGATGGTGCAATGTGGGGGGGGGCCCACTTTTAGGGCGCTTGTGCCACTCCTGCTGTCTACAGCCCCACTCTGACTTCCTCCATCCTTGGTTACAACCAGCAAGGGGACACCAACACACCCCCAGCCCTGAGTTTTCCCCAAAATCATGTGCCCTGAAGTGTCCAGCCCTATCCTGGACAGCTCAGAGAAATTATATGATTTGTTCCTTTAAAGAGACAAAAGCACATCACAACTTACTAACTTTGCTGGGATAAATACAGCCTTCCCTTTAAACACAGCACTGAGTTGGTTTATAGTAATAATAAAACAATTTATTAACAAAATATACATAGTATTAAGTAAATACAAGTATAAGAAATGAAGATTGCAAGAGTTACAAGTAAAACAAAATAAAATACTCTTTTAAAAGTTTAAAGCTTAATTTAACAAGGTACAGACTTTGTTCGAGACGGTTTCTCTCACCAGTCATTCTTCTTCCCAGCCGGGCCTGTCTTTCTCTCAGTTAGGACCTACCACAAACGTACAAGATTCTGGTTTCCTTGTCTTCCTAGGTGAAAGATCTTTGCCTAAGCAGGTTTCTCACCTGTATTCAGTTTCTAGAGACTTCAAAACACAAGCACAATCTCTCTCTCTCTCTCTCTGAAGGACCCATTGTTCTCATCTTGCAAGAACTCTGTTCCCTTGTGTCTGTCTAGTGATGGATGCCCACAATGCTTCTGTCCTCGCTTATATCTTCCAAAGTTCGATGACTTTGTTTCAAAAGGCAGGGTGGCCTCATGCTGTTCTTCCTTTCCTGTGGGCTTCCCATCCCCCTGTATGTAAATGGGGCCTCAATTGTTTTGATTCCACCAGGCTTACTCTCATTGGAGATGGGTAGACAGCTGCCTTCTCTCCTTTCTGGGAGGGAAAGTGTTTTTCCCTGTTTGGCCGCAGACTTTAAAGCATAATATTATTAAGTATCCATATTTCCTCACATAGAGTTAATACATACACTTCACAATGATATCAATCACCAGTGTGTAATTAGCTTCCAGAAAAGACCTCATTCAATATACTTCTATAATACTGTAATATTGCATGCAATATGTTGATCCAATAGCTTATCACTTGAGGTTCAGACTCCTGTCTTTATAGACCAGTAAACCTTTTAAATTGATTCTTCTGAGGGTTACCCCTCAAAATAAAGTTTATTTAAGCTGTGAGGAAAGCAACATGGAATCTGGTGGTGAAGGAAGCTCTGTGCTCTCTTCACCTGGCAGTGTTCTGTTTCCTGTCATCTCCCCCCTTGTTAGTTTGATGGCCTTGTTTGTATGTCATGCTGTCTGAAGTGGTTCACAGCCATGACTGCCTTCCTCAGGGCACACTGTCAACAGCAGAGCAGACACCCCGAAGTGGTGGTGTGATCTATAATCAGATTTCCCCAATCCAGTAACAAATATGAACAGCTGGATCACTGTAACAGTCTTATCATGGAGTCACAGACAGCCCCCTTGGGCTCTCCAGTCTATCTTGCCACCCAGGCAAGCTGGACTTACTGGTAAATGGTCACTTACACACAAAAAATCACAGAATATTCGGGTTGCTTCCAGTCCCAAGAGACTAGTCGCTTACTCCAGATCAATTTGTACCTTAGATCTCACACCAAAGACAATGTTTATAGCTGATCCTGTAACAAACCAACAAAAGGTTCATTAAATAGGATAAAGAAACAAGAGTTATCTACAGATTTCAAACAAGCACGCATATATACACACATGAGTTTCAGTCTGTGATTCAAAAGGTAACAGATGTAGTAATCTGTTAGCACTGAATGTCTTTTTAGGGCTTAACCCAGGTCAACCTCGGGGATCTCCACTTTTTGTTTCTTAGCGCCAGCCCTTGTAAGAGTCCAAACAGCAAAGAGCGAAAAATCTTCATGTCAGCTATTTTTATTGCCCTCTTCAGTATTCAAGCTGGTGGGATGAGGCCTTCTACATGTACTTCTCCATGGGAGGTTGGGGCAATTAACAAAGCTTTTGTCCTATGATGGCCCACTTAATTTTGATAGTCCTCCTGCATGGGTGGAGGAGTCATGTTTCCTGTCTGAGTTCACAAGTTCAGACCAAGCATTCTTACAATTATAAAATAAACTTATATTTTACCTTGTAGCATGGATGCAGCAGCTGACAAGCATTTGACAGAGTCTAAACGCTAAACACATCCTTACAACTCTAACACCTATCTTGAACAACAAGAATATACAGGTGAGCTGGTCTGATTTCCAGCTATGAATTTGTTAGTGATCAGCTGATGCCTTGGCAAGGGCTGGTACCTGGTCTGCCAGCATCACAGTGTAAATTGAGGTAAACCCACATTCCTTTGTCTAAGGCAGACTGTGCTTATGCATTGCTTGCCAAACACACTGTAAGAATGTAATTCTAGCACATATTCATAACTTTTTGTATACACGTGCATACATCATATAAGAATATTAATGATCAGTGAGTTATTAGTTTTCTAATGATATCTTACATGCCACCTTTTAGATACAAGTTATGACAACAGTGTGGTAGGTGTAGTGAGTATGTCAGGCCAGACAGGACACAGAGTAGTAAACCATAAATGGGCCTCTGGTTCACCCTCACCCACCTTGTCTCTCTAGTAGTAAAGTTAAGCACAGATGTAAGTGTTTGCAGGGATAGGGCCTAAAAGCAAAATAAATATAAAATCCGGGTCACTTGGCTCTATTTATTCTATTCCCTCTGAAAATCAATGAAGTCAGGTTCACCTTCTTAGTTCCATTAGTTGTGATATTCATCTGGGGAGCAGTTCCACAGTCTCTGTGAAGTGTGGAGAGGCAAAGCACTAACATACAGCATCTGCGTAGGGATAACTACAGTATGGAGAAATGTTCGCAGTGCTCTGCCTTGCAAGGGTAAGTATCTATGTCTGCACTGAACTGGGCATGGAAGAGAGGGGTAAGGAGGCACGGTGGGGTCATGGGATGTAACCAGGTGTGTGTGTGTGTGTGAGCGCGGGTGCAAGCCTGAGATGTAAATGACATAGGGCAAGTCTACACTCCAGCACTACATTGGTGCAGCTGCACCGATGCAGCTGCACTGCTGTAACACGTCTGGTGAAGACACACTATGCCAACAAGAGAGTTTTCTCCTGTATTTACTCCCGCCAACATAGCGCCAGTGTGGACTGTGCAAAACTTATGTCGCTTGGGGAGGAGCTTTTTCACATCCCTGAGCGACGTAAGTTAGATCGACTTAAATGGTAGTATAGACCTGCCCGTAATTGGTAACCATTTTTAGAATGTTCACTGTCTCCAAATGCCAAGCAATGATATCATTGATGAAGTCTGCCTCTTAAATGTATGAGAGCCACCAGTTCTACATATTAACATTTCACTGTTCTTTTAAAAGCTGTTGCTACAGTGTGAATGGGAAACAAACTGGAAAGTTTTGGCTGTTAATTGCATTTTTTTTGAGCTAATTAGTCTGTCTTTCTAAAGTTCTCAGTAAATATGTGTATATGGGTGAAATTCTTACATTATTGAAGTCAATGACAAAGTTCCCATTGACTTCAATGGAGCCAGGATTTCACTCATATTTGTTATATTAGCCTATTAGTCTATCAGTAGAATTTTATTCATTTACTGATATGTTCCCTTAGTTCTTGAGAAACTATTTTGTATATTTCTCCCCCAATAGATTCTAGAAAGAAAACTGGCATATTATTTTGTACAGTTCACTTCTATGTACAGTACTTTTAAAACATAATCTTATAGCATATAAAGCAACTTGTAATCGGTCTTTTGATGTTCCTCTGGCCTCTGATGCAATTTTACTTTAGTTGCATTAGAAAGCTCCTCAACTTTCAAACATCTTTAAAATAACTTTTGAGTTCAGAGGTATGTTTGACTAAGGAATATGTAGTTTTTCACTCAACAATTTGAAGGTGCTATCATGCAAACAATTAAGGCCCCACTCCTGCAAAGACTTATAGGCCTGATGTTTATGCACCATGCACAGTCCCACTGAAGCCAATAGAACTACAGGATAAAGTACAATGGAATTCTGGTCCATGACTTGAGCTCCTAGATGCTACTGCCACACAAATAGTAGTACTAATACCCTCAGTCCATAAAGTCAAGCACATGCATAAATCTTTGCAGGATCATGGCCTATGATTTTACTATATAGTGAATAAAGTACATACGTAAAATTTGTCCTGAATTATTCAATAATATACATTTTAGTTGTTTGCTCCTCATTAAAAAAAAACCTTTCAAA
This sequence comes from Terrapene triunguis, assembly GCF_002925995.2. NCBI lineage: Eukaryota > Metazoa > Chordata > Testudines > Emydidae > Terrapene > Terrapene triunguis. The sequence continues at coordinate 25,636,501 of NW_020664419.1, read as the reverse complement.
CTGAGGAAAAAACTGTGAACAGATTGTACATACCTATTTATATTTAACACTTTCTTATGAATTTTTAGCTCCAAGATTTTGGCAATTTTCATTACATTTTTCATCAAATCTAATTACAAGAGATAGTGTTTTAGAAATCTATTAATTGGCATATTGTTAGGTTGTTGTGCTAACTGTTTAAAAAGGAGACAATGCCTTTTAAATTGTCTCACAGAAAGCTATTTGAGATGTCAGATATTTAGTTAATTGGTTTGATTTCTTCTGTATAGTTGCAAATTAGCTGTATATCCTAAATCAGTACTCTTTCCAACATCCTGGATGCAATGGTGTATAATTAGAGCATGCTTGATACATGTTGTTCAGATCTTGGAAATGCCTTCTTATTAACCAATTGACTAGGAGAAGGAATGAGATTAAGAAATAATTTTGATATTTGCATGTAGCCAGAATTATTTTAAATAGAAACATTAACACATATTGGTTAGGAGCTTTCATTCAATGACAAATGGATCAGAGTTTTTGAAATATCTGTTGAACCCTCTGAAAAGTTCTTCCGTCATTTTATCTACTTTGTAATAGTGTTTGCCTCTACCCAGTGGATGGAAAGTGAATTGCATGACATTAAACACAGCTTTTGTTCTCTGTGAAAAAGGGTCTTTTGGATAAGAAGACAAACCCAACAGCACAGAAACCCACTGAATTATTCCTACCCAAGGGCTCAGTTTTACAATGCTTGCATGCCAGTATCCAGCACCAATGGTGTAATTCTGTACTTCACCTCCTAGAGGAAGGAGGACATTGCCTACTTTTTGCATTCTTTTCTCAGCTTGGATGATGAAAATACACTAAGCAGTTTTGCTTTTGATTATAGTAAATTTCCAGTCAATTTCACTATCAGTTTCTCATGCACTAGCATGATGCTAGAGTGTTTAGGTGGCTAACATTCCATGGGAATATTAAAAAAAACTATTTTCAGTGTAGGCAGGGCTGGTAGTCTACCTATTATTAAGGTTGCTCAACACTTCCCATTATAAGACCTCATTTTCAGATGCTTGTAACTTTTAGCCAAACTTCAACTGCTTGGTGTGATGCAGACCAGGCGCCAGCTCATGCTCATGCGCCAGCTCACATCCCCAGGCTTTAACACTGACAAATGAAGAGGCGACACACAGGTGGACTTGTCCAATCAGCTGGAACGCTGGGAGAAGGGAATAAAAATCCCTGACAAGAAGAAACCGTATCTGTATGCTACTTGGATTTGGGGAGGGCAAGATTTCTAAGCATAAACAAGGGATACCCAGCTGGGTTAGCCCTAGAGAATATAGAGAGTTTGCATATTACAGCAGCTTCTATTACCTTTTGAAACTTAAGACTGTAACTCATTTGTGTGTGTATGTTTATTTGCTTTAAACTTGTAAATAATTCTCATTTATTTTTCTTGGTTAATAAATCTTTAGTTACTTTATTACAAGATTGGGTACATGCGTTGTCTTTGATGTAATTGACCTGGGGTAAGTGACAGGTCCTTTGGGACTGGGTATAACCTGAATATTATTGTGTAATGGACCATCTGTCACAAAGGCGGGCTTGCCTAGGTGGCATTTCCTGACTTTTGAGTGCTTGACTTTGCAACCTTAATAATTTTCTTTTAACATAGTTTTGTGTGTAATTTATAGCAATTGTCTCTAAAAATCAGTAAAATGTTTCTACTAATATAAGGTTTTCCAACCCTTTTTCTTTTATCAAATCTAATTTTGGCTTAAACTGCTTGATGGTGTCCCTTTAAGTCCAAAGTGTGTTCTGTGCATGTCATATTTAGGCTCTGATCCTTCCAGGGGTCTGCCTATGTGAATCCTTATACACTTTCTGAGTCCCATTGCATTCCATGCTTCCATTGAAGTCAGTGGCAAAATTCCCATTGACTTCAGTGGTTTTGGATTGAGACTATAGAGCCTAACTCTGAGAGATGGTGAGTGCTCTCGACTCCCATTGGTTTGTGGGGGTTCAGCAACTCAGAAGAAGCTCTCAATATCTTTTGGCAACAGACTCTAAATCCAAATTTCCTAGCTGATTGTTCAAGCTGCAGGTGGCAGGGAAGCATGGTGTTCAGTCTTTCTTGTTCAGATCTTTATTGTTTCAGTTTGAGTCTTGTAAGAGTTCCAGAGAAAATAGTGATAGGCTCCAAATAAATGCTTGTGCAATAATAAATAATCATTTGGATTTTCAGCTACAGATGTTGGGATTGAACCTGGCGGGAAACCATGACTGCCTCTACGTCAGTTACATTTAAACTAGTAATTATCAAATCCCTGCATTGTTCTTCCTAACAAAACTGTCAACATATGACACCATTGTTGTATGCAGTGTAGCCGTGTTGGGCCCAAAGTATTAGAGAGACTAGCTGGGTGAAGTAATGTCTTTTATTGAACCCACTTCTGCTGGTAAGAGAGACAAGTTTTTGAGCTTACACAGAGAGAGAGAGACAAACGTTTGAGCTTACACAGAGCTCTGTGTAAGCTCAAAAGCTTGTCTCTCACCAACAGAAGTTGGTCCAATAAAAGATATTACCTCATCCACCTTGTCTCTAATATATAATGCAGCAGTCTAGATAAATGTTGGAGGTGAGGACAAGCAGGAGAGGACTGCGTGGCAGCTGGTTGTGATTAGACATTCAAGCTGCCTGGGAACAAGTATTTCAATTGTACGTGATGGCCATAACCTCCTGTCCCAATCACAAGAATTCAAAGATTGATGAAAATGGAAAAATGCAACAGAAATGTTGGGTCACAAGTCACACCAGTTGGATTCCACTGTCACTGCCTCTGAATGTCTACAAGAAGCCTCTTGTTCATTCCCAGAGTTGGTGGATTAGTGTATGGAAAGAGCAAAGGGAGGCAAAGCAACCTAAACAGAGTTATTGGGCCAGATTTTCTGCTGTACCCGGATTCCATTAGGTGCAGTGGAGTGACAAGAGGAGCATCAGGGAGCTGGGTAGGGCTCCTTGACTCTAGGAATGGATTAGAGCCTGAGGATACTCTCAAATGCACCTTCCAGCAACGATCACCAAAGGACTATCTGCCAACTGGGAATTGCCAGAGCACACCAGGCTCCAGCCATACCCCTTTCTCAGTACAACACCAGGCTCCAGCCATACCCCTCTCTCAGTACAACACCAGGCTCCAGCCATACCCCTCTCTCCGTACAACACCCCCCCACCCCCCCCTGCACTGGGGCTTATCTGGAGAGGAGACATAAGAGCTAGCTTTGCAGCTTTATATCTGCTGAGGACCCTCCCTTGTCACGGGTGGGTATTATTCCCACACTGCAGAGCTCATCTCTGGACAGAGATTACATTTCATTTAATCTAGCATCCACCTTTCATCAGATTAATAGGCGAGACTAATTCCTGTTATATTTCACAAGTCTTTTGAAAAGAGCTATCCCATGGCTTTATGAACCATGTGCTGAAAAGTAATATGTGCTGTAAGGCATTCGGAGGAGTTTCCTACTGGCACGGTTACACGTGTTTGTGGACTAGCGTAAGGGAACATTTTTTTTGCCAGCTGAACCATGACCAGATCCTCCAGACCTGCGTCATCAGGAAATATCATCAGGAAATATGCAGCATGGTTTGTTTGTTAAAGGCTTTGGAGAAAACAAGTGCTGGCAACTCACTATAGCAGGGGCAGCATCAGCTTCAAGAATATTTTCACTCCTGTCTCTCAACCTTCCAAAAATGTTCCAAAAATGTTTCCAAAAATGCTGTCCATGCCACCGAAGTTAGTGCAATAAGGAATGACGGTCATGCAGGCATCATTTTTTTGCACAGTGCTTGACCTTGGTGATTAATAACTCCCTATGTGATCATGTATACATGTTACATGTGGTGTGTGGATGATGCCCTGACAGTTCATGTGGGGCATGCAAAGGCAAGGGGGTCTTTGCAGTTTTCGTCACATCAGAAGGACAGAAGACAGCTGAAACAACAGATTAAGGATGAAGTTCCATAGCCAGCTGCAAATCTCCATTCTACAGACATGCCCAAGGGGCTTTCTGAAACTAAAAATGTTGCACGTGCCCTTGCTGTCAAGCACAGATTAGGCAGGCACTCCCTGCAATCTAGTTAGCTGATTTGTACACATACTCTGCCATTCTGAGCTAGCCATTCGCCAAGTCATTGCTGGGTAGTGCAGTAATAGTGCTGCGTATTTGGAAACTGCAATTCTAACAGATGTGGTTTGACACTGAATAAGACACTGAGAGTGTCCCATTGAGCATAAACATAGTGCCTGTGTCACTGGATCACCTGAACCAGTGGTGTGTCTCGCCAAGCAAGCTCCCTTTAATTTTACAGCAGGCAGTTGATGACCACCTGGGCTTTAAATTCCACAATGAAAACCAAAACAATCCTTTGCTGGCTCAGTCAAAAGGTGAAGTCAGAGGTAGGCCCCTAACCAAGTTGGGCTTTTGGGTTAAGACAGGGAAAACCCTTCCTCCACTGGCCCAGCTTCACCCAAAACTGCCCCTTGGAGGAAGCAGCCAGCACTTTTTACCTTGCTTCCTAGCCTCTGATTGGCTACTGCCTGTTCCCAGCCCTTCTAGCTGCTGGAGTACTAATTCTTGTTTGTTCTGCCAGCAGGAAACCTGGACGGCCTCTCTAGGCATTTCTTTGATGTCTAAACTCGCTGTTCTTTTACCCTGAAGGACAGCTTCGGGCAGGCTGCACCAAAGCAACAGGGCCTCCAGCAGGGGGCATCACATGCCTGGTATATCCCATCACAGCTTGACCCTGCTCTCACTAAAGTCAGTGGGGATTTTACCACTAAGTTCAATAGAAACAGGATCAGACATAGTCTGTAAACCATCTGCATGTAAAGTGAGCGAAAACAATGGCTTGTAAACATTGACTGATTCGGAGTACAAGCTTGACGCTGTTCTGCCCTTCTCATGCCCGAGGCTGTATAGAGTTTGTAGGAAGGATGTTTCCATGAACAAAGCTGGAGGCTCCTGGGATCACTTCAGCTTCCAGGCTAGAACATCTCAAGATAATAGGATGTTTCTGGGAATACCAGACAGTGCAAGAAATTACCTGCGGCCAGACCTGGAGAAAAAAATTCTCTTCACTTGACTTGCAAGTTACACATCCTCCAACACTTACTTCAGCACTGAGAAGAACGTTACGTACAAAAGGCCCATTAGTGCATCTAGTGTTGATTAACTCTTATTTATAAGGAGCATTTGGAAAACTTCCCAGATTATAATTACCTATATAATGCTAATTATACTACCTAACCTCTACCTCAGAACCTGACACTGACAAGTAAGGCAGTGATGACAACTAAATGAATTAAAGAGGGAAGATTACTCCTTCTCTTTTTATGAACCAATACTGAGTGATCCCTCCAGAAGTCTGGCAGCTGGGGCTACTTGGCTGGCAAATAGCTGCTCAGCCTCAGCCACCTAACAGTATGTCATACAGGTATGACAGCTGCCCCAGCTGTGGAATATGCCACAAGGCTTTTCCCCTGATGCACGGTGGCTGGTCAGTGAGAAGAAAAGTCTACAGCACAGATTTAAAGGTGATCTTCAAATACTGTACTTTGAAAATGCAACAGCATCAGGTCATGTGAACTGAAACCCAGTTCATACAGTATGTGCTGAGTGCTCCAAAGACAGAGAGCCAGGGGTGCAGCCAGTACATGATTGACATAAAATCAGAACATAAATTTTCCCCGGTCCTGATAGCCAGACTTGCAGGCTCCTACCCATTGCAATTCCCTACCAGGCACTATGCTGGTAACATCACAGCTATCATAGAAATCTTGTGCTGATGGAGGTGACCTAAGCTTAGCTACATGTTAATATTATTATAATTTTGTGCAATTGCTTTTAAAACATTAATATTTTTTCACAGATAAAAACCTATTGATTTTTGAGGGGTGTCTGCAAAGCCCAGGGTAAGGTTATGAATATTCAAAAATATGTGAACTAAAAGAAGGCAGAAATTTAAAATGAATTAAGTCATTCATGGAAAAGAGCTTTTTCTAAGCCTCTCAAACGTGAGGAGGCAAATGTGGTGCAATATTTGTTTCCATTGCAATTATTTGGTAGTGAGGAGGAAATTCACAGTCATACTCCATCTATTAAACAAAGTTTAAGAAGGGGGAATAAAATAAACATTGGTCATTATGTGTGCAGTGAATAAAATAAATGTACTGAGGAAAAGCTGATCTATTTATCCCAAGCTCGTAACTGTGACCTTTTTGCCGGCACTGCCAAGAAGTGTCAACTAAGACTATTCAATTCCATCTTTGGTGTCCAGTCTCTAATTTCTAAATGTTTGAGTTTAAGCTATTATTTCTGGTCAAGATCAACTGACCCTAGTCTTGAAAATGTTCCATTACTGATACACTCCACCTTCCTCAACAGCCTGAACCACTTTAAGACTTGGGATCGATTGGATTCCTGCAAAAATGACAGTTCAACTGGTCTAATATTCCTGGGTGTTCATTCTTCCTTAACCTGGACCTGGGTTTAGTTCTTTGTCTCCATAGTCTATTTCTCAGATAGTGATTTACAAACAGCTGCTGGAAACTCTCTGGCCTGTTTTTCTCTAAAGTGCAGTCATGCTGGACATATCGTTGGGTGGTCAAAGAGACCAGTGTGAGAGGACCAAGATCAGGTTTATATATTCTAGAAATAAAGCTGTTCCTGTTGCAAATTTATAATCAATCATTTCTTCTCACTGTTCAGAAGTACCGGGGCAACGCTGAATTGCCATCAGGGCCGGCTCCAGGCACCAGCGAAGGAAGCAAGTGCCTGGGGCGGCCAATAGAAAGGGGTGGCAGTCTGTCCATTGTTGGGGCGGCACGTCCGGGTCTGCGGCGGCAATTTGGTGACGGGTCCTTTGGCGGCAGCTCAATCGCTCTGCTGAAGTCTTCGGCAGCACTTCGGCGGCAGGTCCTTCAATCGGGTTATTCTTTTTTCTTCCTTCACCGCTTGGGGTGACCAAAAAGCTGGAGCCGGCCCTGATTGCCATCTGAATCTTCCAGCCTGAGATCATTCACAAGGCACACTCAGGACCAGAGCCTACTCTGAAGTCTCTCTCTCTCTTACCTGTAGGATGGGTTGTTTTGCAAAGGCTGCTACAGCAACAGGACTACAGTAGTCTCTCTGTATGTACACACTGGATCTGGGAGTGAGCCACTAGCCTGGGTCCACAGACTTGTGATAGTGGGACTCGCGCTAGCCTGCTAAAAGGTAGCTGTGTAGACATTGCTGTGATGTTGTGGCTCAGGCTAGAGCTTGGGCTCTCAACCTCTCCTTGGTGGTTACACACTTCATGTTTGTAGACTGTTGCCATGCCATGCCCCACTCCTGTCCCAAATTTGTCTCTTAGCCAAGCTAGACATAGAATCATAGAAATGTAGAACTGGAAGGGACCTAAAGAAGTCACCAAGTTCAGCCCACTGCACTGTGGCAGGACCAAGTAAACCTAGAGCAGCCCTGACAGTTGTTTGTCCAACCTGTTCTTAAAAGCTTCCAATGATGGGAACTCCATACCCTCCCTTGGAAGCCTATTCCAGAGCTTAACTTCTCTTCTAGTTAGAAAGTTTTTCCTAATATTTAACCTAAGTCTCCCTTGCTGCAGATTAAGCCCATTGCTTCTTGTCCTACCTTCTGGGGACATGGAGAACAAATGATCACTGTCCTCTTTATAACATTTCTCTCTTGCCCTTTTTTCTCATAAATTAATCCCTCAACCCCCAATCATATGACACAGGCCAGGAAATAAAGATTAGGCTCTCTTAGCAGCACTCCTGTGTCACACCTCTTTCAGTGGGCTGGCAAAGAGAGCATTCCTTTCATCAACCCCTCCTGGGTCCCTTATAAAAAGCCTCTTTACTCAGGTTTTATGCAGAGAGTTGGGGCAGCATTTGGCCTTAAGGTTGGAGATTTCATGGGGGAAGAGTGTGAGAGCAATGTGGAGGGGGATCTCCAGGAGTTTGACCTCCTTGTTTTTGTACTAAAGTCATCAAGGGGTCAGCTGGGTCACTCAGAGGAATATGGGTTGGAGCCATGCTCTGCCCCTCCCTCCTTCCTGTTTAGCTGGTGGGTATTTCCACTACACTGCGCTTGTCACGTAGTTGAATAAAGCAGCCCAGTGCAAGTAGTAGTGCAAGTAGAGCGTGTTGTGTATGGAGCAGTCCCTTTACAAAAGTTTTGACACAATTGTTCCAGAGAAATATGAAGGGTAACTTCAAAGGGATTGTTTTCCAGTCCAGTCTGTTAAAAAGCCCTGATAATAAAAGAAAATCAGCCCCCTCTCCTGCATTCTTTCCTTCTACTCCCCCCCATGACTGTACGTGAGATCTGGGCCTTCTAAGCTGCTTGATTTAACTTTAAACATTATTCTTCATTTCTAGTGTCATTAATATCCAGTGCTGATGTATTATTTCAGCATGATACGGCTGGAGGATTAAACAAATCATGTATTGGTGCCTGCAGAAAAAACATCGCATTTCCTGTTGAAAGGAGTGTTATGCTCTACTGAGATTGTAATTGCTCTTGGCTATCGCGTAGTGTCTGTTCTTGAGGATTGCTTTTTATTTATCTAGCTTTTTGCATGTTTGTACTTGTTGAATTTTCTGCTAAGCTATGAAAGAGAAAATTAGGGCCTGGTTTGTTTAGTGTGGGGAAAATAAACAGGTAATGTTAGTGTAGGGTGGAGAGGTGCTCCTGAGGGTAGATTCTAAATGGAGCACAGCAGGTGTAAAGAAATAAACAAGTTACGAAACAACTAGCTCTCACCCCCACCCTGGATTTTAAAAGAAGCAGCATTTTGATTGGATAAGTCAGATTGACTGTTGAAGAGTCAGAGGTTGTTTCTTTTTTTAATACCTAAACTAAGATACTATGCAGTTAAAAGGCCTCAGCCAAGATCCTTTAAATAAAGATGCCAACATTTGGGAAGCCTCTTCTTGGCTTTAGAACAACTGAGGTAGGCAGTACAGGGGGACGGGGACTTTTCTGACCCATTTCCAAATGTGAGTTTCGTGCCTGGGACAGGTGAAAGTTCAGGTTGTTTCTTGTGAAGCCTGAACTGGTTCTTCCATTCCTAAAATAAACATAGCTGAACAGCATGAGCAATACAGTTCTGCTGATTCAAGCTTTACTTTTTACTATGTGTCTTAGCAGTTAGGACTGAGATTCTCTAAAAACCATGGTTCATGTCCATCCCCCCCCCCCCCCCCCAAAAACGTGGTGAATCTTAACGGGGTGGTGCTGTTGCTAGCTACCTCGGCAAGAATATAGTTCAGTTCCTATGGATTAAGCACACGTCTGTTGCCATGAATCTACTTATTGAGATAAATTTGGAGTACCGACAATGTAGCCCAAGCCCCCTTTTTGTGGTTCCATCTTGTCACTGTCTGAACTCATCTCAGCTTCTCTCTCTCTTTCCCCCTCACGACCCCCCATTTTACCGGAGTATTGTTCTAGCTTATGCAGCAGGGTCACCACCAGTGCACATGTATCAGCTGCATGTGACAGCCAGTCCCTCCAGTATGTCTGCTGTCATGAGTTATAATTTTGAAAAACCCAGTAGCATAGTGGTCTGTTTCCAGGGTGGGACAGTAGATTGGGTGTTCATAGGCGTCTGGAGGAACATTCAGTAACATCACACTGGATAAAGACTTACCATAGGTCCCAGATCCTCAAAGGTATTTAGGCACCTAATTCCCCTAGATTTCAAAGGGAGTTAAACTTCTAGATATCACTGGGGATCTGGGCCTAGATTGTTAGTCCATCACACGAGCAAATTATTTGTCATACTTCTGTATTTTGCCCTCATAGTGTGTTAGTTTATGTGAAACCATAGCTGTTAAAGAAATGGGGGTGGGGGTTAAAATGATTTGCCATTCTTCTAAAGGCTTGGGTGAAGTAGTAGCTACTGAACTTGGACAACAAACTTTCCAAACGAGGGTCCTCAGCTCTGGCACTTGTTCTCCTCCTTGATCTGCCCAAGCCCAGATTCATTAACTTTTAAAGTATGCTACACAGCTCTTCTTTTTTCTCAAGTGGCTGGTTGAAAGAGAGCGTATGCTTAGAGACTGGTTCATTAGGGATTTTTATTATTATTTTCAGAAAATATTATTGTTGGGAGATCATTAGTGCATATTATGAGCTATATACATTTTGTATTTTAATTAACAAATACCTAGATCTTGGGATAATTCTCCACTACCTTCTCTCCCTCCCCACCCCCCAAAAAAATAAATATTAGGAGAGAGAGTCAAAGTTTTGAAAGAATACAAATGTCATCCATTTTTACATGACATTTGAAAAGTCACTGCCACCTGATTTTCCACTGGTGTAACATTGTTAACAAAGTAAACCATCTACAACAGCATTCCTTCACTATACAGCCACTTCCAAACTTCTTTTGTTCAAAGTTCATTACTAACAGATACTTAGAAGGCCCATGGTTTTCTGTCAAATAAAGAATGCTTTCGGTTTCAAAGAGGGATTTTATAATGAATTGCTTCATTGTGCATCTGCAAAAATCACCACTATATTCTCAGCTCTAGCTGCAAGCAAACGCATCTCTGGATTTTTTCCCCCCTGCACTTGAGATATTAAACTACAATTTAAATTAAGGAAACAAATACTACAGTTTGACTCTTCGTGCTACTCTGAGGGTCCTTCCCCACCTGCATGAATGTAAAGTTTTGGAAAAATTCCCTGGAAATCTCCACCCAAATTTTGGATAATTGAGCTGTGAATAAGTCTAGGTGTCCTGTATAGTGCTTTTATCGTCTCTCCCTCATAAATCTATTTTGAATCTACTCTGGAGCTAAACTTGAAATGCTTCACTCCTAGACAAGTTGAAACAGCCTTTGTTAAACTGTGAAATGAATGTCAGTAATTGCTACCAAGAAAACAAGAGCTCCTGCAACATCTTACTCAGACATATAGTCCTATTGAAATCAACCATCTTCTTGAACTTAGTGAGACTTCTTGTGTGAGTAAGGACAACTTACACCAAAAAAGGGTTGCAGTATCAGGCCCCAAATGGGTAACTGATTTTACTTCTGAGGGGGCACCTTTGGTTGAAATCTAGTAAATTAGAACCAACTGAAATTACATTTCTCATTTTCTTATACCTACCACTAAGTCTCCTGGTGCTTTTTGGAGTTCTCCCCCCACCCCCACCCCACTGTGTGAAAAACCCAAACAAGCAGCAGGGACAATGGACAAACAGCCTCCAATCCTATATCAGGATCCACTAACATGGACCTCTACATTGCTACAGAGCCCCATACAAGCCGATGGGAGTCCTAATTGGTGCAGGGCTCCCTGCTAGTGGATGTGATGCATCTGAGAATGACCCTAATTCAGTAAAGCATTTAAGCACTTGCTTAAAAACGTAAGTTTCCCTTGCACAGATATCAGTACAGCAAAGCACTTCAGCAGAGGCTTTTTATACACAAAGTAAAAAAAAAAAAAAAATTCTTCCATCTCTGCTTTAAGTGTCACTTGTAAGAGGTAAAAATATTTCAGACAGAAGTGTGATTATTAGTGTAACAGTGACCCCATAAGCCTGTGCTTGAGAAAGTATTTTTCAGAATTAACAACAATGGTTCTAGAGATAAATCCATTCAGTATCTAAATAGAGATTATGATCATGAAAAGCAAAATAAATGGTCAGCGATAAGTCTTCAACTGGCTCTTGCCAAGCCAATGCCACTTCCTTACTGCTGAGAACATAAGATTTATTTGCACTTTTGCTCCAACAGTTGAAATGTATTTTATCCTGGTATGATTATATGACAAGTTATAAAAACAATGCAGTTGCAAAGCCACCGTAAAGTGAGAAAGGATTTGGGGAGTGACATTATGGATTATGTAACTAATGAAAATACAGTGGAATGTCAGATGGAACAGGCCAAAATTAAGTGGAGCTGCTAACCCTGAGGAAACAGCAGGCCACTCACACAAACAAGAATTGAGTCTAGGATGCTTTTGTAATTAAGTACCTATCACTTGGTGTAGGAACAACTATCTTTGCTTTCTAGGAGTCCTGAACATTAGTTTGCATGTAACAAGATGAAATGAAAAATGTGAAATGTCTTTTTGTGGATGGGGTTAAACCAATGAAAACTTTTGAACTCTAGCTCCAGCTCTGTCTAAGAGAGGTAGAGCAGAGGATTGATTATTCAACAACAAAAGCCTATATTTTAAAAAGGTATAGACTTTAGCCTCCATAGCAAGAAAATTCAGAGATAATACTGAAAAATATGGGTTGACAGTTTAATTTTTTGACACTGAGTTTGGACAAAAACCAATCTGTCTAGATTTTTACCATGGTTGCAAGTTGCCTGACCTTTTGTGGTATAAATCAGGTTTCAAGTTTGGTGATGGGAAAGTTTAAAATGTTTTCAACTAATCCCCTTCCTGTTATTTTTGAAGGACTGCTTGGTTTCACCTGAAGATCTGAAAATGTAAGTATGCCCCTAAATTCCAAGGGGAGCTAGAAAATTTCTGGGTAAAACTGCATGAATCATCTAACCATCTTTCACAACTAAAACTATTGACGTTTTCTTTCTTTGCCACAAATGTTAGCAATAATTGCTTTCTTCACCCCTGAAATAATATACTTCCAATGTTCATAGCAGCTGTGAGAACCTAATTCTTCATGGAGATTATTAGCCATTGGTTAGACTGAGGACATGCTAGACTGACAGGAACAGCTTTTCCTGAATGCTGCCTTTCTCCATTCAAGTTTTCAGAGTTTCAAATATCTTTACACGGTTTATTTAACTTTCACATAGAGAACACATCCTTAACAAGCAGTTTTTATAGTTAAAATAAAAAAAAACATCAGTTATGTATGGCATGATATGAGAAATACAATTTTTTCACATTTTTTTGTTGGTTATACAATTTTTGATGGCTTGTGTCACACAAACAGTTTCAAATGCTGAAAGGTCTGTATGATGCTCATATGGTGCTGGCTATATGAGAAACAAACTTCCCCCTTGGCCACTAGAGGCCACTGCTGCAGCAGGGATCAGGTACAGCCAGGCAAGCCAACAGAGTAAAAAAGTATTTAAGACAAAAATAAGGTGTACATCAGGATCACATAGAATTGTCATTTTCATTAGTGAAATAAGTATATTAAAATGCGATTTTGCTTTGCCTAACATAGCACCCAGCAAACTGATCTAATTTTGCAACACTACTTCATATATAGATATCTATTGCTACAAGAATCAAGTCTTTAATAGATGTTCTAGAGTGTGTGTGTTTAAACTTTTTATTTAAATGTTTGCATAGTAAGGAACACAGCATTAGATGTGGGACACATGGTGATCTGTATATCAGAGCACTTACAGCACACATTATATATAAAACTTTCCAGGAGGCTAGTGGAACAAGCCTCCCCAAAAATGTTTTTGGCTGGATATGGCTAAAAATAAATCTTGCCCACCTTACCCACACAAGCAGACCCATTGAATTTCACAGGGGAAGAGAGGAGGAAAGCCAATCTCTCTCTCCAAAAAGCAGCTTAGCCTTGTCTTGAGCCACAAAGACAGTAAAATGTCATAATCACAATTATTTCATGGGGTCATAAGAGGGCATAGTTTGGGTGTCTTTAACTCTGCATTGCCATGCCTAGCTTTCAACCGACCTTCCATACTTGTTTTGGAGATACAGTAACATAACAATGCAACTAATAGGGTTGGCCTCTTGCAGCCTGAGCACTTCTGTCTCCTCCCCACCATGGCCAGAGATCTCTTTGCAACACCCTTCTCTATTCCCCTCTTCAGGGCCCCTTAATGACTCACTCTCTCCAAAGTAATTAAAACATTCCCCACCTAGGGTCCAATTTATTTAATCCTTACACACTGGCTCTCCATCCCCCAACCCCAGTTGGCTGGTTCTCTCTCCCTTAGATAGGCAGTCTCCAGCCCTTCCTCACAGGCCCCAGTCCTAATCTGAAGTCTCTCTCCAAGCAACTGTTTGAGCCTCCAAGCCCCCTTGAGTGTCTCCCACCCCTTAAATAGGGAGTCCCCAGAAGAGCCCTGCAGCAGGTCCAGGATCCCACAGGACCCATTACCATAAAAACAGGATTAAAAATAGTCCCATGTAGGGCTCCGGTAGCCCTACTTCTTAGAGCTGGGTCCTAAATTCAATAGTCACTCCCAGACTTTACCCAGCTGGAGTCCTGGCTCTGACTTCCTCCTACCTTAGCAGGCTATTCCTAAGTCCTTCTAGCTAGGGCAACTCTCCTCATCTCAGGGGCTTTCCTGCAAGAGCCTTACCCCTATCATTGCCACAGCCTCCTGGATTCCCCCCTCTGCAGCTTCATGTTGCCCTTTATAGGGGAATCAGCTGCCATCCATCAGGCTCCTGTTAATGACACAAGTGGGGTGGAGCAGTCCCTTCAGTAATTGGGGTTGGTTGGGCCCAGCCTCGGTCCCTTAAGGGGCAAGCCACCCTGTATCAGTTACCCTTAAGTTACTGATAATATCTCAAATAAATGTTGAGCTTCTAAATAGTTCATGTTGTTATAAATATCTCATTTTCCCCTAAATTACTGATATGTCCTTTTAATCTTAACTCAATTTTACCTTAGCTTTATGCCTGGGAATTAGGACAAGTTCCTAATTCAGAGGGTTACTATGGATAAATTTATACAGCATCTATTTATCTTAAATATTTGCAATGCATTTATTATATCATACTAAGAAAGTGATACTCTTGCATGCAACATTAGGTGGAGCTAGACCTACTAGCTAAATAGTAAATGGACAATTTGACAATGTATACGGTGTGATACTATCTTCTTTTCTGATTCCTGTCTGTCAGCTCAACAGTGATGATGGGGCTGAATGAAATCTTTCCACCACTTTCTGTTTTGTCCTAGCTTCATGGCTTTGTTCATCTTTAAAAAAATTTTGTTCTCTGTCATTCTTTACGGTGTCTATCCAATGCATCCTTGGTCTTCTACTGCTAGTTCCTTCCACGCTGGCGTGTATTGCCATGTATGGAACCTTTTCTGGGTCCATTCTTGACAGGTGTCCAAACCATTGCAGTCATCTTTCTTGAATCTTCTGTAACAGGGTTATTTCTTATCCTAGCAAGAGTAGTTAGTAGTGACTGCTAGTGAAAGGGCACATCTGTCCCTGCAAGTGCACCAAGTTTCGTACAGCAAAGATTGCAAATAACTTACAAACTAAGTATAACGTTGGCAGAAACAGTATTGTAGCAAGCTAGTGGATAACTTAGAGAGGTGTTGCAGAATGATTATGATACACTGGTCAACCACAAAACCAAGGAGTCGTGGTCTAACACTTGGCAAATATTGGACCATAGAAATCAAATATATTAGTGTCTAACTGACCAACAAATATATCGCATTTTCTTCATGTACCTGTGCATGTTTATTAAAATCCATTTGTTCAGAACATATCCTGTTTTCTAGATTATCTGCTTATTCTCTTAGGGCCTGGATTCTTATTTACAATAAAAGATACTTTACATCTTTTTGGGAGTAAATTATGTTTAGGGTGTTCTGGAACTTTGTTTTATTCTTCGTCTGAAGATGGCACCTCCAGGGACATAATGCTCTTTACCATCCAACTGTGACATTGGTTCAGAACTGCTTTAGATGAAAGCGTACCATCGGGGCAGCGGGTGAACCCCCCATTCGGGGAGGCTAACCCACCCAGGGGCGGCTCTATGTTTTTTGCCGCCCCAAGCACGGAAGACAGGCGGCCTTTGGCGGCATGCTTGCGGGCGGTCTGCTGGTCACGCGGATTCGGCGGCGTTTCTGCAGGTTATCTGTTGGTCCCGCGCTTTCGGCGTACTCGCTGCCGAATTGCCGCTGAAGCCGCAGGACCGGTGGGCCTCCCGCAGGCATGCCACCGAAGGCTGCCTGAATGCCACTCTCACGGCAACCGGCACGCTGCCCCCCACACGCTTGCTGCGCTGGTGCCTGGAGCCGCCCTTGAACCCACCAGCCCTGCCCCTTCTGCCCACAGCACCCCCACACAGTGGGAACCCTGAGGCCTCCTCCCCCCAGTGGCCAAAGGAGCCCTGCCCCAGTCACCCCAAGTCACTGGCTGTGCTGAGCCACAGGCCAGCCCTAGCGCTGGGCCAAGCCACTGGCCTGAGCACTGGCCGCTGGCAGACCCGAGCCCCAGGCTGCTGGCTGGAGCTGAGCCCCTGCCGGCTTCAGGGGAAGAGAGGCAGGGCCTCAGGGTAGAACATGGGAAGAGCCATGACCTGGGGTAGGGGAGGCTTAGCCTGCCCTGCCCTTTGATACCCACCATCCATGCATACCATTTACTGATCACCAAACCCATATCCTGTCGAATGGAGTTGTTCTAGCTGTTAGGGGGAGCACTGGGAGAAGTTTAGCTCCAGTCACTCCAGCAGTGAAGGGATTGTTTTGTCCATCACTACCTACAACCCCTACAGGGTGTAGCAAGATGTCCCAGTGCAGCCCAGCCCATATGAAGGGCAGTGTGGTCACAACTGTTAGATGGACAGTGATGGACAACCCCCCTCATTACAGCTGTCTCCTGCACAATAGACTAGGTGGGGAAGGTCTCCCAAGCAATAAAAAGATGAAGGAGACGGGAACACTGATTTGGAAGTAACATTTTTTCCCCCACAGGCCACAGCACACAAAAAGTAAATGTTTTAGTATTCACAGATGCCATAGATAGGGGGACAGGTCAGTGCAGGCACACTAATGCCCTTATGATTGACAGGAATGGGGAGCAAACTCCGAGCTGCACAGCTCTGAGAACAGGCCTTCTCACTCTTTTGCTTGTGTTCTCAGATTGGGGTCTGCACGAAAAAGCACCCAGCTTCCTGCAAACAAAAAACACCAAAGCAAGGTATGTTGCTTACGGGCATGCTGCATGGAAGCAAGCAGTTGTAGTGCATATGATGGCAACTGGAGTTCAGCTGGAAGGCAGGTGAGGCCCCGGTTGCCCTCATAGTTCCATGCTCTGAGGGAGCTGGCCAGCACGTGCACAGCCAATGTCAGTAGGTCTCTTCTGCAGGTCAGCGTCCTGCACAGGGGGCGTGCCAGCAGCCCGGCTCTCTCTCTGATCTCTGTACTTGTGCCCCGGGGCCAGCAGAGAGCTCTGCACCCCCGCAAGCTACAGGAGAGTCAGCGAGCCATCCAGCCCCACCGGCTACTCTCTCACAGGCTTATTATATCTTTTGCACCCGCTCCGGCCACGCCTCCGCCCTTCAGGTTGCAGCTGCACTGAATGCAAAGGGAGGAAACTCCGCCCCGGGCACTGGTTGCAGCCTTCTGTCCCCCGAGCCAGCTTTAGAGACCTGTGGTCTCCATAGAGATAGTAACACCCTGCACCTTTCAGTCGCTCTCCGGGAACAATACATGGGGGGAAAAGGGAGTGAGAAAGGCAGAGAGAAGCAACAGCAGGAAATCGCTGCGAACTGATCTCTGGGCAACTTCCCCGGGATTTTAAACGCACATGCTGCTGCTGCCGGACACAAGCAAACTTCGCCTGGCGACACTGCCGGATGTCACTCCGCGGCCACCCCAGATCGATAGCCTTTTATTAACGCCACCAAAGCTTCTCGGAGCCGCTGCCCAGGAGGGACACCCGCTGCCCGTGCGGAGGCGCCCCGGCCGCAAGAGCCAGGAGGAGTAGCTGGAAAGGGGAAGCCCCGCTCGGGAGAAGGAGCGGGCTGAAGGGGATGCGTTTGCAAGGGATCGTGCCTGTTGGAGAGGGAGGCGAGCGCTGATCCCAGAGTCGCCGCCACCGCGAGGATTTACACCGGCCCCTGCTCGATTCAGTTTCTGGAGGGCAGCGTGCGCTGCCGAGGCGGGTCCCGCTGGCGGGGAGCGGGTCCCCGGGAGCTGCGGGCGGGGAGAGGCTGCCAGGCAGCAGGCGTGCGATTGTTTTTAAAGCAGCCGAGCAGCAGGTTTATGCTAATCACCCTGCCGGGAGCAGCAGTGGGAGGAGGAGAGGAGCCATTTTGAACTCACTTTAAACTTTAAGGTGGAAAAGTTGCAATTCTCCAGCCGGGTCCCGAGCGATGTTCCCCGCCGCGGGGTTCTGAGGGAGCGGCCCCGCCTGGCAGAGGAGGACAAGGCCAGGGTCCCCCGGCCCCGCTGCTCATGGCTGAGGGCGGATGAGCCGCCCAGGGGGGTGGATGGATTTTGCAGGCGCCCTTTGGCTGGGATCGCTGCTGCCGCCTAAGACTCGGAGATGCTGCCGGTGCCCGCCGCCGCCTGGCTCTCGTGGCTGGCTCTGCTCATCCGGCTGGTGCCCGCGGGGGGCTGGGAGCTGCACCTCTCCTGTGGCGCCGGGCGCGCCGGGGACCTGCTGCTGGATGTCTCCCTGGGGCCCGGCTGGCTGTACAGCTTGGACGAGGCGCTGACGGCCCGCCGCGTGCTGGAGGCGGTGGAGGTGACGGCCGCGGGGCAGCTGAGGCGCAGCGGGGCGGCCGGCGGGGGCTGCCCGGCGAGCCCCTCGGGCTGCGCGCGGCTGGAGCGCAACCCGCTGCCTCTCCACGTGCGCATCGCCGCCCAGCGCTCCGGGGCGCTGCTCTTGCTCCGCCTGGCCGTCTACGTGCACAGCCCGGGCTGCCCCCGCCGGTACCGGGGGGCAGGCAGCGGGGGCCAGGCGCGGCCCCGGCTCGCCGCCCGGCTCTCCCCGGGGCAGCTCCCAGCCCCGCTCTGCTTCCCCGCAGCCAGCTGGCACCTGCCCCCAGGGCCCGCCGGGGACCTGCGCTCTGCCCTCACGGCCCTGACCAGCTTCCCTGCCTGCAGGTGCCCGGACCACCGCCCCCGGGGCTGCGGCGAGCAGGAGGCAGGAGGGAGGGCTCGGTGCTGCCTGGAGCCCACCGGGGAGTCCCCTCTGCAGCTGGTCTGTGCCTTGAGGAGGATAGGGGGGGAGATCCTCCTTCAGCTGGGGCTGGAGCGCGCCCAGTCCGCGGGGGCAGAGGGTGGGGAGGAGGAGGAGGAGGAGGACGGGACTTGGGGGGAACGGGAGCCCGTGGGTGCGAGGGGAGAGGAGAGAGGGGCGGTGGGTGCAGGGCAGGGGGAAGCGCCCACCCGGCAGCTGGGGCCCCAGGGATTGTGGACAGAGGAGCGGGCCCGGGGCGGCTGGGATCCTTCTCTCCAGGGGGCTCGGAGGAGGAGAAGTGCGAACAGCCCTCCGCAGTTCCAGCTGCCCAGCTACCAGGTCTCCATCCCCGAGAATGAGCCTGCGGGTACCCGGGTGATCGCCCTGCGGGCCCAGGACCCGGACGAGGGGGAGGCCGGCCGGCTGGTGTACTCCATGGAGGCGCTCTTCGACGAGCGCTCCAATGACTACTTCTCCATCGACCCAGAGACGGGCAGCGTGGTCACCACGCGCAGCCTGGACCGGGAGACCAAGGACACCCACGTGCTGAAGGTGACTGCAACCGACCAGGGTTCCCCCCGCCGCCGCTCAGCCACCACCTATTTGACTGTGACTGTGAGTGACACCAATGACCATGGGCCAGTGTTCGAGCAGCCTGTGTACCGGGAGACCATCCGGGAGAACCTGGAGGTGGGTTACGAGGTGCTGACTATCCGTGCCACGGATGGGGATGCCCCGGCCAACGCCAACATGCTTTACCGCCTGCTGGAGCCAGGTGCTGGGGATGGCGTCTTTGAGATCGACCCTCGCTCTGGAGTAGTGAGGACCCGAGCCCTTGTGGATCGTGAGGAGGTCTCTGAGTACCACTTGGTGGTAGAAGCCAATGACCAAGGAAAGGAACCAGGTCCCCGTAGTGCCACAGCTACAGTACACATCACTGTGGAGGATGAGAATGACAACTACCCACAGTTCAGTGAGAAGCGCTACTTGGTTCAGGTGCCAGAGGATGCCCCGGTGAACAGCCAAGTGCTGCAGGTGCAAGCGACTGACCGGGACAGGGGCAGCAATGCCCAGGTGCACTACAGCATTGTGAGTGGCAACCTCAAAGGCCAGTTCTATATCCACTCTTTCTCTGGTGCCATCGACCTGATCAATCCTCTGGACTATGAGACCATCCGTGAGTACACACTGAGAATCAAAGCCCAGGATGGGGGCAGGCCCCCTCTGATTAACTCTAGTGGGATGGTATCAGTGCAAGTGGTGGATGTGAATGACAATGCCCCTATTTTTGTCAGCACCCCCTTCCAGGCTACAGTGCTGGAGAACGTGCCATTGGGCTACTCTGTGCTGCACGTTCAGGCAGTGGATGCTGATTCTGGAGACAATGCCCGTCTGGAGTACAAACTTATAGACTTGTCCCCATCTCCTGGTGTGGTGTCCCCAGGTGGGGAGACTGGATTCCCATTCCAGATCAATAACAGCACTGGATGGATTACAGTGTCGGCTGAGCTGGACCGAGAGACTGTGGAGAACTATCACTTTGGGGTAGAGGCTAGGGACCATGGAGTGCCTGTCATGACTTCCTCAGCTAGTGTGTCCATCACGGTCCTGGATGTCAATGATAACAACCCGACTTTCACTGAGAAGGTCTATCAGCTCAGGCTGAATGAGGATGCGGCAGTGGGCAGCAGTGTCCTGACTCTGATAGCAGTGGACAGGGACATTAACAGTGTAGTGACCTACCAGATCACCAGTGGCAACACTAGGAACCGCTTTGCCATCACCAGCCAGAGTGGGGGTGGGCTGATCACCCTGGCCTTGCCCCTGGATTACAAGCAGGAGAGGCAGTACGTGCTGACAGTTACTGCGTCAGATGGCACACTCTTTGATACTGTCCAGGTCTTCATCAATGTCACCGATGCCAACACACACCGCCCGGTCTTCCAGAGCTCCCATTACACAGTGAGCGTCAGTGAGGACAAGCCCATTGGCACCTCTATTGTGACCATCAGTGCCACCGATGAAGACACAGGGGAAAATGCCAGGATCACGTACATTTTGGAGGATAACATTCCTCAATTCCGCATTGACCTGGACACGGGTACTATCACCACCCTGATGGAGCTAGACTACGAGGACCAAGCCTCTTACACATTGGCCATTACAGCTCGTGACAATGGGATCCCTCAGAAATCTGACACCACCTACGTGGAGATCCTCATCCTGGATGCCAACGACAATGCCCCCCGCTTCCTGCGTGACCGTTACCAGGGCTCGGTCTTTGAGGATGTGCCACTCTCCACCAGCGTCCTTCAGCTGTCTGCCAACGACCGTGACTCAGGCCTCAATGGCCGCCTCCTTTACACCTTCCAGGGTGGTGATGATGGTGATGGAGACTTTTACATTGAGCCCACTTCTGGAGTGATACGTACCCTGCGCAAGCTGGATCGTGAAAACGTGGCTGTCTACAGCCTGCGGGCCTTTGCCATGGACAGAGGCAGCCCACCTCTCAAAGCCTCTGTAGATATCCAGGTCACTGTGCTGGACATCAACGACAACCCGCCTGTCTTTGAACAGGATGAGTTTGACATCTTTGTGGAGGAGAACAGCCCAGTGGGCTCCATCGTGGCACGGATCAGTGCGGCCGACCCAGATGAAGGGACCAATGCACAAATCATGTACCAGATTGTGGAGGGTAACATCCCTGAGGTCTTCCAGCTTGACCTGCTCAATGGTGACCTCACAGCCCTGATGGATCTGGATTATGAGAGCCGAACGGAATATGTGATTGTGGTGCAGGCCACCTCAGCCCCTCTTGTCAGCCGAGCCACCGTGCACATTCGCCTGTTGGATCAGAATGACAACCCACCTGTGCTACAGGACTTCCAGATCCTCTTCAACAACTATGTGACCAACAAGTCTAACAGCTTCCCCTCTGGGGTGATTGGCAAGATCCCAGCCTATGACCCTGACGTGTCCGACAGCCTGGCCTACACTTTTGTTCAGGGCAACGAGTTGAACTTGCTACTCTTGGACTCTGCCACTGGGGAACTCAAACTCAGTCGAGATCTGGACAACAACAGACCCCTGGAGGCTCTCATGAAAGTGTCAGTCTCAGGTAAGAAAACTTGGCAGGGGATAATAATGTATGAGAACTTTGTTTATTGGACCAACATACTGGTACAGGCAGCAACAACTTTTAATTTCCTGGGGCAGTGGCTTATTTGTGAAATTTCTGGAGAGGAGCCACAAAAATGTATCAAAGCTATGTGCTGTGGACTGAAGTGAATAGGATGTTGAGATGTATTTAGCCAGTGATATTTTGAATCACAGGGAAAAACATATAGAGGTTGAGGGCAAAATATATTCCCTGGGCATAGTTAGCTATTTAGGCTAAAACTTTCAGATGTGGATGCATAGAGTTAATAAGTGACCTGATTTTTAAAGATGCTAAGAATGCACAGCTCTCACTGATTGACTTACATTTAATGTTTAGACTTACTCCTATAATTTGTTATACATAAGAACAGTAAAAAGTAAAATTAGCGGTTGCACTGTACATAAGAGATGGGGATTTCCTTTTTTTTTTTTTTTTTTTTTTTAACACCAAGATAAAACAGATTTGATTATTTCCTTTTGAATGTTGGGAAAGTTGGCTGGTAAATCTCCTTTAGATTTTGGGTCAAATTTTCTTGTAGTGTAACATGGGCAAAACTCCATTGAAGTTGGTGGAGCATCACCCATTTGCACCAGCAACCAAAATTTTTGCCTTTTGTTTACATCCTTAGAAAATGACTCCTGAAAAAACAGTCAGTTACAGCTGTATAACACAGTTAATTTCAGTGGTGTTGCTTTGGTGTAACTGAGGATGTTTGTTGGCACATAGTGTCACCAAAATAAGCATTGAAAATTTTCTTTTTTGTCTTTGAGGCTTACCTAATCTAGTATGTAGTCACAGTAATTTATTTATTGTGTTAGTAGGTACAGTGGCTTTAAATTATACAGTGAATTAACATATGAATGCAAGTCCTAAATTGTTACTGTTTTGTTTTACAATACAGTATTTTAAATAACTTGTGAGACAATCCCCATAGAAAAGAACGGCACTTTCTCCTCAGTTTCTTGTTTATTATAGAATTACTCTTTGTAATTATGGTACATACAGTGCATTAATAATGCAATGACTAATCTCCTCCCCAAATTCCACTATGCTGTCTTTATCATGGGCCTGATCCTGCACAACTCCCGTTGACTTCAAAGGCCCATCATGAGCAACATTTTCCCTGCAGCCTAACACTAATATTTGTATTCTTTTATGTGAAGTAGGATATGTAAGTACTAAGTGTGTGTAATGATATCTTTTCTTAACACAAATCATTCAGATATCTAAATATGGCACAATCCTGGCAACACTTGCTACTGTTAGTAGCGTCACTAAGATAAGTGGGACCTCATGGTAGAGAGCACTATGCTCTGTCATGTTTGCAGGATCAGGATCTTTGTTTGCTGCAGGGTAAAGGAAAGTGGTGTTAACTCCAGTCACTGGAGTTATTAGTGTGTGTCATCTGGCAATGGGTTCATATTTCATGCAAAATGCTAGAAGGGAACTATTGTGGTAAAATTAGCTCATAACTGTTATTTCCACATTCTTTGAAAGCTTACAGAGAAACAGGCAATTGGCTTGTAAGTTTGAAATAAGGCATATATGTGATTTACATGGTCATAATCCGCCTGAACCAGCTGACAGAAAGCAGTAGCTTCTTATCTAACAGCAGGAGATAAAGAATAGGACAAAAAGCAAGAAGGCTGAAAGGTGATTAAAATGGGCTAGGTGGGGAGAGCATATGGAATAGAAGTAGAAGATGATAGCATTCCTTTCTCATCCTAATAATGTCTTCATCCATTTATGCAGATTTCAGTGGGTGAAATATATATAAAAATATGGAAATGAAGGCATGAATGCTTAGAGCACAGTTAAACTGCTGTTTTATGAGGTCTCATGTAATACAACTATGACGAGTAATGAATTGTTATTACATTTTTGTGAGAATGTGAGCACTGAAACGCCTCTGTAATATTCAAAACTGGTTATCCCTATCACAGCTGCACCCCCCTGGGGATATTTGAAAGAGGCGTTTTCGTCAGTTAGCATTCTTAAGTAATTTTGGCAGGCATCAAAGTCAGTTTGATACTGTTTTTGAAAAGTTTTCTGTGTGTGGGAAAAGATTGCTTCATAGAGGTATTTAAGAGGGCAGAGGTCTACAGAGCTTGTGATTCCATTTAGGAAACTCTCACCTCTCCACTTTCTCCAGTTTTCTTTAACAAGTGAAATGGAGAGATGAACACCCTTGGAGTGAAATATTCAATGTTGTTATCTGTAGTTAACTGAAGAATGTGTCTGTTGGGTGGTCATTAACCTACCTATCAGCCCAGGCAAGCAATCCTGATGCAGGCAAAAGTTCTGTCAGAGTCTGTGGGAATTTGAGATGTATATGGACTCTTATGGGGCATACAAAATGCTGTTGCTGCTGTGCAATCATGTTTTCACCTACTGACATGGGCTACATCTGAGGTTTGCTGTGAAGGCACTGTGGATAAGTGTGTGTGTAAATAAAAAATTAAGTTGATCAGATGTGATAGGTCTTAGACAAATGAGATGAGACATACGATACCAGGGCTAACCAAATTTACTGACCCTCCGAGTCGCATATGACAACAGAATTTTGAGAGCCGGGGTGCCTGTCAGGGCTCAGGGCTTCAGCCCCACTCCTGCTGAAGCCTCGAGCCCGGCCAGGTGCACCCCATGGGACTGAAGCCCCTACCCCACTACCCCGCCGCAAGGCAGAGATCCCGAGTTCCCCCTACTCCAGTCTGGTAGGTGGAGAATGGGGAAGGGTGGAAGAGGCTCTGCGAGCCGCACTTTAACTGTAAAAGAGCCGCATGCAGCTCGCGAGCCAGGGTTTGGCCACCCCTGTACTATACAATTCCATTAACTTGAGACTTTGACATTTGGATAAAACAGCATTCTTTTATTTGATCTGTAATTGACTTTTCAAAATGCATGTTTTTATTTGGCAAACAAAAGTCCAAAGTTGTTGTTAAAAAATCTCTGGAAAAACAGGAAACAGAATTATAGATGTAGTGAAATTTGAAAATGAGAGACCCACTTCATTTAAAAACATGGTCACCTTCAACAGCATGGATAGTTGCAGAAGCCATACTGAGGCTATGTCTACACTACCGCAGTAAGTCGACCTACGCTATGCAACTCCAGCAACGTGAATAATGTAGGTGGAGTCTATGTACCTTAGGTCGAGTTACTGCAGGGTCTACACCACAGGGGGTCGACGGGAGAAATTCTCCCGGCGACTTACCTTACTCTTCTCGTTGGGGGTAGAGTACAGGGGTCGACTGGAGAGCGATCTGCTGTCGATTTGGCGGGTCTTTACTAGACCTGCTAAATCGACTGCCGGTGGATCGATCTCAGAGCGTCAATCTCCTCCGTAGTGTAGACCTGTCCTGAGACTCTGGCCAGACAGTCCAGAAAGAGGGATTCCTCTGTGTGTGGATTTTCCTGTGCTGTGGCACTATTTCTCCTGGCCCTAGATGCCTCTGAAAGCCCACAACAAAGTCTGGGATAGCTGCACAGAGAGGAAGCCTAGCAGCGGTGAGGTTGTGTGGATGACTGTTATTAATGTACATCTTTTCCTATGGCAACCAGCGGGGAATCTTCTTGAAAGGCAGAGGAAAATTAGTCTTTGAGTTGGTCCCCTCCATGCATGAAACTTCCCTTCATAGGGCATGGGCTAAGGGCAGGACAACCTGGATAGCAGTGGATCTCTGGGCCCCAGTTTATTCTGCAGGAAAATGGGGAGAAATCCTGTCCCAGCCCCCACTGCTGGAAAGTTTGCAAAGAAATCTCACAGTTGTCCTCTATTTTACACCTGCTCTGGACTTTTCTACAGGAAGGGATGGTCTGGCCTTATATTTCCCTTGCCTGTGTGTGGGATCACAAGGTGTGAATTTTTGAATAGTTGGGATGAAATACTCGCCCCACTGAAGTTATTGGGAGTTTTACCATTGAGTTCAATGGGGTCAGGATTTCATGCTGGGGATCTAAAGGGTTTTGAATTTTAGAATCTGCAATTGCTTTAGTGTTGTTACAAATCATGAAATTAGTAAAATTATCAGGATTATGAACCAATATTCTTTTTCTTCACCTATAACAACATGAGCAAAAATTAAAGGGACACCGTCAACTTGCAGTCTAGTCAGTCTGTGAAAATGAGTTAAAAGTACTTAGATATAAAGCATCTGCCCCTAATTTCCCCCTGCTAATTTTAACAGTTTATAGTACCATTTTCCTGTATTAAAAAATTATATATATTTTTTTCCTCTTGTGCTGTGGGCAGCAGTGCTGGAACACTTTTTATAGTGGGGTGCTGAAAGCCAGCGAAACTGTAAAGCAGCGGTCCCCAAACTTTTTACCTGCGCCACTCCTCAGAACTGGGGCCTGGAGCAGGGCCATGTCTCCAGGAGTGGGGAGTTGCAGACAGGGGCAAGGGGTCCGAAGCTGGGGCTGGCAGCCGGGACCCTGCGTAAAATCTCACCCCCATTCCAAACCCTGAGTTCCCATGCCTATGGCTGTGGGAAGGAAAACAAAAAACAAACAGGAGTGGGAAACTGATTCTGGCCCCAATCTTGCATAGGGATCCACTTGTCAGTTGAATGGGACTTTAAGTGCCCGATCCCACAAACACTTGTGTGCACATTTAACTTTACTATCATGAGTATTCCCATTGATCTCAGTGGGACAACTTGCATCAGTAATGTTCAGTATATGTACCTGGTCAGAGCGTAAATGAATACACAGGTAAAATAATGAAAATAACTATACATCAATGTGGTCAAATGCACAAAATAAACAAATGGAATAAAAGAATTTTTTTCTCTAATTTCTCTCTCATAACAATCTTAAATATTATTTGTAGAAAAAGTAGTTTAAAAGAAAACCTCTTTCAGACAGAAGTGTGATGTATTTATTTATTTCCCCATTTGCTGGTGCCCCTTTAATCAAATCTCTTTTTCCAGATTGCAGTAGAGCCTTTTGGAGGTATTTTTCGAAGGAGACTTTTAGTGCTTGGTTTTGTATCTAAAGTGCTTTAAAACCAAATCATGTTATTTTATTTTTTCAACCCACTGTCCCCAGAACACATAATTTTAGATTCTGAATTCTGGGGACACATCAGCTTGAAACTGCCAAAATGTATTAATATCAGATTGTGAGACAATGTCCTCAAAATATATTTTTAAAAGACAAAAGAACATTGCAGTATGTAACTTATCTTTTAATAGTTTAAATATTTCAAAATTTAAGCATGCTGCTAACTCCAGTTGCAGAGATCTAAAGGTATGAAGATTGAATATTTTTACCAAAAGCATTCAATCATTTAAGCTTTCAGGTGTGACAGGAAACATGGAAACTGAATAAAAATAACAAGGTTTATGGGCCTTTCAGCTGCTTGTTCTGATAAACTTTTCTACTTGTTGCTGTTAGATGAATTTAAGTTTGATAAATGTTATTTAAAACTGTTTCCCTAGTAAACCTGGGATTCTTCTTCTGGAAAAAAACAGGACTATAGGAAAAAATAGAGAACCCTAAGTAAAAAAATTAAATGCCAGCAGTCATTTTGCACCAATTGATTTTTTTTCATTATCATTCATTGGATTATTTCTAATTTGTTCTGATCATCACTCTCTGTGAAATTATTGCCATTTGATTTTTTTGGTGGTTATTGGTGCTGCCATTTGGTCACATTAGTAGAAACAAAATCATCACTTTGGGAAAATGAGAGAAACTTTCTGAGAGGTCACAGAAAATGGAAAGCAAAGATGGCTGAAACAAAAATTAATTTGTAAATTAGAGAGAGTATTATAGGACTTTTTCTTTTGCAAAATTCCATTTTTAATCCTTCTCAAAACTTGAGGTTGAAGTTTAGGGTCAAACTTTCAAAAACACTTAAGACAGGAGCCAAAGTCCTATTTTCAAAAGTAATTTAGAAGCCTAATTTCCAAAGGCTTTCAATGAGAGTTAGGCTCCCGTGTGCCTAAGCCACTTTTGAAAATGGGGCTTTGACTCTTAAATTACATAGGTACTTTTACCAGCAGTGAATAATTTTTTGTAAATTGTTTTCCATTAGGTGCTTGGTAACATGGTGATAAGTGTTCTAAAAAGACCTAGATGGAGATAACTATGAATTATTTCCTATGTACCTCAGTTCATTGTCAATGTAGCTAAGACCCTGATCCTGCAATTTACAGTTGTGTCTTTGTGGAATCCACCTTGGTTATCGGGTCTCTGGCAGGAGCAGTTGTCTACCTGTCCAATGCAAATTGCAGGTTTGGAACCTAAAATTCTATTTTTCAATTTTGAAGGCAAATACCTAAATTCAGTACGTATGTTTCTTAATATACTGTGCATCTAATTTACTACTAATTTTGCACATCACCTACACTTCAATTGTAAATGAGTTTTGTTATGATTAAGGCTACGTTTTAGTCACGGGTATTTTCAGTAAGAGTCATGGACAGGTCATGGGCAGTAAAAAAAAATTGACGTCCTTGACCTGTCCATGACTTTTACTATATACCCCTAACTAAAACTTGGGCCAGGGCACTGTGGGTGCTGGGGGGGGGGCCCCCGAAACCCCTGCTAGTGCTGGGGGGGAGATGGGCGGCGGCTCCCGACCCGGGACCCCTGCTGGTGCTGGGGAGGGGGGAGAGTTGGCAGGGCTGGCAGGCTCCCTACCCGGCTCCGACTGGCGTGTCCCTGCAGCTCATAGGGGAGGGGCGGCCAGGGGAACTCTGCACGGTTCTCCCGCCACAGGCGCCGGCTCTGCAGCTCCCATTGGTGAGGAACTGCAGCCAATGGGAGCTGCAGGGGTGGTACGCGCGGGCAGTGCGCGGAACCCCCTGGCCACTCTGACTAGGAGCTGCAGGGATGAGCTGGGGAGCCCCCCCCCCCCAGGTAAGCGCCGCCCTGTACCCCAACCCCGTGCCCCAGCCCTGAGCCCCCTCCCACACACCCAAACTGTTGCTGGCCTAGGGGCTGCCCAGCTCAGGCAGTCCCTGAGCCAGCACCAGCTGCTGCAGAAGTCCCAGAGATCACAGAAAGTCATGGAATCCATGACTTCCTTGACCTCCGTGAAAGACACGCAGCCTTAATTATAATTATGATGAAATGTAGAAGTAAGGAACTTGAATATGGTTTTCTTTACCATTGTCTTTATAGCAGATAAGAGCAATTAAATTATCAAGTTGTTGTTATTGCTGGCATTTTATAGTTATGTTTAAAGAAGGCAGTTCAAAGTTTGTTTTCAATTATGTGCTTTCAATAAACCACTAAGTATGTGAGCTAACAATATTTCCTTTTATGTTCTTCTGACCTTACGTTAGATATTAAAGTGGGATTTAATGAAGTCACTATAACACCAACAAACCCAAATTAAGATAAGACGCATGTAAGGTGCAATAAATGTTTATTATTCTAACTCAGTGATCGTCAAGGGATAATTTTCATTATTGTAGTTAAAAAGTCATTATGCCAATGTTACGCCATTACCAGTTTAGTCACTTTCTATACAAACAGAACAGAAGGTTGTGCACCTTGTTTTGTATTATTTGCATATTTTAGGGCTGCAGTTTCCTCATGGACAGAGGGCAGATACTACAGTGATAAGTGCTCTATAAACACCTATGATATTTTTAGCAGGGTTTGAGGTTAAAAGAACAAAAGGCATGGAAATACAACAGGAGGGGTTGGGGGAAAACTTTGCAAGGTCATTTTGGGTTTGCAAAGAATGCATGATCTGACCCCAAGTGATGAGGTCCAGTGTTTCATTGCTTTATGGAAGTGTAGACTGTGTACATCTTTGGGGTTTTGCATCTTATTATATGGCTGATTTTGCTTTATTAGGTTCATGAAGAATTGTGCCAGTGACTTCAGTGATCTGGGATCAGGCCCTATAGAGATGCTGAGGGCTTGGGTTTTTCTTGTTGTTGTTGTTTCAGCTATGCAGAGTAACCAGTTCCTTTATGAGTGATGTTTCTGCCTTTTTGCAAGAACTTGCTTTCATTTCAATCATTCACAAAGTTACTGGTAGCTTGGGGAAAAGGTCTGGTTTCAGGTATCAACAAAGGAGGGATTAACACATGAACTGCTTGCTGCGGCCTCCCTGTAGCCACTAGGGAAGTAAATTCTATAAGTGTAGAACATCATTGGCCATGACATCCTTGCAGGTTATATACAATTACAAGATTACAGTGTACTTATGAATGGATGACCTTTAATGCTCCCCATTCCTATCATGATGCTTGGATAAAGATGTACAGACACATCAGGTTTCTTACAAAATGATCATGTGGACGTAGAACCCACTGTGTAGTGGGAATAGCCTAAAACTGTAATTTAGAATTGGAACACTCCTGTAGGCTTTGAAAAGCTCTGAAAGTGCAATAGCTGGCACGTCCCGTGGTAAAGTAATCTGAGAAACAGCAATAATCTGAAGACTGAAAAAGACTAGGGAGTAAGTTGTTATTGATCACATTTAGTCTGTGTTTGTCTATGAAAGACAGGTGCATGATTATAGTCCATAATTCTTACTTTTGGCTGTGTGTTAGAAGACAAAAAGTCTTCTGACTCAGAGCTGTAGGAAGTTTACGTTACTCAAATGATGAAGGAATCATCATCATTTTTATTTAAAATGTGGTAGTGTCCAAATGGCTTAATCAGGATTGGCTCTTCATTTTGCTGGGAAGTATACAAACAGGAAGTGATACAAATGGTCCCTGCCCCAAAGCACTATCTGACTGCATAATGACAGGAGACACTCTGTGGGGCTATGATCTGTCCCTCCCTGTGACAGGTTGAACCCCCCATCTGGGATGCCACCTGGTGTGCTGTGGTCTCACTGGTTCCGCCCGTTCCACCAGGGTTGCCTTACCCTGTTCCCCTGTGCCAGGCCCTCAAGCCTTCTCCAGCACACACACACAGGTAGGGGCACCCAGCTGAAAATGGACACAGAGACACTGAGATCAGCTCTGTGTGGGGGAATCAGCTTTGGGATTGCCCATCACTCACATCCACACCTCCTTTGGGGTATAAACCCAAAATAATATTGTCTTGCACTGTATAGAAAGATCTGCACAGCGCAAGCTCATAAAAATTCGCCCTCTCCCTCAATGTGGAAAGAGATATGCACAACTTCTTGCCCCCCTCCACTCCCAGATGTGAATTGCACAAACTGGGTTATGTTATAAACAAGAAATAAGTTTATTAACTACAAAAGGTAAATTTTAAGTGATTATAAGGAATGGCAAACAGAACAAAGCAGATTACTGAGCAAATAAAACAGAACACACAAACTAAAGAAACAGGTTACACATAGTAATTTCTCACCCTAAATGTTGTTTAGGCAGGTTGTAGAGTTTCTGCAGCTCAGAGTTCCAGTTATGTCTCTTTACAGGCTAGACCCCTGTTCTCAGCCTGAACTCAGCCCTTGCCTTCCCCTAGCTTAATTCCTTGGTTTCTTCAGGAGCTTTCAGCAGTCTTCCATCTCCAGGGGGGAGGCAAATGGAGAGCCCAGATTGCCTTGCTTCCCAGCCTTAAACAGAATTTACATAAGGCGGGAAGCCTTTGTTTCCAGTGGTCCTGGGAAGATGGGGGATCCACATCTTCGAAAACTCATTATCTTTTCCTAATGGCCCATTAAGGCTGATTGCTTACTGTCTGGTGGGCATTTCCCAAGCACATACCCACACAGTTGTAATTATTACATGGACAATAACTTTAGAAACAGAAATGATACATGCGTACAAATTGGATAAACACATTCAGTAAATCATGACCTTTTCAATGATACCTCACATGACCCATATTGCATAAAACATACCTTAGTTATGTCATAGTCATATCATAACTATATTTCTGTGAAGAGTATGGAGTGTAACCTCACACTCCCAGGGCCGGTGCAAGGAAGTTTTGCGCCCTAGGCGAAACTTCCACCTTGCACCCCCTCCAAACCCTGTGGCAGCTCCCCGCCCCGCCCTGGGGCCCTCCTCCCTGCGGCAGCTCCCCCCCCCCCACGGGCAGCCATGTGGCAGCTCCCCACCCCAGCTCACCTCTGCTCCGCCTCCTCCCTGAGCACGCCGCCCCCGCTCTAATTCTCCTCCCCTCCCAGGCTTGCAGCGCCAAACAACTGATTGGCGCCGCAAGCCTGGGAGGCGGGAGAAGTGGAGCGGCCGCTGCGCTGGGAGAGGGAGTCTGAGCCACACGTGTCAGCGCGCCGCCTGCAGCCCAGTCCAGGAATGCTGTAAAAAAAAATTGGGGGTACCGCTTTTTGGCGCCCCCAAATCTTGGCGCCCTAGGCAACCGCCTAGTTTGCCTTAATGGTAGCACTGGCCCTGCACACTCCCCACCAAACATCTTCATTGCCAGCTGTGAGGGGAGTGCACAGGCTGTCGCAGTTGCTGTTCCTGAGAAAGAAACATTGTGGAGTATTTATCCCTCCTCTGAATCTCTCCTACTGGCCAGTGGCTGCTATTAACACAATCTACCTTTAACAGCCAAATTTTCAAAAGCGCCTTCTAATTTTGGTGCATCAGTTTTGGGTGCTCAGTTTTAAACAGCGTGGCCTGATTTTCAGAGTTACTGAGATTGTCATCTCTCATTGACTTCACTTGGGTTGTGGGTGCTCCACCCTTCCTGAAAATCAGACCCAAGCCAATTCAACTTGGGGACCCAGAAACTGTAGCACCCAAAATTAGAGAACAGTTTTGAAAACTTTGGTCTAAGTCAGGAACACCCAAGCAAAGAACATCAGAGTTTAAGGTCCCAGTATTCCATTGTCTAGACACCTAGGTATGATGGGTCATATGTACTCATGAAATGTTGCAAACTTCATTCTTCAGAATATAGACTAACGTTTTGGGGAGGAGTGACTGGAAGAGTAGTTGTCCCAAAGTATCTTTGGCTGCCACTCCCTGCCCTCCCCATCTACTTCCTTGGAGGGCAGGGGGCCACCAAGAGGTGGAGGGGATATTAACTGTTGGTCAGCACCAGAGGTGAAAGTAAGCCGGTCCGGTCCGGTACAGCGTACTGGCAAGAGCCAGTACGCCGTGCCGGACCGCACCGGCTTCCGTGGCGGGGATTCCACCGCCGGAGCTGCGGTGAGGATTTAAAGGGCCCGGAACTCCATGGCGGCCGGAGCCCCGTGCCCTTTAATTTGCCCCTGAGCCCCGGGGGCTCCCAGACACCTCTGCAGCTGGGAGCCCCAGGTTGATTTAAAGGCCCTGGTGCTCCCAGCCACAGCCGGTGCCCCAGGGCCTTTAAAACGCGAGAGGCCCCGCCTCTTCTGGTTGAGGCCACGCCCCCTCAGGACTCTGGTAGTACCGGTAAGTCCTGTAAGTTACTTTCACCCCTGGTCAGCACTGACCTACTTCTGGAATTCTCACAGAGTTAATTAAGAGGATAATTGTAGAAAGAGTGGCCCCTCCCTATCTATGGAGCACTGGTGGAGGGTATTCTGTGGGCTCAGGAGAAAGTGTGGAGTATGCAATATAACGGGTGCTTCCCTCTTCCCTTTCTCACCCAAATTCACTGCTGTTTGTTCCACTTCACTTGGGGAAGTCGAGGGGAGCACTTGGCCCTTAGAAATGTTTGTATGTACCTTTAGTTTTAGTGTCTGTTGGCTCACAAGTGTAGAGTAGCAGATGAACTCTGGACCATACTATTCTTTAAAAAGTGAACATTTTATTGTTGTTTTTTTTTTCTGGTGATCACAATTAATAAAAAAACCTGCTAGTTTATAGCAGCGAGTTATCTGTCACTATGCCTAAGTTTTTTTTTTTTTTTTTTTTACCTTTCTGTAGCAGAAGTCCCTTTATCTCAATACAGCATTATGTTTCCATGAAATATTTTGCTCTGCTAGCATCAAATGTTTTCCTGTCTGTTGAAACAAAAATATACCACTCCTATGAAATTCAGGAATTAAATGGAAGGAAACACATATTAAAGCAAAAAGACAGCAATAGCTTTTTGCCAATTGAAATAGATCATACAAAATGGTGAGGTTAACATTTCTCTATTCATCATAATCCTTTTGAAAAGTGTTACTGTGAAAAGTAACCAGCATTGAAGATATTTGTTTCTATCTATATCTCTATGTATACATAATGTGTTATGTACATCTATTATTTTTGCAACAAACCTTTAACAAGAAATTTCTACAGCTACACTAATATGTCATTGACTGAGATGTACTAAACACAATATAATTGTATTTCTGAATCTCACTCCACAAAGTCAAAAGTTTATAACTAGGGCTGACAAAAGATTAAAAAAATTAATCGCAATTAATCGTGAGATTAAAAAAAGTGTGATTAATCGCAGTTTTAATCACACTGTTAATAATAGAATACCAATTTAAATTTATTATAAATATTTTTGGATATTTTTCTACATCTTCAAATATACTGATTTCAATTACAACACAATACAAAGTGTACAGTGTACACTTTCTATTATTTTTTATTACAAATATTTGCACTTTAAAAAAAATAAAAGAAATAGTATTTTTCAATTTACCTCATACAAGCACTCTAATGTAGTTCAGAGTTACGGACAGCCTCCATTCCCGAGGTGTTCGTAACTCTGAGGTTCTACTGTATATGGCATATTACAGTTCTCTCACCTCCCCCAAATTAAAAAAAAATGGCATACATGTAAATCTCTAAGAGATGAATAAAATATATGTAGTCACTCATTTTTAGATAAGAGAAATAGAGTGAAAAGTCAGCCTAGTCAAAATTGTAAATGAA
This sequence comes from Terrapene triunguis, assembly GCF_002925995.2. Taxonomy (NCBI): domain Eukaryota; kingdom Metazoa; phylum Chordata; order Testudines; family Emydidae; genus Terrapene; species Terrapene triunguis. Next base: position 25,601,723 of record NW_020664419.1, on the reverse strand, counting down.
ATACAGAGATCTTTTCTCATGAGAGCTGCAAACTGGCTATCTCAGTGCAAATGTTTTGTGTTCTATTTCTGCTGTTTAGCAGGACATCAGTTGTTATTTGGAATTGTTGAATTGCATTCAAATAGTTTGTCTGTGCTACTTGTGATTACAGAGGTTTAGTGCTCTTTTTATCTTTTTAGATACATTACTGTAATGGACTCTTTAGACACATAGGCATTAATGGAATACAGTTGTCAAAAGAACACTTTTAATTGGCTGATGTTAATATTAAAAGGTTGCTGTTTATGTTGGAAAAAGAGCAGCTGGTAACAACTTTAGGATTCATTAACCTTTAGTGAATTGGATGTGCTATGAAGAGTGTCTGACTTTTTCATTTTTAAATTCACAGACATGGCAAATGAAATATTAACAATGGTTAATTCCCCAATTCTGCAAACATTTAACTTTATGCATATAAGTATTCTCATTACGCCCAATCCCAAAGTTTAAAGTTAAGCACATGGTAAGTGTTTGCATAGTTTGTGTTGATGTTAATTTACATGTTGGGGGTTCCTCTACATCAGTGTTTCTCAAACTGAGGGTCCTGACCCAAAAGGGGGTCACAAGGCTATGGGGGGGGGGGGAAGTTGCAAGATCACAAAAAAAATTGCTGGGGGAGAGGGAGCTGAGGGTGGGGTACAGCAGCCTCCAGTCTCTGTCTGCTCAGCTCTGAAGGCAGCATCGCTGCCAGTAGCAGTGCAGACGTAAGGGGGGCAATACCATGAGAATGCACCTATGAATATGTACAGTAATTTGCTATCACAGGGGTCATTACAGCCTGAAATATTTTCAACGTGGGGGTTCAGCAAAAAAAGGTTGAGAACTCCTGTACATGACTGAAATGAAAAATGACTGACACTTCAGCAGTTTTACAGAGGTTGGAATTAGGATGGCTTTACACAGTGAATACACTTCCCTCAGTGTAACAGTGGTTTGTACTCAGTGCACCATAAAAGGAGGCAGGAAGTGGAAGATTAAGGATGGGGGGTAGAAGAAATGAGGCTAGAGATGTAAATGGAGGTTGGGGAGGTACAGTTGTATAGAATGTCACCTGATGAAAGTCACACCAGGTGTGGTAGTTAGAGCTGGAAAAATGATTCATTATGAATGATTTGTCTGAAAAATGTAGGCCTTTTTCTGTTTTCAAATTATTTGCAAACAAGCAGTGATTTCTAACACATTACTTCTGATTAGAGTGGTAAATGTGTGATCGTTTGTGTGAACAAATTTCAGTTTATGGATTGTTCAGGAATTGGTTGCTATGTTGCTATTCAGTATTTGTGAGTAGCACCCTGTGATGGGTCTCTTAAGTGGGGAAGAGATGTGGCAGTGAAGGGAGAGTCACAGTATTAATACTATGTTGCTGCCCAGTAAAGGTAGAAATAATAATTTTGGGTTATTAAGCATCAGATCATGGCCCAGACTTCTGCAGCCACTCAGGGGACCCTCCCCATGTTCTTGCATGATCTCTCTGGAGCTTGGGTGCAGGTGTGGGGGAAAAGTGGACCCCAGCCCCTTTATTACTCCTTCCTCCTCACTGTAAGAAAGGGGTGGGAAGGGGGTGAAGCCTGGGCTCTGACCTCCCAATGCACTGTCCAGCTGCTGAGCCACCAAGAGAGAAGTAAATGACTCCTGGGAAAGGGCTGTCACAGGCTATTCCTTCCTGGAGTAAGGGGGAGCCAAGGTCATAGCCCCTCTCCATAGTGGTTCATACACTGTCCCTTCACAAGCCCCTGTGACTTTCTTCTAACATGTGCTACAGTTAAACTACTTTTTAAAAAAAGGAATGTAGGGAGAGATTTCCAAAGACACAGATGGCAGTTAAGTGCCCAAATCCCACTGAGTTTGGGTTGGGTACCTAACTCCCTTTGTTAATCCCAGCCATAATTTTTAAAACAGTAGTAATTCCCTGAGGGAATTGTTGGAGAATAAAAAGGGTTTGATGTGTGACTAAGTTCTAACAACCCTTTCTGACAAATTTCCATAGCATCTCTAATAGCTTTTATTCATTTTATAATTATTCTGTACTGATGTCTATGATTACAGCATTTTTCTTGGATTTAAGGATATATAGCATTCTAGCTACATTGACACCTGTACAAGAAACATGCTTTCTTCCATTTGTATGAGTAGGTGGCATTCTGTTGCCTTTTTCTGTTTTTCAAGACTATCTTGCAGTTAGACTGAATAAAGCAGAGTGTAAGCAGAGGGGGCTCAGTCCTGGAAAGCCTTACTCACAGCAGTAGCCTTGATGAGATGCAGATTAGAATAGTCGCATGTTTGCCACTTGATATTTCTGTGGCTGGTGGCGTATTTATGTTGTTTGCTTTCTTTTTAGGACCTCTCTCTTTCCAGGAATGGAAAATCCTAACATGTATTTCTTAATGTGGTGAAAGTTTCCAAAAATCATCAACAAGGAGAATGGAAACAGCATGGAAAATATTACGGCCTATTATATAGAGATTTCCTGTTCATCTAGTACATTCCTGTTGTATGTCGGGTGTGTGTGTAAATACAGGCCCAGCCTTCACGGGAGTTTGTTGACTTCAGTGGGGTTCCTGTCAATTTGTAGTAGAGAAGCCAAGGTCAGAATTTGGCTCATCATGTACATATAGTTGTGCAGATTCCAGGAGAAAAAGTTCTGTCCACATTTCTAATCATTATTATATTGCAGTAGCAACATTGTGCCAAGTACTGTACAAACACAGAGTAAAAGATGACCTCTGCCTTTAAGAGCCTACTGTCATAGGTGCTGACTTCGTGGGGTTGGAGCACCCACGGAAGGGAAAAAATTAGCAGTGCTTAGCACCCACCGGCAGCCAGCTCTCCCTCCCCCCCCCGTGCCTCCCGTCTGCTGGGGGGCCCTGCTGATCAACTCCTCCCTCTCCCTCTCAGCATCTCCCATCTGCTGCGATCAGCTGTTTCGCGGCATGCAGGAGGCACTGGGGGAGAAGTGGGGATGGGGCGCACTTGGTGGAGGGAGCTGAACTGGGCAGGAAGAGGTGGCGCGGAGATGGGAAGGGGTAGAGGTAGGGCTTGGGGTAAGGGGGCCGGTGGGGGCAGGGCCTTGGGGGTTGAGCACCCTGGGGGCCCGGAGGAAGCCGGTGACACCTGTGCTTATAGTCTAAACAGACAAGACAGAGAAAGGGCAGGGGAAAGGACTGTAACATACAGAAGAGGGGTTTGCTAGTGTCCTGTTGGTTCTGTGAATTTTTTAGTTGTTTGGAGTTTCTGGGTTGTTGTTTTTTAAATGTTTAAGTGGTTTTTTGTTTGTTTGTTTTGTTTATAACTCGTCTTTCAGATTTGTAAAGAGTTTATTACTCCATGGGGAGAAAAAAACCCTTTTAGGGAAAAACGTTGGTATTACCCCATAGGAAGGGAATTCTTTTAAAAGATTTCATAAAAGTTGTCGTTGTGGTTAAAGAAAAACAATTGGACAGATAGTTAGGATTCATCTACACTAAGGAAATTAAGTGGTTTTGATTTTCTCTAAACAGCCAGTTAAAACTGCTAAGTTACAACAGTCTTCTTACCTATTCCTGCATTTAGGAATCCCAAGCATTAAAAACCAAGGCAGTAAAAAGTTACGGACATGTTAAATCTTATACTGCCAACATAATAAGCACTGAACACATTATCCTTCCTTATCAAGTACGAAGAAAGCTATACAGGGCCAGTCTGTTTTCAGCACAATTAAGAAAGTGTGAGAGAGACCACATTCCACCAGATCTCTTGTACACTTGAAAATGATTTGGCTCCATCTGGTCAGAATATTTCAACACCATTTGAAGGAGGGAGGACCCATTGTTAACAACCATTGTCAACACTGGGTCCCTTTCCTAGTGTAGACATTCTCACAGGGCCTGTTGTTTCCATTCATTTACACAGGGAACAAAACTAGCTAGAATTAAGGTGGAGATTGTGGAAGGGGGTACAACAGGAGTTATATCGCAGAATTGTGACTTCAGGTCAGGTGCGGAATGGGTAGAGTCTAGCACCTTCTCTTTGCAGCTCCACCCTTAGGGACCTGACGGATTTCTGATTAGAAATCTTCATTAGAGTTAATGCTGCTACACAATGGAACTTAACATTAAAGCCCCTCCCTGGCTTTTTATCTACTACCTTGGGGAGAGGAAGAGGGAGCTAGTTTAGAGACTGAGGAGCAGCCAGTGGCAGCAAGTCTTGGCATGTGGGCAGGAGCACATGGTGGATCTATAGGGTTTGTAAGCTGTACCCTCTCCTTGCATTAATTCCAGGTTCTGCCACCCTTATTCCTGTTGAGCAGTACTAACTCACGGCGTTAACATTAGTATCCAGATTGGTCACAGCTAACCCTTGTCGAATCTTTAGCATTTACCCGACTGGATTCTGTTATGACTCTGCAGGAGGCAATTTAATACATTGAGTGCAATTTTTCAAAGTTAACTTGCTGGGTTTTTATTTTTTTTTAAATAAGGTGAAGATTATGTCACAAACTGACTAAAGCAATAATGAGCATGTTTTAGACACAAATGTACCATATGTTCTCCAGCCTCCAGACACCATAGGTACGGGTTTAACTGCTGCCAGTGCTGCCTACTTGGCACCCCTCACAAAAGGCATTCTAGCTCCTTTCAAGACTGGGCACTAAGATCTTTTCAGAGTCTAAGGGCTGGTCTTCACACACACATGCATGGAAATAGCAAAAGGAACGAACTAATATCAATTTAGTTATTTCAGTGCAAAGTCAGTATGTAAACAAAGCTTGTTCTCTTCTTCTAGGACTCCTCTTCAAAGCCTTTCTTTTCTACCCAGCCCACTGGCATTATCTGGGGCATTTTCATTGTGTTAAAATAGATCCCCCCGCTCCCATTTGCCTATGGGTATTTATTTGTATGTCTGTTTGAGTGAGTCTCATGACTTCACATGTGGATTAAAGGGTCCGTTACAATAGGATTCATAGGATCAGCCTAATGAACTGTTCAACAACTAGAATTTAACATATCTTCACCTACTCTTAATCCTCCTTCTCAGTGTAGTGTTGTCAGGATGATAGACCCGCCAGTAATTACCTGCATGTTGTTGCTTGTTTCTTAGAGCGTGTGGCTTTTCCAGCAATGCTCATGCTGATGCCTGAGTTGGTAGGTTACCATGACACACACGATAAAGAAGCTACAGATCTCTTGTCAATAGTGGCTCAGTGAAATCATCTTGAAAATAAACAAATATGCAATATGTAGGCACAGAAGTCATTAAAAAGAGGAAGAAGGTGGTTTGAATTCATACTGCAGTATTTTTGAGGAAGGTGTGTATTTAACACTGACTAATATGAGGCTCTTAGGAGTATGTCTACCCTAAATGGGGTATACATGTATATCCTAGAAGTTGGCCTCTTTTTTTACTATTCTATTGACTCGGTACAACGTAATGGTGCGTGTGCTCTATGTGGTGAGCTTGCCGTCGGACAGGTAATTGTTTGCTAATTTAATTCCTTCATCTTAAATTTCTAGCATGCATAAAAGCCACTGGTTTGTTCAAATACATTTTCATTTTAGACACTGATTGTTAATCAGAAGAGGATTAATTTTCAAGAGCTAACATACTGGTTTAAAATATATATTGACTTATTATTTAAAGGTGAGATGACTGACTTAATAGTAGTAATGATGCTAGTGGCCTTTAGTCCCACGCATTTCAGTTGTTTTCCAAAGTTTTTAGGGATGGGTCTGCGGGGACCATATAAAATAGTATAGTCTTAGTGAATGCTCCAAAAGTTGAAGTGTTGAAATGTAAGAGAGATGTTGCCTAGGTGTTAGGTTAGAATCAGTAAAAGGTGGATGGAGACAAGGCAGAACTAATTATACGCTTTTGGTCTCCAGGATAGCCAATCTGGGACCTTTCACAAGCACAAAATTCACTAATTATTTTTTAAAGTTAAATAATGTGGTAGTGGCAAAACCTCAATTTACCAAGTGATGATAACGTGAATTTCATTGCAGCTTTCTGGCTGAGAGTTGTCAAAGTATCAGACAACTTTCTACATTCAGATTATAAATCTAAAATTCTGGTTTGGGTATTGATTCTTGGGCAGTATTTGCAAGTACCATTTGAGGATGCCTCCTTCTGTAATCTTCATCTATTGCTTAGAATGACTGGAGGTCAGGAACCACCTAATCCAAGATGCTGATGCCATGTTTTGAATTTGCATTTGTTATTTTTATGCAAAGTACAATACAGAATATATCCCTAAACATCCAGGCCTGAAAATGTTACCAGGCAGGTGGCTAACTGAGACTCTTGCTTATTATGCAAAAATATGCTAGCTTACTGCTACCTCATCCTTCTTTCCCCCCACCGTTTGTTTATTTCCCCACCTCTTTTATCTTGTTAATGTAGGCAATTCTGTGTTAATCCGTTTCTGCAATGCATTCGTCATGTGTTTACCCTTCCCCAGGCATACAACTCACTGCAGAGTCCAGGACCCTGGCTGGGACAGGGTTTGCCTTGTTACTACATGTTTCTATGGGACTTACCATAGTGGATCACTGACTGGGGCCCCGAGGTGCTACTGTAATACACTTAATTAGTAACCACAGATACTGATAACCAAAAGCCCATGAAAGATGGGGAGATAGTGGGATGGCAGCATGCTGGGCTGCCCTGGAGCCCTGCTGATGGTGTTTTTGATGCTGGAGCATTTACCCTTGTTACCTGTTGTCTGCTAAAGTGGGTACTTCCAATTCTATTGATTGCAGCAAGCAAGCCTGCTCTCTCATTCCCCCTCACCCTTGCATCTGAAAGTTCAGGCAGGTTTCACTTTCATTCCCCCTACCCCTCTTTTGGCTGTGACTTTCTCCCACACTCCCTGTCTTTTTCATTGGTCTGTATTCACTCTCTGTGTATTTTATATGTGGGTTTGCCCTTCCCTGCAGGGCCAGGTGACAGATGGAAGACTAGGGCCATCTGTATAGATTCACATTGCCTCCTGCAGTTCTCTTGAGATGTGTATAGATTCAGGGGACCTGACCCTCTGTTACAGGAGATGAAATCACTGGCTTTTGGGAGAGAACAATCCAGACCCCACCCTGATGAAAGACAGGGCCCTTTGTTTTCACTGAAATGACTATTCCCTGTAAAATGCTTTGGGAATCCTGGATTTTTGTAGTGCTGACAGCTGAATACAGATGGAAGAATTTTTTTGCCACAGCGATTTCATTCCTGCTTTTTGTTACAGATATTAAAATGGTGTATGCATGTGTGTTGGAAAATAGATCTATAATTCTAGTATGCAAATACCTAATGGGATAAATTTTGCTTTCAGAGACATAGGTGCTGGTCTCTTGAAGTGAATGGGAGCTGCACCTGTGTCACTGAGAGCAGAATTTGTCCCAGTATGTATTCAAATATTTACTTTGATCAGCCTTTATTCCATTTGACTATTTGCAGTTGCCTATGTTGTCCAAATCACAAAAGTATCTACTCTACTAGCACCTCTTCAGTGTATCTGCTTCTGCTGTTTTTGTAATTTAGTACAGATTTAAGAGGTTTCTAAATTCAGCAGTTCCTGTTTGTTACTCAACAGCATTGATGGATGTGAATTATTAACATTAATAAAAACTAGTAGGAGCAGAGAAGCAAGAATGTTTGTTACCCGGTGTGCAGTGGGTTTTTTCTTTGTTTTGTCTATTGCAGTTTTATGAAGTTTTAGTACAATTACTTTAAAAATACACATCATGTTAAATCATCAGGGATTTCTTAAGCAAAGTTGACTAATTTAAGAAGTTCTGTTACAGTATATGCATGGCTTTTAGATTGCTGTGGAGCCTACATGCTGAGATGAGATAAAATTATCCAAATTCTTTAGAACTGTTGGTAATGGTTTAGCAGCAATGCCTTTGTTTGCTGTGGTGATTCTTTCAACCAAGATAGCTTCACCTGCCTCTCATGTGGTGTCAGTGACTCCTTTGTTTTTGCTGTTCATCCTCTTAATCAGACTGTAACTGTCAAAACATCCAATTGCTTTTTTTAAGGCCTAAAGGGAAAGTTAAGTGACAACTTTCATGCCTGATTTAAAAATGCTGCCTCACCCTAATTACTGGTTGTCCATTCAGACTGAAAGGAGCTCTGTGGAGTAAACAACTAACTTACCAAGTACACTGAATGCAAATCATTTAGGCCTCCATTTTACTACGTTAATATTGCAAGAAGTTGAGGCACAGTCAGTTCCCCCCCCCCACATATTTTAGCAAGTGGGTACAAGTCAATAGTAGTAGGAAAGTGCCAATGGAATTTTATTATGTTGGTGACTTGGAATTTTAGGAAATGTTATCTAGTCGAGCTACTGAGCTTCTGTTTCTTTTGCTTTATTTATTCTGCCACACAGTATACACAATATCACATAATACACAACAGGGCAAATTCTCAGAGTCAATAGGTGCACCCATTTACATTAGCAGAGGATTCAGCTTGACAACTGTAGTGTGCTGCTTGTCCATGTTCACATTCTCCTTTTTTCTTTTTGCAATGTTTTATTCATTTTATAATCTCTGAATGATTCCCTGGTTAGCTCTGTCGCTGAAGAAATCATGGATCTGACTGTAATTTTACCACAAGCCATGTTCATGATTCTTCCGTACTCCCCACTTCCTGCAGCGGGCTGGTAGTTTGCTGCTAGCCCATACAAGTAGAAAATGACTATGGCCTCCCTGTGCTGGCTCAGTTGCGCCATTCCCTGTCCACCTGCTATAGGGTAGTGGGTGTACCAGGGTGGTTGCTCAGGGGCACAGATCTTGCTTTCCCTTTGCCACTGTAGGACACACAACCTGGGCCACAATCTGCCCCTTAGAGATGATTTCTTGCTAGCTGCTTGTGACAAGCTGGCTCATTAAAGCTGCAAAGTAATTTGATAGCTTTGAGAAAGCATGATAGTTAATAATTTAAGAACACTAACTAACGGCCACTGCTTCTGTTCTTTATGAGTACATTTTAAATATTAAATATCTATTTTAATAGATATCTTGCCGTTTTTAATTTTCTCTTTAAGCGTTTATTGTATTATGCCCTGCTGACATCTAATGGAAGACTTTGAAAAGAAATATTTTAAAGACACAGACAAATACCTCTGAAATAATCTATATTTCTTTTCTCCTCTTCTTTATTATGGACCTTTGAATCAAGACTTGAATTTGGGGGCAAGAGGATTCATGCTAATTATGCCTTTCTCTCCCCCTCCCCCCACCCCCAACTTGCCATTGCCAGAACGGGAAATACAAAAGTTGGGAACTTATTTCGCTTTTTTGGGTGGCATTCCATTGCCTATTCCTTTAAAAAAAAAAAAAAAAAAAAAAAAAGGCAGGGTGGTGGTGGTAACATCACCTTTTTTTTGCAGATTCTATCACTTTGGGAAATAATATTGCCACTTGGAAAACGTGCCATTACTTTAGTGAGGTGTGGCAGGGCCATACTGTCCCTTGTTTGGGGACATCCACGAGCTCATGGGTAGGCAAACTATGGCACGCGTGCTGAAGGCAGCACACGAGCTGATTTTCAGTGGAACTCACACTGCCCGGGTCCTGGCCATCGGTCCGGGGGTCTCTGCATTTTAATTTAATTTTAAATGAAGCGTCTTAAATATTTTAAAAACCTTATTTACTTTACATACAACAATAGTTTAGTTATATATTATAGACTTATAGAAAGAGACCTTCTAAAAACGTTAAAATGTATTCCTGGCACACGAAACCTTAAATTAGAGTGAATAAATGAAGACTCGGCACACCACTTCTGAAAGATTGCAGACCTCTGACTAGCTGATGCTTAGTCTTTCATGATAGCACTATTTAGTATGGAGATGATTATGACTTCAGGAAAGGAATAACCAGCAAAGATCCAAGTGTCTTTAATAATCAAAAGAAAGAAAAACTGGACAGTAGATGACAAGGGGAGAAGCTGTCTCTAAGCAAAAGACCAGCTCCTGCTTATCTTGACTATTTGCATGAAAGAGGCAGGGTGTAGGTCAGAATGTTTTTTCAGATTCCCGCAAGGCATCTGCAGTTCTTTAAAGGTGATCTGGCAAAAGAACTGGTAATAATCCCTCAGGATTAGTAATGCCTGCAATGTATCCAAGAGATGGTGATCTGAATAATGGGTCTGGTCAGCCCAGGAGGGACCTAAGAACAAAGTGGGTTTTAAGTAAATGATGCATTGAATGCACCTCTTAGCCTGGCTATTGGGCACATGCAGCACATACTGATAAAGCTGAGGGAATTCTGATAATTCCCTTTAAAGCATGTGGTAACCTATAGTGTCTTGTTCTGTATCGCTTGGGTTAAAACTAAAATGGAATATTTCCTGATATGCCCCTGCTAGCACTGATCTCAAGTTACTTCGTGTACTTAGCTATCCAAACATTCTAGTTTAAACTTTCATTTCTATGCTAAATAAAACATTGACTTAATTTAATTTTGGCCTCAATCCTGCAAACTCCTACATATGTTCTTAACTTCAATGAGACTATTTGCATGCGTAAATTTAAGCACAGGCATAAATCTTTGCAGGACTGGGGCCTTAGATTTGATTTTATCAGCAATTTTGTTTTAACATAAGAACATAATAGTGGACATATTGTGTCAGACCAATCGTCCATCTAGCCCAATATCTTGTCTTCTGACAGTGGCCGTTGCCAGATGCTTCAGAGGGAATGAACAGAATGGCAATTATCAAGTGATCCCTGTTGTCCACTCCCAGCTTCTGGCAGTCAGAGGCTTAGGGACCCTGTCACAGGGTCCGCACAGGTCTCTGCCCTCTTGAGCCTGTGCCCTGTGTTGGCTGGTTAAATAAAGAGTCCCCACGTCTTCTTCAGTGCTTCACCCTTGTGTCTTTATTTACAGTGCAACAGTGTAATCCCCCTTATTCCCGTAACAGCTATCCCCAGTCAGACCCTTCCCAGGGTCTCCTGGCCCATGAGGCCCTTTGCCTTTGGTGAGGAGACAGAGATGTAAACCTCCTATCCCCTCCTGACTGAGCTTTCTCCAGGGCTTTTATAGCCTGCCCCTCCCTCAGCTCAGCTGTCTCTACTTAGCTCAAGTCATTGCTGTGAGCTGGCCCTCGTTAGGGCCTGCAGCTGGGTTCTCTGCTGGCTGCCCAGGCCCCTGCACCTGGTTTCCCTACCAGAAAGCAGGGCGTGGCCAACCTTTTGGCAGGGCATTCAAGGGGTTTTACCCCAGCCCTGCCACAGACCCCCAGAGCATGGGATTGCATTCCTGGCCATCTTGGCTAATAGGTAGCCATTGATGGACCTATACTCCATGAACGTATCTAATTCTTTTTTGAACCAAGTTATACTTTTGGCCTTCACAACATCCCTTGGCAATGAGTTCTACTGGTTGTCTATGCACTGTGTGAAGACATACTTGCTTTTGTTTGTTTTAAACTTGCTGCCTATTAATTTCATTGAGTGACCCCTGGTTATGTGAAGGGGTAAATAACACTTCCCTATTCCCTTTCTCCACACCATTAATGATTTTATAGATCTCTGTCATATCCCCCTTAGTTGTCTCTTTTCTAAGATGAACAGTCCCAGTCTCTTTAATCTCTCCTTATATGGCATTTTTGCCTAGACACCCAATTTATAGAGACCCCTTTGTAACTTTTCACAGTCAGCTTTAGACTTAACTCTCTTGAGTAGTTTTATATCGTCTGAAAACTTTGACATCTCACTGTTTATCCATTTTTCTAGATCATTTATGAATATGTTGAACAGCACTGGTCCCAGTACAGATTCTTGGAGGACCCCACTATTTACCTCTCTCCACTGTGAAAACTGACTGTTTACTTATACCCTTTGTTTACTATCTTTTAACTAATTACTGCTCCACGAGAGGATCCCATGGCTGCTTACTGTGCTTAAGAGCCTTTGGTGAGGGACTTTTTCAAAAACTTTCTGGAAGTCCAAGTACACTATATCCACTGGATCACCCTTGTCCACATGTTTGTTTGACCTCCTCAAAGAATTCTGGTAGATTGGTGAGGCGTAATTTTTATCCTTCACAAAAGCCGTGTTGACCCTTCCCTAACATATCATGTTCATCTATGTGTCTGATAATTCTGTTCTTTACTGTAGTTTCAATCAGTTTGCCTGGTACTGAAGTTAGGGTTACCGGCCTGTAATTGCCAGGATCACCTCTGGAGCCTTTTTAAAAAATCGGTGTTACATTAGCTATTCAGTAGTCATCTGGTACAGAGGCTAATTTAAGTGGAAGGTTATGTGCACAGCTAGGAGTTCTGCAATTTTATATTTCAGTTGCTCTTCAAACTCTTTTTGGCCTGCTTAATTATATTTTTACACTTCATTTGCCAGAGTTTTAATTATAAATTTAATTCAAAATGTCATTTTAATTTCAAACTTTTAGTCTCTTCAGGACAGGAACCGTATCTTCCTCTCTCTTTGGAAAGTACCTGGAATACTGTGGTGCTACTGGAATCTAAATAAATAATAGTTCTCTTCCTGAATTTGACACTGAGGACATTTCTTCTTGGACATTGATTCCTGTTCTAAGTATTTGTTTTCTTGTAGAAGTAAAGGTCTAAAGAAAAACCCAGCGTTAAACAAATGAAATGCAAAATAAAATGAAATATAAAAGAATTAGAGTATTATCAAGGAGTTGACATTTTAGAAGTGGGGTCTCTTTTGAGCCATGGAGAAAGATAGTGTGCTGGAGCAAAAAGAAGATGCAAGAAAATGAACTAGAACTATTGGATGTTTTGTGGATCAGTTTTAAAGCAAAATTACAAATAAAAATAAATCCTTATGTTAAAAATAAATGTGCTATTATATGGAAAGAAATAAAGCAAAGCTGGATTTTTGAGATCTTGCAGTCTTGTAACTCAGTTAACTCCTTGAAGTTCTGACGAAGCTCAGTGTACATACAAAAAGGAAGCATTTGATGTATACAGCTCTTCATTTCTCATTGACAGTATTGGGCCATCATATTATTATTTATTTATTTTATTTTATTATTTGTATTGAACAGGACGAAGCAACTACAGACCTAGGCTCTGTACAGAGCCGTTGATTTTAAACAAAACTCCTTTTTACTCCAAATGGTGCTGAAGGATTCACTTAAAAATTAGGGGTACACTGTGCCCATTAAGAAATGCCTTTTAAAGTTTATGGCATGACAACAAAGGGGTTAAAATGGAAATTTTTAACTGCATCATTCTGTTTCCATGTACTTATGAGTCACTTGCTGCAATGTGATACTTTTTATATCCCTACATCTCTTCATCAAAGGATCTTAAATTTGGAAGAGATTAAGCTTTTTTAAAAGATTTAAAAATATATGAAGAACACTTTGTACTGAAATGTGAAAACAAAATAAGTGAACAGGACATATCAAATACAAGGAAAGGGAAAATGACTCTCTGTTGACTCCTGAAATTTTACTGCTTGAGCAACTTTACCACCATTGCACTTGGCCTGTCCCCTCTCCACACTTGTGTTCGGGGTCCCATTGAAGGGACAGGGGATGATCCATGAATAGGCAGAAGGTGCCTTTTTACATATGGATCCCCAAAGGATAGTCTGACCCTGATTTTACATGTATGCAACATCACTGACTTGTAAGGGAGGGCAGAATTTGTTCTGATTTTGTTTGTTTGCCTTGCACGGCAGGCCCCTTCGCTATTCTCCCTCCTGCGGGTGTGAAACCCTACAGTTTCCCCATAGCTTGAAACTGCCACAGATCCAGTGACACCAATATGTATCTGTGTTACTCATGTCAGCACCATACAAGACTAAATTTCTAATAATTTAAGACCCGTGCATAAATTAGAAACTCCCAGAGAGTAGAAGACAATATGATTAGCGAAGTGTGGACTCAGAAATGAACAGCTTGATAACAAACTCATTCCTAGTATGTGGCTGTGTTTCTGGATTCCTTTGATTAAACTCTGAACCAATCTTGTTTAAAAATATAAGAAATTCTATAAAACCTTGAGTTCAGTATGGTAAAAAGTGTTGAGTAAGCATGTGTATTTACTTGCCCTGGGTAAGTCCTGTTGAATTATCTAGGCACTATTTTAACTGATAAGTGAGTGCTGGAGAGCTGATAACCCTGATAATATTTTGAAGATTTCACCACAGCTACAGGGAAGCAGTAGGTACCTATTGCATTCTTTCACCTTTCAGGACAGATTCCTTATTTACTATTTTACTGTCTTTATATAAATACAGCTTTTCAAATCAGATTCACCTTCTCTGATTGCAGCACCCTGCTGGATGCTTCTTACTCACGGTGCTCATCATGTGCACTGATAGGGTCAGGATTTGGTTTCACAATTCTTGATCTGAACAAAAGGGAAAGAATACAAAGGGCTGGCTTCTGACATCGGTTATGCTTGGGAAACCCCTCTGGCTTCATTGGTATTGCCCAATAATAGACTGTGACTACACCCTGAAAATCCCCTAACTTTGCAAACCTGGGTTACAGCTCTCTGGGTAATGCTCCTGGGAGTGAGTGATTGTACGGACCAGGCTCCAGGTGGCCACTGGTATTTTAAGCACTGTGTCATCTAAACTTGCTCAGAGTTTCAGCAGCCTGAGCCTTGTCTACACTAGCACTCCCACTATTGTTAACTGTTGATGGAGCTGAACCCGTTCAGCAAATATGGGGAAGAAAGCCTAGTATTGACAAGACCAAAGAGCAGAATTTGGCCACGTGTGTTCCTCTGAATGTGGCCCTACGCAGTACCAAAGTGTCTTTAGACTCGGGCAGGACATCTGGGCATCAGCTAGCTATAATAATTCCTATGGGACAATACCTGCTGAATGGGATTTTGCCAGTACTAGCTTGCATTTGGTGAGTGCTAGTGGAGGTGAGTCAAACCAAGTAGAATGACTCATAAAAGTGTGAAAACCTCAGATTCAGACTGAAATTGCCTATCTTATGGTTTGTGAAAATACAGGTCCCACATTCTTAAACACAACTGGAAGTGGCACTCCACTCCTCTTAGAATCAGTATTGTTCGTAGGTTTTCTTAGAGCTTTTGGGAATGACTGGTAGACCCTGTTACAGTTTATGGTTAGAGAGAAAAAGGAGGTATTGACTCATTAGGTCAAAAGTATCTAATTATCTTGAGTTCCAGCCAGGGAACTGATGTTACAACAGGGCAACCACTGAAACTAAGGTTTCTGTTCTTTTCTGCTAAAATCCTCTGTATAATTTTGTTCCTTGACAGAGCTAGCAGCTTAAAAAGCAGAAGGCGTTCTCATGCTTTTGTTGTCAGGCTCCAGAAGGGTATTGCACTTCCAATGTATGGCACACTACAAGTCATTCTTAACAATTGCGGTGTAAGGTAGAGAAATAATTGTAATGTATAATGGTAAGACAGCTTGGTGAAGCCCAAGGAAGAAATCTGCTTTAATGTCTCATGAGCTGTGGGTTTGTTTTGAATCAGCCCGTTCTCCACACACAGATCTCCCCCAGTCTCCCTCCTTGTACAGAGGACTCAGATGCCTTTCCAGCCAGAAAGGGCTCTTAGTGGGTCTCAGGATTCATGGACTAGGACAGGGGTTCTCAGTCAGAGGTATGCAGAGGTCTTCTGTGGGGTACATCAATTTATCTAGATATTTGCCTAGTTTTACAACAGGCTACATTTTTATGTAGCACTAGCAGTCAGTACAAACTAAAATTTCATACAGACAATGATTTGTTTATACTGCTCTGTATACTATACACTGAAATGTGAGTACAGTATTTATATTCCAATTGATTTATTTTATAATTGTATGGTACAAATGAGAAAGTCAGCAATTTCTCAGGAATAGTGTGCTGTGATATTTCTCTCTCTCTCTCTCTCTCTCTCTTTTTTAATGTATTTTTATGTCTGATTTTGTAAGCAAGTAGTTTTTAAGTGAGGTGAAACTTGCGGGTATGCAAGACAAATCAGACTCCTGAAAGGGGTACAGTAGTCTGGAAAGGTTGAGAGACACTGGACCTAGGGGGAGCGAGCTGAAGTGGACAGGACCAAGGGCACTCACATTATCCTTTCATTGGCTCCGGGGAGTTTATCAGGTAATGTAGCCAGAGGCCCTCTTCCTGTGGTAGGGAAGCCCTGGTAGTCTGACTCCATTTGACCTGCACAGCCAGGGAGCAAGGCAGGTGGGTGCCAAGGGCCCAGAGCATTTGGGAATAGCTTTGTGAGACCACTCATAAGAAAAATAATGGG
This sequence comes from Terrapene triunguis, assembly GCF_002925995.2. Classification (NCBI taxonomy): domain Eukaryota; kingdom Metazoa; phylum Chordata; order Testudines; family Emydidae; genus Terrapene; species Terrapene triunguis. Next base: position 25,585,478 of record NW_020664419.1, on the reverse strand, counting down.
GAAATAGCAAGAATTATTCTAGTTAGTATTTTCCTGCTATGTTTTGGTAGAGGATTGGTTGCACATTTAAGCACTGTAAGGTTATAGATGGTCTGGTCTTTCTAATCTCCATAGGAAATATGGGTTGCCAATGGTTGCAGTTATGCTGGTTGCACACATTCTCAAGTGCTGGGTGGCTGGCTAGCTCAGGATGCTGTGAAGGAAGGCACTCTGCCATACATATATATTTATGTCCCAGCCATGTCCAACAACGTAATAGATTACAGAGGTGTTAACTGCATTGTTCTAAGATGCTTTGAATTTTGTGTTCAATGTATCATTTTTACCGTGTTTACATCATTCTTGAAAAATGTCATTGCAAAGCCTATGTAGCTTTTCCCTAAGAAACTCCCATCCATTGGCATCTGTTGCCACTTGCTGCTGCCTTCTGTCTGAAACATGTCAGGGTCCCTTCATCTTATACTTCGTTGTTCTCTTTGTTCATCCCCCCAGAGTGAGTAACTGAGATACAGTTACTATCAATTTCAGTACTTGAATATTAACTGTATCCCAAACCTCCACTACCATGTTTGAGGAAAACTTAGGGGTCCTGACCTCATAGAGAAATAAAAAACCAGTTGCAGTGGAGGCATTTTTATATTTTTGATTGGTGTTTGCTGGCAGCAGATTGGCCCCTGGATGGCCAAAAGAAACCAGTTTACAGTAGGGTTATGCCTAGCAGGATTTACTCTGGAGCAACAAAACCTGAGCTTTCTGCATCCTCCATGCTTACCACTCCAAGGTGATTGATTAGTCCTCCCCTTACTGTAGATGATAAAAGTTAACCGTGACCCATGAGCTTCTGTAAAGTTTTGGTGTTTGCTCCTCCATGTGCTTTTGTTTCTCCCAGTTTCCTTTTGGCCTCCCTCAGACTCAGCAGTGCCACTCTGTGTTCCATAAGATACTTGGTCAGAAAAATGATGGGGAGGAAGAAAAGGGGAGGCAATGCCTTGGATGCTGAAACCTTCCCTCCCTACCCCAGCTAGCTCAATATGTGCCTGTTCAACTGACCCACTACTTTATCTGGTGGGTTGAGAACTAGGAGGAGGGCCATGTATTACTTCATCCACTGGAGAAAGGTTTGGCTTCAGCTAACTTGAAACAGGCTATAAAGTTCAGCCCTTTCCGCTTAGAGAAGTAAGATTGAGGACCATTTATTTATTTATTTATTCAGACTTTCTCTGAGCAGTTAGGCAATGAATCTGAACCTAGTATTTTACTAGTTATGGAACATTTTACTATTATGTGATATAACTTTTGAATCTCTAAGAAAATTCCCTGTATTTTTCTCTTACATTCAATGTAGTTTCCCTGGTTGAGATTTCCAATTTGCCAAGACAGTGAAAGACCTGGCTGCCCTACCCTTTAGACCTTTTGTTGAATCTTTCATTGTGGTAAAGCTAGGTTAGTAGTGCACTGTTACAGTTCTATTGAAGAAGTGCCATATACTTTCCACTAACTTCAGAGAAAACAGGAATTTTGTAGACTTGTTTAAAAAATATTATCTAGACAGAACGAATTAATTTAGGAAATCTGAGAGATTGTGCTTTGGGAGTGGCACAATAAGGGGGCTCTTTGTCACAGCGCTGTAGAGAACAACAGTCTTTCTGAAAGTTGGACCTCAGGGCTTCCTCCTAAAATTAAAGGGAAGATGATTGGGTAGATCCTGTCCTTAGAGGATTAGATTTGAAATTGTTTCCATTTACCAGCTAAACCTGTTCAAAAGATTTCACCTGGAAAATGTTTGCCCTGCGGTTTCTTCCTCTCATTATTGTGGAATATGGTGTTTATATGTTTGTAGTGTCTAGCACAAACAGGTCCTGATCCTGATTGGGGCCTGTAGCTGTATCTGGAATATTATTGTAACAAAAATGTTGCATGGCCTTAAAGAGGACATAACTGAGCAGCTGTTTTGTTTAAAAAAATATAATACAATATGTATGTTTAGCTTTTATTCTACCAGTTTTGTTAATAGATGGGAGTTTTAAAAAAAAATCTTTCAAATATTGTTTTCTTTACAAATGACCGAGCAGCGAATTAATAACTCAGCATTAAAAATGGACACAAAGATTACAAGAGTGCTCTTGACTATGTCAACTTTGAGTGAAATGTGCCTCTACAAAAGCTGCAGAAAGTTCAGATTGCTTGAGACTCTGCCAAAGGGCTGTCAGCTTTGTCTCTTGACAGACATGGGCCACTTCAAACAGCGCTCACAAAGAAAGTCTGTTTTAATTAAACTAAACTATACTAATTCTGTGTTCCAGAGTTGTATCACAACAACCCTCTTCTAGATCAGTATCACGGATAATTAAAACTGTATACCATAATCTCCCCAGGAACAACATCTCCCTCACCCGGCTGAACCAAATGCGTGATTTCCTAACAAAAACCTCACATAGGACCTGCTCCTGATCCCATTGGCATCAATGGCAAATCTCTCATTGACTTTATCAAGACCAGACCTGAGCCCATAATGCATACAAAAGTGCAAATGATCCTTAAGAATATTTTCTGTGTTAGTATAGCTCTTTGTGTAGTGTATAAATGCTTATGAGCCCCTCATGGCTTGAATAGGCTCTAACATTATAACACAGACTAAGAAGCTCATGACCAAGGATATTCTGAAAAGGACACAATGGAGGCTGCTGGACTCTATACAGAGAAGAGGCATTAATGAATTCCTGTTGCATAGGAATCAGTGTGGAGGGAATCAGTAGGGTTGTGGTGTGTTTATAAGTTTCTGCCTCTTGTTTTGGTGCTAATGAAGTACACGTTGGCTGAAATGATTATTTCTGGGATTACAGTGCTGCCTGGAGTACTAGAAAGTAGTTCATGTAGCCAGAAAGGCTTCCATAACTCAATAAAGAAATTAGCAGAGTATTTAGAAGTCAGTAGTCCATGTGCACTACAAGAGCAATTGCCTTTGCTTGGTTTAGAAATACACTAGCAATTATTTTACTATTGCTCACATACGTACACTGTCAGTCTTAAAATTAATTCATATATATTTAAAAAAAGAACAGGTTTAAGCAGTGCACCATCAGTTATTGTACTAATGATCACGTAGCGGACAGCCTGTCCACCTCACCCACTATGGCAAGATGTTCTTGCCCTGAGTCTCACAGATGTTATGCAATGTATAGCCTGCAGCAGTAAGTGGGAATGTTCAACTCATTGAGATTAAGCCTTGTCATAAGACACTTCCACCTGCCCTTCAGTCTCCGAAAGGCCACACCAAATTCACTCTGCAACTGCTCCAGTGATAGCTAAACATTTCTTTGCATTTTTCCAGCTTCTGATGTATGGCTTCATGAGCCAGGGAAATAAAGGGTAGGCAGGGCCACCAGAATCGTGATTGGCACAGAAAACCATCTGTGTTAACTGAATGATGCAGAAAAATGTCTGGTGTTTCTAAAAGTCCAAGTGTTGTGGGCTTTTCTGGACCAGCCAATGTTTATGTTGGAAAAGTATCTATCGCCATCCACGAAGGGCTGCATAATCATTGAGAAGTAGCCCTTTTAGTTTATATTCTTAGAGGCGAGGCAGGTTGGGGGTGGCGAGTACAGAATAGGGATATGCTTCTCATCTTTTGCCCCAGCATGGTTAGGGAAGCCCAGCTCACTGAATCCATCTGTTATTTCCTGCACATTGGCCAGCCTGATGACCCTGTCTAGCAGGACGTGCTTTATCACCTTGCACACCTTGGTGATGACTAAACTCTCCCCCACAGTGGATTTTTCCAACATTAAATCGACTCCCCACCAATCAGGGGTTGTGACCTTTCACATAGTGAGCACCACTCATTTCCCCACAATAAAGGCAGCTCTCATATTAGTGTTTCTGTGCTGTGGGACTGGAACAAACTCCAGAAATGTACCTTTCCACATCCAAAAATAGTGGAGCAGTTGCTGGTCATCCCAGAGCTGCATGATGATTCGGCCCCACCACTTGATGCTCAGTGGATGGGCCCAAAACTGCCACTCCACTGACTGACTTTGTTCCATGAATAGTACCGACGATGTGTCTGCTGCATTCGCTGTCCAGTCATCCTCAGTTGAATCTTCAGAGTTGCACCCTTGCAAATGTAACAGGATCATATGCAATTCCCTTGCAGTGGTAAAGAGCAGTATGTTTCTCTGTTCTGCAGCAATGTTTGCAGTGGTGAGTGTGTAAAAATGTGAGGGGGAGGGCTGAACAGTTGATTATGGGATAGAACAGAGGGAATTGTGGGCCATTCCCCAAGTTACATACAGGTATCCAGCAATGCACAGCAACTGCTCCACAATACGCAGAAGAAATTTCGCAAAAATAGCACAGCTCTGAGGACACCGGGAAGCCTTCGCACAGTGCAGCAGACTTTTTGCCACAGAAATGTTTGTGGACACAATGCTTTGTGGACACAATGCACTGGCATGAGTGGACGAGTGTGAATGCACTCTCCTGAAATAGCTTTGTCAATGGCACTGTGCTGGCAGAACTTTTACTGGGACAACTTTCTAGTGTAGATAAGCCCGCAGAGTAAACATTGTAACTCACCATGCTAACTCCTGCTGCGGCCCTCACTGGACCATCACCTTTATTGAGGTCCTTGGGGATTGGTATTTGTTTCCTTCTATGATTATCACAAGATCAGAGGGGCTGAGTTTCCCTTTTTCTGTACTTTGTGCCTCAATTGACCTAGATCAGTGGTCCCCAAACTGTGGGGCGTGCCCCTTAGGGGTGTGCAGAGGAACGTTCAGGGGGCAGAGTGGGGCGCAGGCCAGCCCCCACGGGGGACGGGGAGGGAGAGCCCCCCAGCTCTGCTCCAGGCCAGCCCCTAGCTGCAGCCCTGCTCCGTGGCTCCCGGCCCTGACCAGGGCCTGCGGCTCTGCTCCCAGCCCTGGCCCCAGCCTCAGCCCCTGGCCACGACTCTGCTTCTGGCCCCAGACCCACCCCTTGCTGTGACCACAGCCTTGGCTCCCTTACCCCTGTCTGCGGCTCCTGGGGGTGGGAGGCATGGATGGGGGCGGGCCACAATGTGAAAAGTGTGGAGACCACTGACCTAGTTGGACTCTTGAGGGCATTACCATTTAGGCCCTTTTGGAATTCTTCCCTACTCCTCTAACTCGATAATACCCAGCAATCAGCCTCCAATCTGGAGGACTGGACAAGGCTTCCTTCTTAAACCCTTCAAGAGTTCTTGATTGGCAGGCGCTGTTGTCTGTATACAATAGCTATGCATAGCCCATAGCGGAATATATTGCTTACATAGCTCTGCCTGCCCTGCTGCCCATTGAGCAAGAGGATAAGTTTCAGAAATGTAAGTTAGCTCTCCCATAATTCAGCATAGACCACCTCTGCCAAGCCAACCCAGATTTGCATTTGTTCTTGTCCATCTTTAATAAACTATATTAAAGTGCCTTTCTGCTTGGTCTGTGGAATTGAACATGCAGGCCTCACTGGACGTCATCTTGAATTGAGGCCTTACTGCCTTTTTCTTTAAAGATTTAATCTCTTTGACAATAAAGATGATGGTCCAGGGAAGGCCACAGCAGGAGTTAGCGTGGTGAGTTACAATGCTTACTCTGTGGCCTTATCTACACTAGAAAGTTGTCCCAGTAAAAGTTCTGCCAGCACAGTGCTATTGACAAAGCTATTTCAGGAGAGTGCATTATTTTAGCTCCTTATATAGTTCCCTGGGGCAACAAATACCAGTGAAAATCACAAATATGGGTACAGAGATATTCAGATTTATTTGAATTCCTGCAATACTGAAATGTACAGACCTAATATCTGTATGTGTACCTAAGTATTACTTTTGCAACAGAAGGTTCAGTACAATGTCACACTCTTCTCTCTCTCAGAGAATCAAGTGCTACTCAGATATTTTACACAATATATTCTATACAGAGACCTCCACCAGAAAACTCTGCCATTTTTTCCTTTTTAATGTTGTGTAATGCTGAAAACCTCTGTCTTTATATTCATGAATATAAAGAGCACTCACTGAAATAAAAGTTATACAATTCTCTCTGGAGCACCTTTGTCATTTGGATCATCCTGGGACCAAAGCAGTAGCTTGGAATACGCTGATAACACTTTCCATACTTCAGATTCTAGAGCAACAGCTGGTAGGAATTTTGCGATGGATAGAATTCTTAAAATATTACATGATGCAGCAGGCTGAATTCAGACTCTGCATAGCAATGAAGTACATTCAGAAACTCCTGCGTTCTAATCATGGCTCTGTCACTGACATGTTGTGTGACCTTGGGCAAGTCATTTAACTTCTCTGTGCCTTAGCTTCCCCTTCCATAGAGGAAGTAATATGTAATAAACAAAACAAAAAAAGTAGAAAACAACAATTAATGTTCTCTCAAATCATATTTGATTGTTGGATCAGTGCTGTGGCTATTGAAGAGTCCATTCTGTGATCATGCTCCTAAAGTGTGACACTTAGGGAATAATAAAATGGTGTAGGATCACTAATGAGAAAAACCCTTCATTTGTTTAGTCTAGAGAACATGAGAAATGGCAATACAGTACAAGAAATGTTATCTAAAACTTTTTAAAAAGTTGATTCTATTTTATGTGATAGACAGATACCTAAACCTGAATACTTTGCTTGGCAAACTGAGATACTGACAAGTATTAAAGAGGGCCTTTGTTGCAGATTAAAAGAATCTATGGATTTTTTTGTCGCCTCTTTGTATGGATTTTTTTGTCGCCTCATCTGTCTGTATGCAGAACATTTTTGTTGATTTCCAAACATTCAGGATGCCAAAAATATTACTGACATAACATTGCTTTTTTTAAAAACATAATTTACTTAGATTCCATCTTTTTTCTCATTTAATGTTTTCTTTCCCTTTGAGTAGCATTCTTTTTGCCAGCATTCATGTAAAATTCCCAGTTTTCTTAAAGAGCCGATGTTTGCCAAAACAGTAACCTCATAGATTGTTTTCTTGTCAGTAATGCTTTTAATGATAGTTTTGGCAGAGCCTTGAAACATGCCCTTTCTCAAGAAAGAGTTGTCTGGACTAGAGAAGTATTGGCATTAGAAAAGGGTTGTCATAGTGATTGAAACTTCCTCATTGACATTCCTCTGGAAAAGTAGGCTGCAAGATGCACCTTTGTAGTGCTTTTTTTAAAGCAGGGGACCCTTTAAATTGAAGAGCTCATTTCATTGTCTAAATGCAGATTTCTGTCACTTGTAAAACAATGGTGCTCTGGAGAACTGTTTGTGTATCAATGCTTATTTTAATTACTTTCAACAAGAAGTGTCTCAATGGGAATTAAGTTTCAATTTCACTGGTATTGCCAGGCTCAGATTTTTAGGCCTATACATGGATCACAGCTTGGTTCCCTAGATTCACAGAAAAAAGCTGCTAAGAAGACACTCAGATTTAATACTTAGCCATGAATGACCAGCTATGAGCAAGCTTGAAAAGCACAGCTTGGGAAATCTTCCCTGGTAGATGTTCAGTTGTTTGAGAAGAGCTAGTGAAGGTCCAGTATTACTGTGATCTCCCAGGCACACAGACAGACAGTCATGGCCACTGTGAATTACGTTAGAGCAATGTGCAGTTTATATTTTTAAATTTTATTTAGAGCATATTGAGGATACTAAACAATGCATTTATAGACTAAACCCAAGCATCTTTACATAGAAAACACCATTTGGCTCAGCATACCTTACATATATTTAAATCATTGTTACTTCTGTATTATATTGGTATTTACAGAAAAAGAGCACGAAGGTATTCTTAGGATAGGGTCTTAATTGTGCAAGAAAGTATATATCTAGTTGGATGAACTGGGCCGAGGCAAGAGCAGTACTTGTGGCAGGACAAGCATGAGAAAGGGGGATATAAAAATTCTTCTGGCAGAAAGTATCCATGCATACTTGGGCTCCTCTGGTATGACTTATTGCATACTTTTATTAAGGGAGAAATTAGAACTAAGGTTTGTCAAGACTAAACTCTGGGCAACATGGGCCTGTATGCCAAGGGCCCACTTTTTTGACCTAACCGTCCCACAGAAAAAGTCTCATCCCGTACCCTTTGAGGGCAATGGCAAAATCCTCAGTGGTGCAGAATCAGGCTTTAACACTGAACCCCCCAAAAAAATCCAACCTGAAGTTCAATCCCTGATGACATGAGGGAGAGAAACAGATTTTTTGTATATTTAGTAATTTCTGGAAGTGCTCAAGTCCTGCTGTAATGAGTACCTAATAAGAACATAGCTCTTGCTCCCCCTGAAATCAATGGGATTTTTGCCATTGACTTTAACAAGAGCAGATTGGTCCCTACTATATCTCTTGATTTCTGTCAGACTTTGTAAGGATTTTCTTCAAAAATATATTCTTGCAGAAGTGCTCAGCCGGGACTCACTTGTTTTACTTCCTTTCTGTAAATGGAGCTTTGCCAAACAAAAGATGGTGACTTCATTATTCGTGTGTTGGGAAAATGCATCTGAGTGGGAGCAGGGCCTGCTTTCGACTGTCATTGGACTCAGACCTGGTGTGTGTTTGGAGATATTAAAGGTGACCTTTAAGCTTTTCAAACTGTGCCATACACGTGCCCTCATTACCGTGCCCATACTCCACTCCCTCGGATACCCTTTGGCAATCTCAGTGGAGTTTCCAAAGATTGAATGGCCAAGTAAACCAAACCCATGCTCCTAGAAGTCACCCGTATGTCAGCATTGGAGCATGCAGCATGGTGGCTGTGTGGAGAAGCTGGCATGATTGCTGCTGCCTCTCTTAAAACTCTACAACTGTCAGTCTGCATAGTTGCTCGATCCTTTCTTTGGGGCTCAGCAGTAATGCAGTATAACTTAAATGTGGTCTGCTATATTATCTCAGTGTACGTCCGTGCTTGTCTAACATCCATTTCCTATTTGGGGCCCAGATACACAGTGAATGGCTCACTCAAATACTTAGATTACTATTGCGGTTTATATAGATTAGTAGCCCCCACAGGCTCCAATCAGGATTGACAGATGCTGCTTTTTGTTTATTTAATTAACGTTTGTACCCATAACACTTACAGTAACTATACCCCGTTCCTGTTTTTATGTCATACTTCAAAAACCCCAGTGTTCTGCCTTTCATGCAAGTTGCTGTGTTACAATATTTAACAAGATTCCATTTCCGGGCAAATATAAATTAATTTCAGTGATGGATTTTAGGCAGCACAAAATGGTGATATTTGAAGGAGCTCCTTCATAAAGTAGTCACTATCGATTAATAGTAATTCAAGTATGTTATTCCAAACAAAACAGATCTGACCTTTCTCCTCCAGTTTCCTAACGTTAAGGGAAATTCAAATCTGGATTCAGTTCTGAGCTTTGTGGCTTGAGCGAATACATACCTTACTATTCCATCTACATTTATTATCCACATGAGAAATTACTACAAATACACACTGTAAAATCCTTTAAAAAGAGCAATAGAGCAGGCGGGGAAATCAACTTTAATATTCTCTTTATTATTGCTACCACCAGCACATATATCCTCTCCTGCTGCAGCTAAAATTTGCTGGTTGCCTTGTCCACTGTCACCAGTCACCATGTGAACACATGTATTTGTTTCATTCGGCAGACTTTTCTCCATTTCCCTGGTCTATCTGGCATTTGGTAATTTGAACAAGTGCTCAGTGAATATCATTGTCTCCTTAGTTACTCATAAACAGTCTGAGTGGCAGACCTGCTAAATAGAAAAGGACTGAGCCTTTCAGAGGGCTCACCCGTTACTGTGGTAACCAAGAGTGCTATGCTACATTTGTAAATGTGATCTTTGACCATACTAGAGGGGTGTGGAGGAATTTTCACAGCTCCAGAGAAGACAAAACTCTAATAGTTAGGATGTAAAAGGTTATCTGATACAAGCCAGATGAAACAGGCTTGTTCTGTTGAAAAGCATACATCTCTGCTCTGCAATGAGAGAAAGCATCCAAGTTCTTTTCCTTTCCTTTTCTTATGAAATATGAGTGAAGACTTTTTTCCTCTTTATAATTTTCTTAAACATGTTTCCTTTGGCTCTAGTATGAGCCTCAGGAATGATGACAATGCTTTTCATCACTGATTAATTACAAGATATATAAGGCATTTGAGTTGGCCATTATGCCTGTATGTATTAGAAAGAAATTTAATTCCTGTGTTCTCATCAGTGCCAGTTAAGTGATCTCTTTTAACAAGTGTGATCAATCCAAGCCTCAGAGTAATTATCATGTATAATATCCTGAGCAAGAAAGTGTACCTACAAAAAAAGCAGCATCAGGTTGTATGCATACAGATTTAGGAACAAAATAACGCACAGAACACCACTTCATTACTTCATGACTATTCAGCAAACACAATATTTTAGTGTAAAAGTCAGAGTAAGGGGTGTATCACAAGCAAGAGGATGTGTGTCCAGAGTACCTTGTGCTCCACTGATTCTTGGCTGAATATTGGCCCCTGGTGAGATGGTACCAGCCAGTTTAATATAGTTTCCATCAGGGGCCAAACTGGTCCCTACTTCTCCCAGAATTAGGGGAATGCAAGCTTGGCTCTGTCCTCCTCCCCCTGTTTGGGTCTTGTGCCAAACACAGCTCAGGATGGCGGGGAGTGGCGTGGGGTTAGTGTCCACACACTTTTTGCTTCCAAAGTCATGTTGCAGAAGTAGGGTTTGAGGAAGGATAGACTTTAGGAGGATGTCCCAAGCAGAAGGTACAGAGATGTCTGTGTAGGAAGGGGAACCAAGGTATCAAAATTGGTGTGGTTGGTGTGATTTGTGCATCCTTATGGGCTAAAGTGCCCCAACTGGAGTTAGTAGTCCAGATATGGCCTCACCATGGTTTTGTACCATAGCACACTGGATTCCGTTTAGTGTAGCCAAGAATTCTATTAGCCCTTTTTTCCCTTGATAACTTCTGTCCTTTTAATTGGCAGTACATTTTAGTTACCCAGCATCATATATGTTGTTTTAGATGTCAAGTGCATTACTTTACATTTGCTTGCATTAAAATCCATCTGCTATTTCATAGGCCACTTCATTAAGGCCAAACACTACTGGTTTTAGAGAATCACACAAGTTGTCCTGCATAAGTCGGTGGCTCTTTTCACAAGAGTGAGGTGATCCCTAATGTATTTCTAGCCTTCTGTACACAATCTGTTACTGCTTTCCTTTAACTTTTTTTGGAAGTTTAACAGGACTTTGTAAGACAAAAATAGTGTACATGGATTAAATTGAAGTGAAAGCATCTCTCATCATGATAGACGTCTCAATAAGTCACTATATTTTTCATGTTTCTAGAATGTAATATGATGCTGAGCTGATACCAGTTTCATAAAATAAATACCTCCTTTCAAATGTAAACTAGTTTATGGTAGGTTTTAGCTCAAAGAACTTTTCAACAATCAAGTTGGAAAGGGCCCAGAATAGTTTTGGAACACAGAAAGTACAATGGCACATTATTTATATTACCACTGCTATGGCAATAGTAAACAGGAATAATTTTGTAAATGCAAAGAAATCTCTTATGCTAAGATCCTTGTGTCTACACACACAAAAGTGTTCCAAACTATTTTTGGAGCAGTCCTGCTTTTATCAGGGTTAAATCCCAATTTTAATTTGAACTTTCAGCCTGAACTGTGGAATGCATAGTTAGAGGCCAACATGTTGCTTGAGACAGTTTAGAATAGCACTAGTATGGATGCATGGCAAATTGGCCAGGGTGAATCATGATTCAGCCTGACTGGTATGAGTTCAGTGCATGGTTTCCAGTTAAACCAGTACAGTTACAAATAGTGAAACTACTCTGTAGTGCAGACAAGGCCTTAGTAGAGATACCTTAGCACTATCACGTAGCTTTAGAATTCTGTAACCATGAAAAATTTGGGGTAATTTCCATCAACTTTCTGGCGATATCCTGCAAACTCCTACTCGTGTGAATGGTCCTTTCTCATCTGAGCAGCTCCATTAAATTCATTGGGACTATTGGTGTGAGTACCAGGCCCGCAGAATCCCACAGTCAGACTTCATGTTCTCACAAGACCAGGGAATTTATTACAGGCAGCTGATCTTTCTACTGTAGTCTTTAAATGGTTCTCTTACAATTCTGACCAGTTGCTTGATTATCCTGTTTTTATGCTTATTTTGCCTTTCTGAATATTCCTCGGTGTTTATGCTGTTGAGATCCATTGTTATCAGAACCAATATTGTGATAAAAGTAATGTCCTAACAATAATTTCTATAACTGAAATACTAAGTTTACTTATACAATGTCTCTAAAAGGCTGTAAAAAGCAACAGAGGGTCCTGTGGCACCTTTAAGACTAACAGAAGTATTGGGAGCATAAGCTTTCGTGGGTAAGAACCTCACTTCTTCAGATGCAAGGGGGTCTAAAAGGCTGCCGTATCCTATTTATTTGTCTCTGGTTAGGATTAACTACTTTTGTTCATCCATCAGGTACATCTGTTCATCATTTATACCTTGTCTGGTTGTTTTATTAAGGATATTACACTGATATAAATTCCTTGGGACAGGGACTAGCTTTATTTTTTTGTCTTGTACAGTACGGAGCACATAATTGATGCCTTATTAACAACAACAACAACAACAGTAATAATAATAGTAGCAAGTTTCACTCAGAAGCCAGCAGGCCTAGTAGGCAGGATATGGCTTGACAGTCATTGCACCCTATAATGGATTTCACTCAGGAGCTAGCAGGCCCAGTGGGAAGACCATGCCTGTCAATTCCTTGGTGTCCTAGATGGACAGAGGGGTAGAGAGATGGTAGGGGGACCTGAGCCTCCCACCAGGTCCTGGCCCAGGACTCAAGAGGGAGCATGCAATGACTGTTGCCTCTTCCTAGTGCTCCTAATGTGCTTCCTGTTGCACCAGACTTCCCTGAGCTGCTTCCTACCTCCCCACTTTCTTTTCGGTTTGGGGTGTGTCACAGCCCACTTTCCCCCCAGCAGGAATCCCCCTCCCCAGCAGGAGTCAACTGGACATTTCCCGGCTGTCTTCCTAATGTCCAGTTATTCTCCCTCAGCAGGGAGTGGGGGAGGGAAAAAGGTCATTCCTCTATCCTCCCAGTTGGGTCTCACCTATAGTTCAGACCTTCTCCTATAGATCAGTTTGTCCCCAGAAGCTGCAAACTGGCTTTCTCCCTTCAGACAGCCTCTCCTTCACTCTCCGTCCTTGTTTGACTGTCAGAGTCCCCCTTTGAGCAGATCCTCCACTTGAAGCAGGCATCACAGCTGCTGAAGGATGGGGTCCTCTTGGCCCAGTACCGCTCCTTCACTCTCTTAGTCTCTGTATGAGGTGCAAACCTTACTACACAGTTCTAATTAAACTCCCATTAAAATCAGTTGTTCTGGAGGGCACTTAGCCCATTTTCAAGATCAGGCCTTGTAATGTCTTTTTTACTTATAGCGGGTCAAACTAACTTGCTGACTGTAGTAGATTCCTAGATTCCAAGGCCAAAAGGGACCACTGTGATCATCAAGTGCAGTGGTTCTCAACTATTTACCATTATGGGCCGTATCCAATACTACCTCTATGGCCCTGAGGATGTCACATGGGTTACAGCTCTGTGCTGATTGGGCCACAAGCAGCCCGCGGGCCACAGGTTGAAAAACACTGATCTAGTCTGACCTCCTGTATAATACAGACCATAGAACTTATCCAAAATAATTCCTAGAGCATATCTTTTAGAAAACATCCAAGCTTGATTTAAGAATTGTCAGTGATGGGGAATCCACCACGACCCTTGGGAATTTATTCCAATGGTTAGTTACTCTCACCATTAAAAATTTATGCCTTTTTTCCAGTCTGAATTTGTCCAGCTTCAACTTCCAGCCATTGGACTGTATTATACCTTTCTTTGCTAGATTGAAGAGCCCATTATTAAATATTTGTTCCCCATGTAGATACCTATAGACTGTGAGCAAGTCACCCTTTAACCTTCTCTTTGTTAAGCTAAATAGACTGAGCTCTTAATCTATCACTATAAGGCAGGTTTTCTAATCCTTTAATCATTGTTTTGGCTCTTCTCGGAACCCTCTCCAGTTTATCAACATCCTTGAATTGTGGGCACCAGAACTGGACACAGTATTACAGCAGTGGTTGCATCAGTGCAAAATACAGAGGTAAAAAAAAACCCTACTGCTCCTACTTGAGATTCCCCTCTGTATGAGTCCCAGGATCATGTTAGCTCTTTTGGCCACAGTGTCACACTGGGAGCTCGTATTCAGCTGATTATCCACAACAACCCCCAAATCTTTTTCAGAGTCACTGTTTCCCAGGATAGAGGCCCCAATTCTGCAAGTAAACATAGGAAGTCACTGGGTTCTATTCTGCCATGGTTTATAGTACATGCAGCTGCACTGAAGTGAATGAGATTACACAGTATGTAAATCAATGCAGAATTTGGCCCATAGTTTTAAAGATGCTAATGGTCCTGCCATTTTTATTTACTCAATTATAGTTTGTGTGGTCACTCAAGGAAATTAGTAGCTCTTTCAAGAGGATTTTGCTTTTGCTTTATAAAATACTTTATTTTCCCCCAGTGTTTGTTATAATGAATTCCTGAAAACATCAGCAGCAGGGTTCATTGGGTGTACATTGCATATACTTCCATTGTAATTTAATATAATTGTCTTGATAAACATCAAACAATTTTAGGAATCAAAAACCTTCGTTAGGATACATTTGGGACTGAAAGTGTGTATCTGTGGAATCTATCTGACACTCAGAAAATATAGTATAATTTCAAGAGAATAACTCTTCTGCCTCAAAAACATTTCAAAAGTATGTAAGTTTGGAAATGAACAGTTAAGAGACACAGCAACTTTATACATACGGTACAGTCTTTCCCCATTTACTGTTGCCCCATGCAAACTGCCCTGTGCGAATGTGTGGCCTGCAAAATTTCTTGTGGAACTAGGGTAAAATTTGGACTCCAGTGAAGTCAATAGTAGTTTTGCTACTATCTTCAATGGTCCCTACTTTGAGCCTTAACTATTGAACGACTACTACCGCTACAGAATGGTGCAAGTTATATGTTGATGAATCTGGGAAAGATAAGTTTAGATCTAAAATTCTGACAGATAAGGTCTGTGCTCCAGGCTCAAAGTTTCTTTTTCTGAACAGTTTCTGAACTGATGCAGAATATCCATGATTTATATTCACCATTAGAACTTGCTGTTTCGTATATAGTTCAGGGAATGAGGAAAATGTCACAGTGGGCCTGACCTACCCCATCTCTGGAAAAACCCATATTGGGGGAAAAGATGCTTGAAAAGGGATGTAAGGACCTTGGTATAGTATAGCTGTCATGTTGCCCCTCCACCACATGACATTTATGGCCCTTTGACAATCTGTCAGAGCTCATGTGCGATGTAAATTGCTGCTGCTCTGTCTCTTTCTTGCAGGGCACCATTAGTTAGGATCAGATTCTGATTTAATTTACTCTGGCTGTATACTGATGTAAACTCCACTAGAGTTCATGGTACCAGTGTAATCTCAGTGTAACTGAGATTAAAATTTGTGTCTTATTTTGTGGAAATCTGATATGAACAGGCATAACAGAGAGCAGAATCAAAGCGGTCAAGTAACTTTAGCAGGTAAAATTTGGGGATGGTGGGTGATGATTAAGTATGCACAGTGGGAGGAAAGCAGGAGCAGTGAAGGTCTCCCATTTTCTTTCATAAATTGCGACACTCTTTGTTGTTACTAAAGCTAACCTGTGTCCAAGTAACAGAAAGTCAAATGGAGACTAGCTTTGTTGGTTTGATCCCCAGAGGGTGCTAACTTCAGTGGGAGTTGAAAGGGCTCAGAATCTCTCAGGACCAGCCCCTTTGTATCTTAGGCCCCTCTCCCCCATTTTGTGTTTGTAGTTTCTCACTTGGGGATGATGTGACTGCTCTAAGCAGATCACTGCTTTCCTTTGGTGCAGATGATTAAAGCATTTGCAGAATGTGAGCGACTGTTATTGGGTGACTGTGTGTGTACTGTAAATGGTGATAATTTAACTGTGGTCTTTAAATAAGCTCCTATACCAGTTTAAGGTGTTGCTGTTACAGTTAATGGGACTTTGGCATCCAAATTCTCTAGGCAGCGTTGAACTTGTCAGCCTAAATTAAAAAAAGAAAAAAAAAAAGGCTGCTAAGCTAATGTTAGGGGTCTAACTTAAGACCAAAAAAACAAGACGATTCAGCATCATTATCTCTGTCTGTCGTACTTTGGTATTACAGCTAATATGATTCTTTACAAGAGGACCTCAAACCAATGTGTGATCCAGGCCTTGGATAAAAAACCAATCACGTTAACAAACAGATATATAACACGTTCTGTATGAGATTTCTCAACCTTCTGTGTTTTCATTTCAAAATCACTTGCTTTTATTAAAAAAGATATTTCAGCTACATAACATGAGGCTCTTTCAGCTGTATACCATGTTGCGCCAGTTTTAATACAGAACCTAATTCTGCCATACTTACATTGAGGGTCCCTTTGTTTCAAGAGTAGTCCTAATGAAATTACTGGAAGTAAGGTATTACTCAACATGAGTTAATGTGGCAGAACCAACTGTTAGTAATTGATTGGCCTGACCAGGAGGCTCCTGCTAGTTCCGCTGAAATATTGACCATTTCCAAACTCTAATATATGGCCCATATCAAAACTCAGCCAAAGCTGTTTTCAGTCAGAATATGAAAAACACTTTTGTCACTCAAAGAACAACTTAGGGCTAGTCTACACTGGCAATGCTCTTTAACCTGGCTTGTGTGGTCGCGGCGCAGCGCTGGGAGAGAGCTCTTCCAGAGCTCTAAAAAAATCACCCCCACAAGGGGCGTAGATACCAGCGCTTGTCTACACTGGCAGTTTACAGTGCTGAAACTTGCTGCGCTCAGGGGGGTGTTTTTTCACACCCCTGAGCGAGAAAGTTGCAGCGCTGTAAATTGCCAGTGTAGACAAGCCCTTACAAAAGTATAGCTGGAAAAGTCATCTGGAGCATTGGGAAAAGTGCATTATGGGCTGGATCCTGCATCATTTGAGCTAATGTGAATTTTAACTTTAGCTTGGATGGGAGCAAGTGCAAGCCTCAGGCCTGATCTACACTAGAAGATTAGGTCAGTTTAACTATGTCAGTCAGGGGTGTTAAAAATCAGGAGTGTTTAAGCCAACCTAAGTCTCCATGTAGACAGCACTAGGTCGATTGGAAGAATTCTTCTGTTCACCTAGCTACTGCCTCTCAGGGAGTGTGGATTAGCTACGCTGATGGGAGAACCCTTCCTGTTAGCGTAGGTAGTATCTACATTGAAGCGCTACAGCTGTGCTGCTGTAGAGTTTTAAGTGTAGATCAGCCCTTATTTGCTGGTGTCTGAGGACCCAACTACGGCAACTCTTATGGTAATGAGTATTTACTCTTGGGAATAATCCCATTAACTTCATTGGGGCTACTCATGTGAGTAAATGCTTACCAACTTGAACAAGAGTTGCATAACGCAGCCCTAAATTAAAATTCATCAACTAATTTACGTGATCATTTATTTTAAATGATGCAAGACAAGACTTGTGTGCCATATTTCAGGCTGATGAGATCTGAAGAGCTTTATAATAAAACAGCGACAGACTATAAACTACAACAACACTGTAGGGGACAGCTATAATTAGGTGGAGCTATAAAATGGTGTACTGTGGGCATGCATTGTCAACATACTTCACTTTCAGAATTTTAATTAGGAGTTAACAAGTTTACATTCGATGAGCAAAATTCTCCTCTCAAGCCTATGCACACAGCTCCTATTGACTTCAGTAGGATTTGACTTCAATGGGAATTGCATGCGTGTTTCTGATGGCACAACTTGGCTCAGTGTATTTTGTTCGCAAATAACTCCAAGAGGGAATTTTATGCCAGAGACCACTTTCTAATCTGTCTGATTTAAAGATAATCCATTCATTGTTCACATGGTTTTCATAACTTTTCTCACTGTGTTTTGCTAAATACCACAGAGACTTTTATTTGACTAATGTCTTCTCCATGATCACTCTTTTTCTCTTCCCAAGTGATCTTCCAGTAGAGCTGTAGGGCTAAATTCTGCCCTGACTGACCCCTTGTACAACCTCCTTGACCTCAGTGGATTGCGCAATGTATAAATCAGTACAGAATTTGGCCTGTAGTATTGAGTTTGTAATATATTAATAATGTAATAAGCTCAGGAATATGACTTTACTGCAGGATCATGCAGGGGTAGCAATGCTTTGAGGGAGAAAGCCCTGATTTGTTGTTTTAATATCTGCAAAAAAGAGTCACAGAAAATTACTTGCCAAATACAATATATTCCTTTTAAAAACATGCTTTTAAAAACTTGCTACAGTTTAAAAGTGTTTCTTAAAAAACAGACTTCAGCAAAACTTACCTACATTTTTGTGCAAAGCTAGTTCACCCTCATTACTTTTTCTATGGATCATTCCCTTTTCCTATTTATCATCATGAACCAGGAGAAAAGTGGGGTGTGAAGATAAGCTGTTTCCATTCTAATCAACCAATTAATTTGTGGCCCCATTGTGATCCCCGTGCATGTGTTGGTTAGCAGTGATTCACATGAGTAGCCCCACTGATTTCAATAGCATTGCGGGGGTAGGTATCTCCTGACCTCCATGGTCTGTAGGGCAGCACGACTCCTACAGGTTGCCCATTGGCTACTGCTCTGACGGTTCTCTTCATTAATGTTATGTTTCTGACATTTATGTGATGAGGATTTATAAACTGGTTAATACTTCCTAATTAAATAGTATAAAAATATATTTATATTGATTATGTTTTAATGATGTTAATCTGTTCAACTACATTGCCCTGTGGAGATGTCCCAGAGAATGAGTTGGTTTCTCGGACAGCTGTGTCCCAAACTGTAGTTTAAGATTATGACTTTGAATTTGGACCTGACATGAATGGGAAGCCAGTGGGGTTGCAAGGCCCAGATATGTAGCACTCTGCATGGATACAAATTTATATCCGTGGATATAAATTGGTATCCGCGGAACCGCAGGGCTCTCCCAGGAACCGCAGCGGTGAAAGGAGCAGAACGTGGGGCCACCACTCCCAGGAGCCAGTGCCCCATGCCAGCAGCTCCTCCGGCGCAGCTGTACTGGCCCCAGCCCCGCCCCTAGCCCTGCCCCCTTCCCTTCCACGCAGCTCTCTGTGTCTCCTGTCTGGGGGAGTGCGTGCCCCTTAAACACAAGAACGCAACCAGGGACAGCTGCCGGTGAGCCTGGTGCCTGCCCCAGTGGGCGGGGCTGGGGCCGATGCAGCCGCGCCAGAGGAGCTGCCGGCGTGAGGTGCTGGCTCCTGGGAGCGACGGCCCCATGTTCTGCTCCTTTTGCCGCTGCGGTTCCCGGGAGAGCCCTGCGGTTCCATGGATACCGATTTATATCCACGGATATCAGCATCCGCGGGTATACATTTGTATACGTGCAGGGCTCTACAGATATGTGCTTGCACTGGCCTATGTTGGTGATGTTCAGGACTGTTGCCTGGTGAACTGGTTGTAACCTTGATATGGCAGTTACATTCAGTCTCAGGTACAGAGAGCTGGTGGAGGCTAGAGTGTGGATGACTCCAGGGTAGGTTATTGTCTGGGAAGAAAGGACACCATCTCCTTAAGAGAGCAAAGTCTTTTTGTGATATCCAATTAAATGTGGTTTGCTTCAGTTAAAATAATTAACTCAGAGCACTAGGAAGACTTGATGCAACAACCTTATCCAACAAGGTTTAGCAATTTCTATCCTGGTAGCTGAAAGGACAATTCTTAGGAAGTGGAAGTCAGGATCTGCCCCCCAGGTCCTCAAGTTTTGCAGCGTTATTGAGTGAATGCCCACCGGAGTTGTTCTGTCTTTTTCAGTGGTCTGTTCCACAGTCATCACCCAGCAGCTGTTGGAAAACATGGCTTGATGCAAGGACTAACTGAAAATAATATGGAAAGATTTGGCTACATCTGAAGGAACTACACACTTTAGCTTCCAGCCCCAAGATCCTCTTTGCCCCCAAATCTCCAGTTCTCAAGGGCACACACACAATGTGATTTTTTTGTTCATTGTTTGAAGTTTTTCTGGGACCAGGGGAATAAGGAAGTGCATAATGTAAGGCCTCTTTATTTTTAAAATACTTGTCTTTGTGTATTTTGTATAACTTGTGCTGACTATCTTTATGCATAGTTATCTGCAATTCAATAGTACATAATTAGCTGTAATTGCTATGCCTTTTTGGCCCTGATTTTTATCAGTCTTATTTTTGCCTCTGATTAAATGGAGGCACTATTAACTGAAGTCCCAGTTGCACCCTTTAGGTGCTTAACTGCCTGATTTGAAGATGCAGCCTGGTACATAGGCATCTAAAGGTATGCCTTTACTACAGAACTAGCACAGGCTTTTACTCAAGTGTTACTTTTACTCAACCTCTCTCCTGTTCACACAAACAAACCTCTCCTCTTTGTTAAGTGGTGCTGTCAGCCCTGGCTAGCTGGCACAGTTGAGGGTGTGGGTTTAGAGCCCAGGTTCTGCTTTCACTTGACCTGGTATAATCTGCCCACTTTACAGTACATGCTCAGGCTAAATCACTTGAATGCTGAAAGTCCTCCAGTCCTTCCCGCAATTCCCCCCATGTGCCCAGAAGGACGGACAAGTTCTCCTATGATTCACTGGGAAAGAATCATAGAGCGGCTCAGCTTACTGCAGCACAGCGACCCATTGGATATGCCCCAGAAGTCCTAGTGACGTACCCGGGGAGTGCAGCACCAGTGATGGCACGTTAACTTGGGTAGAGCTTTGCAGTTTGGCTGCTCACACCCAGACTAGGCTAAACCCAGGTGGCAATCACCGAGGCCAAGTCTTCAGTGAAGACCTACCCTTAATTAATTAAACTCTAGCCACAATTAACTATGCGTACAGTTTTGTGTCTGCACTGCATTCAATTCCAAATGCAAACTTCTGCATGCGACATTGGAGGGAGGCTGCTGTGGAAATATACTGGTAAGCCTCTGTGTACGACTAATGTGAAACCAGTAAAAATCAAATTACCACTCCCTCTACAAAAAGTGAACAAGG
Source organism: Terrapene triunguis (assembly GCF_002925995.2). Classification (NCBI taxonomy): domain Eukaryota; kingdom Metazoa; phylum Chordata; order Testudines; family Emydidae; genus Terrapene; species Terrapene triunguis. The sequence goes on along the minus strand of NW_020664419.1, from coordinate 25,564,366 downwards.
TGTGGAAGATTCACTCCCTGCACCGTGGTAAACAGTAAATGGGATTCACATCCCCCTCACAAGTGAAGTACAGTAGCTTGTTATTTCATTAGTTGGTGCATTCACAAAAATAGGTGGTGGAGGTGTGGAATTTATTTTAAGGAAGGCGTGAAATTTTGGAGAGCCAGGGAGTTAGATGGGCAAATATATGTTTCCACCTTTAACTGGGATCCTTCTGGTCTACTAAACTTTTTTTTATATATATATATAGAGAGAGAGAGAGAATTAATCATTTTTGTAACTTTTCTCCTCAAAACCTTTGACTTACTAGAAATAGTGCTGTTTGATCAGCAAAATACTATTGGTTGTATACAGTTTCTGATTATCTATAATTTCACTTTTATGTATTAACACACTTGTCTTTTTGACAGGTTTTATTAATTAAATGAAATGGTGGTGATGAGTAAATATTTTTGCCTAAAGATAATGGGTGAAAACTAGGAAGGTTTTGGCTGAGCATGATACCTCACTCTGGCATGTTGCCCCTAGGGCATCTGAGGTATCTGTGAGTAAGAGGAGAACCTTGTAAGCATGCTGAAATTTCAGTGTAATCTGATCCAATATTGAAAACAATATTTGGCTTCCGGTGCCAGAGGGTAGCCCACATTATTTTGTAAAATACTGCAGTATCTTTAGTACTGGGTTAGATTTATACCATGTAGAATACAGGCTTGATCATGTCATTCTTACGCATGTGAGTATTCCTAACTCACACGATTACTCTCATTAGGCCAAATTCTGAAGTCCTTGCTCTGTATTTACCTGGAGATTAGTCCTTACCCAGGCAAATTTCAACTGACTTCAGTTAGGGTTGCCAACATTCTAATTGCACAAAACTGAACACCCTTGTCCCGCCCCTGCCTTACCCCTTCTTTGAGCCCCCCCACTTACTCCATCCCCCCTCCCTCTGTTGCTGTCTCTCCCCCACCCTCACTCACTCATTTTCACCGGGCTGGGGCCGAGGTTTGGGATGTGGGAGGGGGTGAGGGCTCCGGCTGGGGGTGTGAGCTCCAGGGTGGAGCCAGAAATGAAGGGTTCAGGGTGCAGGAGGGGGCTCTGGGCTGGGGCAGGGGGTTGGGGTGCGGAGGAGGGTGAGGACTCTGGCTGGGGGCATGGGCTCTGGGATGGGGCTGGGGATGAGAGGTTTGGGGTGCAGAAGGGGGCTTTGTGCTGGGGCCGAGGGGTTTAGAGTGTAGGAGGGGGCTGAGGGCTGGGCAGGGCCGGATTAAGGCAGGGGCTTTAGGGGCTGCAGGGTCCCGGTTCAAGAGGGGTCCTGCAAAAATAAAGCACAGTCAGCGATCTCCAGCCCCAGGCCACTGAAAGTCCTGCGGTGCAGCAGAGCTCAGGCAGGCTGCCTGCATGCCATAGCCCCACGCCGCTCCCGGAAGCGGCCGGCTGCTGCTAGCACATCTCTGAGGCCCCTGGCGGGGGCGGGGGGAAGGTGGCTCCATGCGCTGCCCCCATCCCCAGTACCGTCCTCACAGCTCCCATTGGCCGAAAATCAGCCAATGGGAGTTATGGGGGCGGTGCTTGCAGGTGCGGGCAGCGCACGGAGACACGCTGTCCCCGCACCCCACCCCAGGGGTGCAGAGATGTGTTAGGAGCCCCCCTCTTCCGGGAGCAGCGTGGGGCTATGGCAGGCAGGCAGGCAGCCTCCTAACACATCAGCCTGCCTGAGCCCTGCTGCGCTGCTGGCCGGGAGCTGCTTGTGGTAAGTGCCTCCCAGCCGGAGCCTGCACCTCACACCCCTTCCTGCACCCCAACCTCTTGCCCCAGGTCAGAATCCCCTCCTGCACCAAACTCCCTTCCTGACCTGGCACCCCCTCCTGCACCTCAACCCCCTGCTCCAGCCCCCTCCTGCACCCCAACCCCCTCCCAGGAAAAAGACTTGTATACAGGGGCCCCACAAAATCTAGTAGCCCCGTGCCCACAGGAGAGTTAATCTGGCCCTGGGGCTGAGGCATGGGGTTGGGGCGTGGGAGGGGGTGTGAGCTCCCGGAGGGTGTTTGGTTGCAGAAGCAGGCTCAGGGCTGGGGCGGGGGGGTTGGGGTGCGGGAGAGGGTTCAGGGTACAGGCTCCGGGCAGCACTTAGCTCAGGTGGCTCCCGGGAAGCAGTGTCACGTCCCTCCAGCTCTTAGGTGGAGGGGAGGCCAGGGGGCTCTGCGCGCTGCCCCCGACCACAGGCGCCACCTCTGCAGCTCCCATTGGCTGCAGTTCCCGGCCAATGGGAGCTGCAGAACTGGTGCTCGGGGCGGGGGCAGTGCACGGAGCCCTTGTGGCCGCCCCTATGCCTAGGAGCCGGAGGGACCTGCTGGCCGCTCCTGGGAGCTGCACAGAGCCGGGTAGGGAGCCTGCCAGCCCCGTGCCAAATCGGACACCTGGCAACCCTAACTTCAGTTGGAGTTGGCGTGAGTAAGGATCTGGTTTAGATTTGATTGGAAACAACACCTGGCTGCATGCAGATTAAAGGAGGTGCCATGCCACCATCATCATCTGGGATTCCAAGAGCAGAGAAGGACTCAAAGTCTGCCTCCAAATTGTGATCCTCAGTTTTAAGGACTGGAGCCAGCTCTGCCATATTCTCAAGATCCTTGTTTCAGGCTGCCGCTAAGATCCTTCTTACCTGGATTCAGTCAGTTTGCCTCATCCAAGTCCCAATCTTCCTGGATACCCAGGAAGAACAGACACCTTGCTGGAAACTTTATCAAAATTAAACAGAATGACTTTTCCACCATACATCACTTTTGGAGCTGTGAGTTGGAGTGTAAGTAACTCCTCTATTTTACCTACCATCATCACTAGCTTAAAATGTTGAGACTGATTTTCTCTTTTCTTCTGATGTTGCCTGCTTTTATAAACCATTATTCAGAAGCACATTCTCAGCACTGTTAGATGTTTTTGGAAAGCAATTCCACACATTCTTAGCTTTGAAAGTGATCAGGCAGAAAGGCAGTGTCTAATGCAGAATGATTTAGCATTGTTCCATGAGCAAAGGAATAGAAGACCTTAAACAACTACTGGCTGTGTACATGAAGAAAGCGATTACACATAGTTGTGTTAAGTCCTAAAAAGGAACAGTCAGCACTTTGCATTTTGGAACTGTGCTTCCCTCTTTAAAAGTCAAATATGTTATATATTCAAATGTTAATCATAGTAATGCAACAATCAACCAGTATCCCTGTGTTAAGGTTCCTTCCCCACTCTGAACTCTAGTGTACAGATGTGGGGACCTGCATGAGAACCTCTAAGCTTAACTACCAGCTTAGATTTGGATTTGCTGCCACCACCCAAATTATTTATGAGTCATTTGGGAAACTTTGTTTACCTCCTCCCCAGAATATTTCCCCCCCGCAAGTACTATAACCCTTCCCTGGGTAGCCTTGAGAGACTTTTTCACCAATTTTCTGGTGAACACCAATCCAAACCCTTGGATCTTAAAACAAGGAAAAATCAATGAGGTTCTTAAAAAGAAGGCTTTTAATTAAAGAAAGAAAGGTAAAAATCATCTCTGTAAAATTAGGATGGAAAATAATTTCACAAGGTAATTAGATTTAAAGAGCCCAGAGGAACCCCCTCTAGGAACAGAGGTAAACCCTCTAGCAAAAGGAACATTTACAAGTTGAGAAAACAAAATAAACCTAACACGCCTTGCCTGGCTGTTACTTACAGGTTTGAAATATGAGAGACTTGTTTAGAAAGATTTTGAGAGCATGGATTGATGTCCGGTCCCTCTTAGTCCCAAGAGGGAACAACCCCCAAAACAAAGAGCACAAACAAATGCCTTCCCCCCTCAAGATTTGAAAGTATCTTGTCTCCTTATTAGTCCTTTGGGTCAGGTGTCAGCCAGGTTACCTGAGCTTCTTAACCCTTTACAGGTAAAAGGATTTTGGTGTCTCTGGCCAGGGGGATTTTATAGTATTGTACACCGGAGGGTTGTTACCCTTCCCTTTATAGTTATGACACCCTGTGTAACAGTTACTTGTGTTAAGTAGGAATATCACCTTTAAATCTCAATATTGTGAAGGATTAAAATCTCAATAAGTTTACCACTTCGTTCAAGCAAGGAGGTCTTTATCTGTGTCTTTTTAAAATTAACTTTCTCCAACCTGTGGCACAGGTTCGCTGACAAATTAATCCACATGAAATGAGACCATTCTTTGTGTGACATGGTAAGCACTTATTCAGAAAAAGGAAATTATCCATTTTATTTATGCTTCTATTTTATTTACTCCAAAGATCAGTTGTTGCTTGTATGCAGGAAATGTAAACTAGGATTTTTTAGTTATCTATAGCAGAGATATTACATTGTAATTCCACTGTTTTTCCTCCGCTACATGTCGTATGTGGTAGAAAGTAACTTTAATTTAAACAGAGTATAGCAAATGCCATGTTTGAACTCTAATCTCCCTCAGAAAATATTAGAAAACTATATAGCCATTGTAATGATTTTATTTGCTTATGAACTGCATATTAATATAATTATTTCTACAAGTGACCCCAAGACAATACCACCAATTAGCTTGTTGTGTGAAATATGGTGGTTGAAATCTGTGTAACTGGATAAGTGTTTATTGTAAGCCTTTGCTTTTCCTAAAAACTTTCAAGTAGAAGGTGTTGTCTTCTACAAAGATTAAGATAAATCCACTTTATAATACTGTATTGTTCTCTCTCTCTATATATATAGCCTTAGAAGTGAGATTTTTGTGTGTGTAAAATCATGCTCCTTTTTAAATTAATTCTATAGTTCTTATTCACGCACTTTAAGTGAATGGGAGTTTTCCCTAAGGAAGGACTTTATAGCTAAGGCCTGGTCTACACTAGGGGGAGGGGGAAGTCGATCTAAGTTACGCAACTTCAGCTACGTGAATAACGTAGCTGAAGTTGACGTACTTAGATCTACTTACAGCGGTGTCTTCACTGTGGTAAGTCGACGGCTGACACTCTCCTGTTGACTCCGCCTGCGCATCTTGCCCTGGTGGAGTACCGGATTCGACGGGAGAGCGCTCGGCGGTCGATTTATCGCATCTAGACTAGATGCGATAAATAGACCCTCGCTGGATCGATCGCTGCCCGTCAATCCAATGGGTAATATAGACAAGTCTTATCTACAGCTAAAACAGATACACTATTGATAAAAATTGTTTCTTTGGGTCCAGGGAAAGAAAACATTGGGAAAAGATATGAGTAATTCTAGGTGGGGATGAACCTCATTTTAATGTGTGATTCCTACTTCTTACCTCATCCTTAGGATTCTGTGTTGTTGGGCTTTTTAATTAGACTTTGGTATTAATCTATCAATTGACCTTTTAAAGCCTATTTACATATTCAGTGAGTAAGACAGCCCAAATTGCACAGTCCATCCACATTTATTACACACAAAATATCATTGTTTCAGCAGTGAGAATTCTGTTCTGGGGCCTTCAAGCCAGAACCTTAACTAGCACAGATGTAACTTTTTATTTTCAAGGTAACATTACTGTGAAGATGTCTGTTTTTACATACATAGTTTTCCGGGTCATAGTCCTTTGAAATTTGTGATGGACTACTTTGTAAGAATGTATACGTGAAGTGTTTGCAACTATATGTCACGATAAAGCCTCTGAAATGAAAATCAAGTAGTGTGTTTTGTTCTGGTTCAAGAGAAATGCCTTTTGAATAGCAGTAGAAATCTTTGCAGCTTTATGACCCAGGAGAGAAACAGAAATCCAGCCTAAGAGAGAACATTGTTATTACTTATTAAGCACTGACCATGTGTGCAGGGCTATATAAAGCATAGAAGAAGCCATTGTCCTAACTCCATTTAGTTTATCATCTAAATGGATGAAGAAAGTGAGACTTCTCATTAGAACGAGAGAGCCTGACTCTGAATTCATTCACACCACTGTAAATCAGGAGTGACTCCTCTGGAGTTAGTAGAATTAGACTGCTGCAAAGCCAGTGTTAAGTGAGATCAGAGCAGGGAAAAAGAGAGCATGAAGATGGAGAAGGGAAAAAAGGAGAAGGGCAGAACCAAGGACCACCAGCTGCAGGAAACTGATTGTATTGGATATACCTAACTGATCCATTGAAGTCATGGATGGATAGATGGCCCTGCATGGATATAAAATTTGTATCCGCATCCAATCTGTGATTGCAAACATGGTCCGCAGATATCCGCATTCACGGACGCGGATATCTGCAGATTTGCAGAGCTCTACCTATTCTGCTCCCATTGAAGTCTGTGGCAAAACTCGCATTGACTTCAATGGAAGCTGAATTAAATACATTATTGATATCAGGCCAGTTTTTAATTCTTGCGTCCTTTCTGTTATAGATCCTGATTTTCACACTTCCATTATAGTTCCTGATTTTGCAGTAAATTTAAATTACAATAGGATAAAACTTGGTAAACAAGCTACTAAATGAAAGAAGAGTCTCATTGAGTTGTGATGTAAGTGGGTAAAAATCCATATACAGTACTTCAGTGGAATGATTCTGTTTATCCTAGATCTAAATCTGACCACAGATTTCTTTTTGATTTCCCAACAATATTTGAGTACATCATGCTTTCAGATAAATTTTAATTTTACTGCCAGCATTTTAATGATTAACACAAAAAGGAATTCACAGCTGTTCCTTTCATAATTCCTCATTCAAGTGACTAAGCACTTTGTGTATTAATAAAACCATTAGTTATTGTTCCGTGATCGATGTGGAATGTGTTTGACGGCGGTGGCGGTTCAGTTACTAGTGGAGATATATCTACATCACGAAAGCACCCACCACAATTGGCAGTAATTGGCATTGTTGCCATCTGTCTCAACTAAGAAGCCAAAAATGGGATTGACTTGAAGACTGAACTAACCTTTCTCCCCTGGAGGTGGTCTCTGAGAGTTGGGGCACATTGGCAGGCCAGCGTAGGAACCTGCAGTTACTGTAGGGGTGAGGGGATGGTTGATGCTGATTCATTTTTTGGTCCGTGACAAGAGTGTCAATTATTACAGCGTATCCAGGTCTTCATAAGCAGAGCCCTAGCTGGTACAGTTAGCACCGTAAGTTCATAGGTGATCGACATCTGAGTCATCTTCCATATTACGTATTCTCAAAGTCCTAGGCATGGCAGGATTGAACTAAGAATGCTGTGGGAAGTATTAACTGAAAATATACTTGCCTGAGGCCTAACTGTATTGATTAATGTTTGTATTGGTTTTTCATATGCATTTCAGATCTGATAATTGTTTCTTTGTAAAAATGCTGGTAATTTTGTTAACACAACACTCACATAGGCAGTTCGGGAAGGAAATTGAGGTCCTAGGTCTGAAATGTTTATGATGAAGAACTAGGGTTGCCAACTTTCTAATGGCACAAAACCGAACATCCCTGACCTACCCCTTCCCTGAGGCCCCCTTCTCTGAGACCCCATCCCTGCTTGCTCCATCCCTCCTCCCTTTGTCGCTCGCTCCCCCCATCCTCACTCACTTTCACCGGGCTGAGGCAGGGGATTGGGGTGGGGTGGGAGGCATGGGCTCTGGCTGGGGGTGTGGGCTCCGGGTAGGGCCAGAAATGAGGGGTTCAGAGTGCGGGAGGGGGTCCAGGCTGGGGCAAGGGGTTGGGGTGTTGGGGGAGTGTGGGGTGCAGGCTCTGGGAGGGAGTTTGGGTGCGGGAGGAGATGCGGGGTCCCGGTGGTGCTTACTGCAGCTCCCAGGAAGTGGCCACCAGGTCCCTGCAGCCCCAAGGCGCATGGGTGGCCAGGGAGGCTCTGTGTGCTGCCCTCGTGCCTGCAGACACCACCCCTGCAGCTCCCATTGGTCATGGTTCTTGGCTAATGGGAGCTATGGAGCCAACCCTCAGGGCAGGGGCAGCACGCAGAGCCTCCCTGGCCACCCCTGCGCCTAGGGGCTGCAGGGACCTGGCAGCTGCTTCCAGGAGCTGCGCAGAGCTAGGGCAGGCAGGGAGGCAGGACCTCGGCTGCACCACCGACCGGTCTTTTAACGGCCCGGTCAGTAGTGCTGACGGGAGCCGCCAGAGTCCCTTTTCGACTGGGCATTCTGGTCGGAAACGGGATGCCTGGGAACCCTATGGAGTACCAAAATGTTTTCTCTTTCTGTTGGATACATGCCCATGTGAAATCACGTTTACTTGCCTCAAGGTTTACATAGGGAGATGGTAGGGATATTGTTCTATTGTCACATTGTTTTTCTAGTTAAGGTAGTAATCACTAATGTTACTGGCATAGTTTGCTGTTGACAGTAGTTTTTTTTTGTTTGAAGGAGCTTCTGCAAATAGACTTGTCTGTCGTCTGCAATCAATATGAAATATACGTTTCTAGTGAAAAGGGACTAATGAGTAATAGTAGCTGACACACACAACAAAAATTCTTACATTGCAGTCTCCTGAGGGCAGAGACCATGTCTGCCTGTGTGTTTGTACAATGCCTAGCTCATCAGGGTCGCAGAATGGTACCACGGTATAAACATTAAATATTAATAATTCGTAACCAATGAGATATTGGGTGACAGTAGATTTTGGGAGAGATCCTGCAGCTCTCATACATGTGAAGCATCCCTTCTGTGTGTGGAATATTTGAGGCACAGTCTCGACCCATTCCCAGGAGCCCTATTGCTATAAATGGCAATGGGCTGGTACTCCATCCTGGGAACGAACGAGGCAATCTCAAAGTGACTGCAGAATGCCTGAACTGGTATTACACAGCTGCTGCTCCTGGATATGTCTGCTTCCAAGTGCCAGGAGCAATGGAAGCAATTTTGGGCTTTAAGAAGGAAGAAGTCAGTGCACCTGTGACTCACCAGCTGCTTCCCAGTTGGAGTTAAAAGAAGACACCCGGGCCCTATAAATTGGGGCTGAGCCTGAGACCAAAGTCAGTCAGGAAAAGTGCCTGACTGGGAGTGAGAGACTGTCAGGTGAGAGCTGCCAAAGACCAGGAGACTGTAGGAGGTCCCTGAAGAGCTTTCTTCAGAGATCTCCTACAGTCTCCTGGTCTTTGGTAGCTCTCACCTGCAGCTTTGTAGGCGACAGGGCACGTCTTCACTACCCGCCGGATCAGCGGGTAGCGATCGATCTATTGGGGATCGATTTATCACGTCTACTGTAGACGCGATAAAATCGATCCCTGATCGCTCTGCCGTCGACTCCGGAACTCCACCGCAGCGAGAGGTGGAAGCGGAGTCGACGGGGGAGCGGCAGCGGTCGACTCACCGCCGTCCTCACAGCCAGGTAAGTCAACCTAAAATACGCAACTTCAGCTATGCTATTTGCGTAGCTGAAGTTGAGTATCTTAGGTCGACCCCCACCCCTCTGTAGTGTAAACCTAGCCACATGGAGGAAGGCCGCAGAGCAGAAAGAGTTTTGCCAGCCTACCTCCACAAGCCAGACAGTGAGGGCCAAAGACTGGAGAGAGTTGAAGGCCAGAGAGCAGCAAAGGGAGTTGCCTGCTGACTTTTAAGCCAGATAGGGTTGCCAACTTTCTAACTGCAGAAAGCTGAATACCATTGCCCCACCCCCCGCCCTGAGGTCCTGCCCCTGGGCAGGGGGTTGGAGTGCAGGAGGGGGTGAGGGCTCTGGCTGGGGGTACAGGCTCTGGGGTGGGGCTGGAGATGAGGGGTTGGGGTGGAGGAGGGGGCTTCAGGCGGGGGGTGGCACCAAGGGGTTCGGAGTATGGGAGGAGGCTCTAGGCTGGGGCAGAGAGTTGGGGTGAGGGAGGGGGTGAGGGCTCCGGCTGAGCCGTGTGGAGCCAGGGCAATCAGGAGCCTTAGCCCCACTGCGCTGCCAACTGGACTTTTAGCAGCACGGTTAGCGGTGCTGACTGGAGCCACCAGGGTCCCTTTTCGACAGGGCGTTCCAATCGAAAACTGGACGCCTGGCTATCGTAATGCCAGGGAGCTAAAACCAAGGGCCAGAGAGGGCTATGAAGGCAGGGGAGCAATGTGGGGGACTTATCTGCTGGCATATCTGTGGTGGAGAGCTGGAGCCAGAGGGCTGGAGAAGGCCGAGGGCCAGGGGAAATGATAGGTGCACCCCGGATGAGGATGAACTCCCGAGCAGGAATCCCTATAGCTTCTCTGCTGGAAGAGTAAATTTGGGCTTCAGTTGAAAGGGCTGGGGTGGCTGTCATGGTAAACGGACAGGAGAGGACTGAAGAAGAGCCTAGGTGTCGTGGAGGACGTTGGGAGTGTGGTATGTGCTATGTAGATGAACTAGATATTGGGGATTTAAGGACTACGTGCGTTAGGAGTGATGAATGTACCATGTTTGGCGACTTTCTTATGGACTATTTTGCACTATTAATTTGTAATAAACTGGACCCAAGGAGGGTATTATTGAGGCAAGAGAGCCTGGAATAGAATCACTGGGACTCGTAAGGAGGGAAACTGAGGCAGGATCATTTGTCATGCTGCAGCCTGTTGTGGGAGGGTCCTACAGGCAGGCCCGCCCTGTGACAGGGTTGAAGAGGATGTAAATGTCAAAACAGTGCCTATGTATTGGCTCTGCAGTGTTCGTGTGAGAACATATGACTTTCCCTGCATTTTCTCAAGATGGTGGTATTAGAAGTCTATCATATGGGGTCCACTAGAAAGAGGAAACCTTAAATAAAAGAGAGTGATGAAAAATAAATTACATTTTAGATCTAGTTTCAATTTTCTTCTCTCCCCCCTCCTCCTTTTCCCCCTTTCTTTGCATGCATGCGGTACATTTAGTTTAGGCAGTAAGAATGAATGCAGCATAAGGAATATGATCTGAATTAGGAACTTGTCCTTCAAAGTTCTGAATGTTGCCTGCAAGAAGTTGTGTGTGTGCCTCTCACAGGGAAACTCAGCATCTCTCAGGATACTAGAGCTGATGGGCTACAGAAAATGTAAATCCGGATTTAAATAGTAAAAAAGCACATTTGGGAATGGGGCATGCTGAGTTTTTAAGAGCATTCTCCTAGTCCCATTGCACAAAGGGTACCGTTTCAGTATTTGATAAGTTATTAATTAACTTCATTATTGACGTGCAGAGGGCCATGTTCTGTTCTCAGTTACACTGATGTAAACTCCATCAAAATCAATGGAATTACTTCATATTGATACCAGCGTAGCTGAAAACAAAATTTGGCAAATAGTCTTAATGTTTTAACTTTCCACAAGAATTCAAATGCACAGCTTAAAAAAGAGCTCTTTTTTCAGTTTAGTCTCAAGCTATGCAGCGCCTCTTCTACCAGACGTAACTGGTTTTCTGGGCCTTGTGTCTTTCCTTCATCATGTTACCTAGCGTGTTGTATAACTAACTTTTCCACTCAAGCTCTGTTTTGTTTTGTTTTTTGCCCCCAAACAACTCTATTAGCATACTTTAAAAAGAACAGGAGTACTTGTGGCACCTTAGAGACTAACAAATTTATTAGCATACTTGTGAATGGGCAGCCTTGCCTGAAAATGTGCATAGACTCAGACAATGACTGCATTCTTCAGAGCTGACAATACTCTGCCCAAAAGCCAGCGACAAAGATGGTTTTCCCTCCCAAATGCTGAAGTATGTTTCAGTTGTGGATTAGGTAAAGTGACATTCCTTAATGGTGGGTGGTAACAACTCTTAGAAACTCCACAGTGACTTCTACACTGTTTAAATGGAGGGGCAGATTCCTTCTTGATTGACTATGGGGAGGGAGAACTTTTGGCAGCAAGGATTCTGTATTGGCTTAGGTGTTATGTAGATAGGCCCAGCAATATTATTGAGCTTCTTACATTGTCCAAAACATTGTTTCTGCTCCTATGAGCCGCATACTACACCCACTTTGCAATCACTTTTCACAGATGTAATAACTAGAGAAGGTACAAGTTAGTGAAGAAATCATGCCTGTTTCTCTGGCTATGGTATGTCATTGCTGACTGTGGTGTCTTTGAGGTCACTAGCATACATGGGACGCCACAAAACATTTAAACCCTCACAGCTTTTGTGTGGAGCCCTACTGCTTAGTAATAGTACGCTTGACTTTCTGGACAATTCAGTACATTTAGTCTTATTTGTGATCTAGAACAGCCTTTATTATCCAAGCTTTAATTATCCGAAACTCACTGTTATCCAAAATACCTATTAATTATTCTGACAATCTCCTCCATTAATCAGAGCTCAATTATCCATACTTACCAAGGTTTTCCTCTTCTACCCACGATATTTGGATTGTACTGTATATTATAATTTAGGCAGTTAATTTGGTACCAAAGTAGTAATCGGGTAAATAGTGTCTCAAGGAATACTTACAGTGGATGAGTAAGTGCTACACATGTAGGTAGGTGTGCTCCGCATTCCAATTCAGTTCTACAGCTGTGGTGGGAAAACTCTTCATGTGGCTAATCGTCACTTTTCTTTAGTGAGAACAAGGAATACATAGTGGTCATTAAGTAATAGTCACCAAGAGAATTACTGCAGGATAGTATCTGTTCTGATGGATAGAAAAACTGGGGAGAACGACTAATTTGTTTGTTAGGACAGTCAGAAGTGGTGAAAGAGTTGACTCCTGTGGAAATCAGTGGGAGCAGTGGGTCCTCAGCACCTCTGAAATCAGGGCTTAGCTGCTCCTCAGACTGGTTAAAACCCCCAAAGTTATTACTTGGTGCGGAATAATTTACTGGTAAATGAGTGGTAAAAAACATCTGAATTAGTCTGTAGAAGCAGTAAGTGTAACACATGAGCTAGCAGCACCACAGAGTCGGTGAAATGTTGTCTATTTCTGTTTTTATCGAACTAGTCAGACAGTACACCCCTAGAATGAAGAGCTATCCTGCTATAAAAGTGCCCTTACCAGTATAGCTAGGTTTGGCAGAATTTGATTTGTATTTGTTTTTAATTTTGATGGATAATATTGGCTTAAAAAAAGTAAGCATTTTTCTATATTTATTGATTTTAAGTATTCACAGTTGTGAGAAATTATGCGGGGACAGAAAATGGCGGGTAAGGCAATTATTTAATGACAGTAGATACTGAGATTAAAAAAATTAAAGCTTTATAGCTGTTAAAACACAAACATTGCATGTCAAAATATACAAAGCAAATGTCCTTGAATCAAACTCTAAAAAGTTCTCAAACAGCATTTTTCTTACTTTGCCTATCTGTAAATTTTTATTATTATTGATGGAAATAGCTTCTCCTTGGTTTGTATGTGTATTATGAAATAGACATTTACTAATGAAAAATCTAATCCTTCCAAGTTTAAGTATAATTTACTCCCCTTCCTGTACAGGAATGGCTGTACCAATAATAGCACTTTTATATAATTGTATAATTGCATCCACACTAAGGGGGTTGTATTGTTCTAACTGTACCAGTGTAGTCACAGTGGTACAACTTTGGTGTGTAGACAAATTCTGATAAACCTTTCCCCCCCCCAACTATTCTGAATTGTGAATGGATGTTCTTATAGTTTCTTGTTGCTGAAGTGGACTACAATACATCACTAAAATGGTTGTTTTAGTGCTGGCAAAAATGAAAGTTGTTACCATTGCTTATGAATATTTTAAGGATTTCTGAAATATTTTAAGGATATCCCTCCCTCCCACCCTCCCTCCCTATCTCTTCAGGGACCCTTCTCATGAGCATCTGCTCACTCAGGAGGCGCAGCGCCTTCTGCGGGTGGGAGCCATGGAGGAAGTCCCTCTGCACTTGAGGGGAAAAGGGTTTTACTCCCGCAATTTTTTTATCTCAAAGGCCAAAGGAGTTCTACACCCCATCCTCAACCTGCAGATCCTCAACAAGTGTCTCAAGAAGCTGAAGTTCTGCATGGTCTCCCTGGCCTCCATCATTCCTTCCCTAGATCCGGGAGACTGGTATGCCACTCTTGACTTGAAAGACGCTTAGTTTCACATATCGATATTTCACGGACACCAATGGTTCCTATGTCTTGTAGTTGGGACTGTGCCCTACCAATTCACAGTGCTCCCTTTTGTCCTAGCAACGGGACCAAGAGTGTTTACGAAGTGCACGTCGGTGGGGCGGCCTACCTCAGACGTCGGGGTATCCAGATCTACCTATACCTTGACGACTGGCTCATCAAGGGCTGCTCCAGGTCCAGTGAAGCGTCAAGACATTGCGAGTCACTTGTCAAGCTCTGGGCCTGTTGATAAACGAACAAAAATCAACGTTGATCCTGGTCCAACAGATTAGTTTATCAGAGCGGTATTCCACTCTATCCGAGCCAGAGCATTCCTGCCAGAGGCCAGGTTCAGGGCAATCACAGATCTACTTGCCAGCATCACTGCCCATCTGCTCACCACTGCCCGGGTCTGTCTCTGACTATTGGGGCACATGGCAGCATGCACGTACGTTGTCTGACATGTGAGACCCAGGCTACATCCTGTAACGGAGTGTGGGGGAGTCAGGGCTCTCCATCCCCCACTTTCTGCAATTTACCTTGACTCTCAGCCAGCCAGTAAAACAGAAGGTTTATTAGATGACAGGAACCCAGTCTAAAACAGAGGTGGTAGGTACAGAAAACTGGACCTGTCAGTCACGTCCATCTTGGGGGGTGGGGAGCCCAGACCCAGGTTCTGGCCTGGGCCTCCCCCGTCTCCCCAGCCAGCTCCAAACTGAAACTCCCTCCAGCAGCCTCAACCAGCCACAACCCCTCCCCCAGCTCCTCCTCCAGCCTTTGTCCAGTTTCCCGGGCAGAAGGTGTCACCTGGCCCCAACCCCCTCGTGGGCTCAGGTTACGAAGGGCAGCCACCATCCTTTATGTGCTGGCCATCAAGTGTCATCCATCAGTGAAGTCACACCCTTATTTCCCATCACCATCTAGTACCAATGCAGACAGTAAACTAGTAAAACTCCCATGCAACATTACCAGGTTAATACTCCCTACTCCATCACACGTCCCCTCCAGATGTGGCTGGCATTGGTCTACTCCCCAGCCAGACATCACCTAGACATGATCATCACGATCCCATCGTGGGTACCTACCTCACTGCAGTGGTGGTCTGACCCGATTCTGGTGTTGGAAGGTGTGCCATTCGCTAGTCCATGACCTGCTGTCTCCCTGATTTCAGATCTGTCCGACCTTGGTTGGGGAGCGCATCCCGGTACACTGTGGACTCGGATTATGGTCTCGAGAAGAGCTTACATTACATTTACATGTCAGGGAGCTCAGAGCCATCTGTCTGGGTTGCGGTGTCTTCCTTTCCCAACTGTCTGGTCAGATGGTGCAGGTGTTGACGGACAACACAGCCTCCATGTTCTATGTCAACAGGCAGCAGGAAGTTCATTCATTGGCTCTGTGCCAGGAGGCCCTCCATCTGTGGGACTTCTGCATCCAGCATGCGATCCACCTGGAAGCCTCGCACCGCCCCAGTGTCCGGAACATGCTGGCAGTTCACCTCAGCAGGTCCTTCTTCTCTCATCACAAGTGTTCCCTTCACTTGGAGGTTGTTAGGATGCTCTTCCAGAAGTAGGGAGCTCCCCAAGTGGACCTGTTTGCCACCAGACAGAACAGAAAGTGTCATCAGTTTTGCTGTCTCCAAGGCCTCGGCAGAGGCTCACTTTCCGATGCCTTTCTCCTGTCATGGTCAGGAGACCTGATGTATGCCTTCCCGCCAATTCCGCTCATCAGCAAAGTCCTCTCAAAAATCAAGAGGGACAAGGCACAGGCCATTATGATCCCCCCCCAGCATGGCCTCGCCAGCATTGGTTCGGCATGCCCATGGCCACTTCCCAGCCACCTGAACCTACTCTTGCAGGATCACGGTCAGCTCCTGCACCCGAGCCTCGCCTCTCTCCACCTCACAGCTTGGATGCTGCATGGCTGAATTCAGAGGAACAAGCCTGCTCTAGTCAGGTACAGCAAGTTCTCTTGGAGAGCAGAAAGCCCTCCACCAGAGCAACTTACCTAGCAAAGTGAAAGCGTTTCTCCTGCTGGATGTCAGAGCGGAATATGTCCCTGACCCAGTCGTCTCTGCAGTCCATCCAGGGTTAACCTGCTTCACTTAAAGCACCTGGCAGTCATATCGGCCTTCCATCCTCGCATCAAGGATAGATCGGTATTCTCGCATGAGATGTTGATCAGGTTCCTGAAAGACCTTAAAAAACTCTTTCTGCTGATCTGGGATCTGGTTCCCCAATGGAACCTCAGCCTGGTCCTCTCCAGGCTCATGGATCCGCCCTCTGAGCCTGTGGCTTCTTGTTCCCTTTCCGTCTTGTGGAAGGTTGCATTCCTTGTAGCTATTACCTCAGCGAGACGTGTCTCTGAGATAAAAGCCCTCACTTTGGAGCCCCCGTACACAGTATTCTACAAGGACAAGGTCTAGCTGCGGCCCCATCCGGCCTTCCTGCCAAAGGTGGTGTCGTACTTCCATGTCAACCAGGATATCTTCCTCCGGTGTTCTGTCCAAAGCCGCACACAACCAATAAGGAGAGGTGGCTGCACACTCTAGATGTCCGGCGCGCCCTGGCTTTCTGTCTGGAGTGCACCAAGCCCTTGCACAGATCCACCCAGCTCTTTATCGTGGTAGCTGACAGGATGAAGGGCCTTTTGGTGTTCTCTCAGAGGATTTTGAATTGGATCCCCACCTGCATCCGTACTTGTTATGAGTTGGCGCAGGCTGTGCCTCAATCGATAGTGAAGGCTCATTTGACTAGGGTGCTGGTGTCTTTGGCTACCTTCCTGGCGCATGTTCCTATCCAGGACATCTGCAGGGCTGCAACATGGTCTTCAGTACACACATTCATGACGCATTATGCCATCACTCAGAAGGCCAGAGATTATGCTGGCTTGGGCAGAGCTGTGTTGTAATCAACACGTCCATGAACTCCTACCTGCCTCTGGCGGTACTGTTTGGGAGTCACCTACAATGGAATGGACATGAGCAAGCAATCGAAGAAGTAAAGATGGCTAGCTTTTGTAACTGTTGTTCTTCGAGATGTCCATTCCATGACCCGCCCTCCTTCCTCTCTGTCAGAGTTTCCGGCAAGAAGGAACTGAGGGTCAGGGGAGCTGGCGGTATACACGCACCACTCCAGAGAGCACCAGAGCTAGTCCCCTACGGATACCACTGAGGGAAAAACATCTAGCACCGGTGCACACCTACAGTGGAATGGACATGAGCAACACATCTCGAAGAACAACAGTTACGAAAGATAACTGTCTTTTATTCACTGTTGCCTTTCACGGTGTCCCTCCCATTTGCCAGTTTAAGGTCACAGGGCTGAGTATTCTGTAGTCACACAGCTTTACGCTGGGGGTTTGCTGCTTGAGAAATTCAATGGGCAGATCATTTGTGTAGTTAGACGTTTACAAGGTGTCTGCTTTGACTGGAGTGCATTTTATGTGATTACTTTGTGCCTTTTTTCCATAAGTCAACTGATTATAGTTTTATTGTTTTAGACCAAAATTCTGAAAACAAGCTGTTGTTTTGTGAAATGTGCTATAGCACTGCAAAATGGTATTGTGGAGCCGAGCCCCGTCCTGAAGTCTGTACTCAGGCAAAGCTCCTTTTGGCTTCAGTGGACTTTTACCTGATCAAGGACTGGAACACTGGGTCCTTCATTGTTCACCTACTGGGCAGCTGAAATTGTTAAACAGAAACCAGTGTAATAGACCTCAGTTCAGGTACTGGTCAGATTATTGTTTGGTTAGCAGTTTTCTCTGCCCTTTTGTCATACAAAGGGCTTAATCAAAGTCTGTTACTTGTTAACTCATTTTAAATGCCAGTAGGCTTATCTTTTCTCTTTATTTATGTAGGACCATATAAAAAACTCTGGATAGTGGAAATTGTCTAGGTAAGAAGGATCAAGTACCCCTCTCCCCCAAACTAAAGTTTTATTTAAAAACAAACAAACAAACAACAAATCTTTGGTACACTATGGAGAAGAGATGGAGATCAAGACTGGAGGTCTCTCATGAAGGGCAAGGGAGCAGAAGCTCATGCAGCCTGCTCCTCCCTCTGAAGGAGCTTGCAGAAACACTTGCATGTGAGCTCTATGGGTCTGGCAGAGTGGGAGTCGGGGAAAGGAAGCCTCAAGGAAAACATTCTGCACATCATGATCCTTCCAGTGGATTTCTAAAGAGAAATCCATTTAGGAGCGAACACTACTAGGGTTCCATTAGTGTTTCTCACTGGTAACTTTCAAAGTGGTCCTTGCTGACTTGCGCTGTGCAACTCCTCACTAGTCTTGTCCGCAATTCCTTGCTTGTTTAATTAGTCCGGTCTACTCTGTTTATTATTTTTCAAGCACCCAAAGATGGAGCACCCAAAACCAAGTAAAAACCTTGGTCCCTAAAGAGCTTCTTACATGGGGATATGCCTATCTCATAGAACTGGAAGGGACCCTGAAAGGTCATTGAGTCCAGCCCCCTGCCTTCACTAGCAGGGCTAAGTACTGATTTTTGCCCCAGATCCCTAAGTGGCCCCCTCAAGGATTGAACTCACAACCTTGGATTTAGCAGAGCAATGCTCAAACCACTGAGCTATCCCTGCTCCCAATAAAAGTTAATCAACAAATGAGGGTTGAAGTCAGAGAGAAATTGGGGAGGAGGATAAGGGCAGGCAGTAATGCACATGACTGTACAGTTGACATAGATGAATTATGATGGTTCTGCTTATCTTTTTCTTTATATATTGTTACCTTTCCATGTCCTCGCCCCATTTCACTTTTCATAGGTTAGGCAGCAGAAGCAAAAGTAGGCTGCACAAAAGGTGAGAAACAAAGGTGTTTTTCTCTCTCCACCCCTGCAGACCAGGGGAGCACTCTGCTGCACCCCCCTTCTTTACAATATGAAAAGCCTGCTGTGGAGGCCTCCTTTGGCCTTGTCTGGACTAGGATTTGCAGGGTGTTAGTGAACACGTGAATTAAATACAGCCTAATGTAGACAAATCAATGCGCCTCTAAAGGCATGTTTAAAACTTGTTTGCTAACACCTTACAAATCCTAGTCTAGATGAGGCTATAATCTTCATTTCCTGCCTCTCCGTGAGAGTAGAGGCATGCTCTGAATTTGGCCCAGAGAGAATCCAGGAAATAACTGGCTAAGTAAGTTCTTTTTCTTTCCAAGTTAGCGCCAAAGTCCTCCTTGAAGCAGACTTGTGCCAGAAGTCATTCAGTTGCTAGAGAGACACAAGAGACAGATAATGTGTTCACTTAGAAGTCCATAGAAGTAAATCGTTCCTTATGGTTTAATTTGTGGGCCATGTCAAATTTTTATAGTGGCTCATACTATTTAGTATTAGATCACTGAGGACAGATCAGATATTAAACTGAGCAACAAAGCAAAGTCTGTAAATCTTTAGCAAATGGTAAAACACTTGACATTTATTGAGTCAGTTTTTTTCAAAATGCTGCTTATGAAAATATTGAGACAAAAGCTGCCGTAGGCTTCTTTTCTGGGCAGAACTTAATACCTCACGTACTCCCCTTTGCCCCATGAAAATATCTTTTGAAACTCTCTGTTTTAGTCCTTACATGTATGTACATGTGTTGACTTTAGTATTAAAATGAGTTATTAGTTGGTTTACTTAGACTGAGAGCAGTTGGGCTTTAATTGCATATTTTTATGGAACTCAGATTCACTTGACTGCTCTAGTTTTTCAGAAGGCCACAGTTTACTTTTCAAATATTTTACTGGATTAGCCAGTCATTAGAAATGTAACTACTCTACAACCACCCAAACCTGTTTTTACTAAGGGCTTGACTACACTTAATATGCTTCAGCCGCACAGTGGCAGCTGCACCATTGTAGCGCTTCAGTATAGACATTACCTACGCTGACAGGAGGGGTTCTCCCCTTGGCACAGCTAATCCACCTCCAGGAGAGGCAGTAGCGCTGTCTGCACTGGAGGTTCAGTCAGCTGAACTGTGTCGCTTAGGGCTATGGAATTTTCACACCCTTCAGCAACGTAGCTGGGTTGACTTAACTTTTTAATGTAAACCAGACCTCAGACCTTTTCTCTACAATGAAAGAAGCAGTAATCGAGGCTAATGTACTTGTTGCAGAGCATTGGTGGTCAGAGAACAGATCCCAGGGGTTCCTAATGTGGCCTGTACATTAATATCAGTATTTTTTTTTAATTTTGTCCCACTTGTGGGCGTCACAGTTCAGGGAAACTGCACTTGTATTCCCTCCTTGTGGTCCACCAAGGGTACCAACTCTTAGGTAGCGACCTGTGTCTGTCTCCCTCCTGACCAGGATTTTTTCAAGGCTGTACAGTTCCCTGCCTACACTGATATTCTCAGCAAGCCAGACTGCCTAAACAGACCAGCACCTGCACTTTGCGTTCTCTTCAGAGGTGATGAACAACAAAATGGCCTGCAGTTATAAAGTTATAAAGCTATACAGCTCTTTCTAAGCAAGCACATTTATTCTTAAGGTGAAAGCATTACAGTGAAAACATTAAAAACAACAGAAGAATCTACACACGTGCCAAAAAGTTTACCAGAGCTCTTGCTAACTCCAACCTTGGTATGTGTCCATCTTTCAAAACCCACAACTGGGATTTTCCCATGGTTAAAAATGCATAAGTGTCTCAGATTCAGAACCAGAATAGCCATGAATAGTGCAGTCTTTTCTTTATACAGCTGGGGCCTTTGACCTGGGTTTCATTTAACAGGTGATCAGCAGACAGTGGCCCACTCCTCGGGATGTAGCTTTGAAAGGATGGGTTTTGGCAGACCCAGAGGTGGGGAATTTGCATTCACCTCCTCCTAGATATTCCTCAGGAAAACCTCTTAACGCTTTTTGTTCCAGAAGTCCATTCGTGGCTGGCACATTGTTCAGTATAGTCCTCTGAACCCCCAGATCTCACATCTGTTACACCTCCCACCTCAAGAGGTTACATACAATCTTGGCTCACAATAACATATCGATCATACTTAAACTTAATTCAATAAGTTCTCCCAAGGATACTGCGGCCAATTAGGTGTGAGTTTCATACAGGAGGTGTGCTCCCAGATGGAGCTCTTAACTGCACAACGTTAGTGTGGAATGTGAGTTCTGCAGAGAGGTGCTTCTCCCAGCTTGTGTCCCTGGGGCAGGGAGTCAGTGTTTTGTTTACAAACAGAGGCAAGGTGATTAAGATAAGAAAAGGCTGGTAATTAAATTAAGGATTTGGTGTTAAATGAACCTGGAAAACAGGAATCCCTGTGGGGGGGTGCGGTGGGGAGGGGGGTTGAAGAGAGAACGCAGGGGACTCAGAAGAAATACAGCCAAGCCTTCTAAGCCAAGGTTACATACAGAAAATAGGAAGATGTGAGGGGCATAAGTGAAAAGAAGGGGCCAAAACCCAGGGAAGGTATAGCAGTGGTATAGAGAAGTTCCCACTCTACATTTGGTACTTATGTGGCCCATCACTGTAGTATCTGAGCACCTCACATCACAGCCCCTTGGTGAGGTAGAGCAGTGCTGTTATCTCCATTGTACTGATAGGGCACTGAGGCACAGAGAGATTAACAGCCAGATTTTTAAAGGTATTTAGGCATCTAGTGGGATTTTCAAAAGTGCCTAGAAGGTTAGGTGCTTTGTAAACCTCACTAGATGCCTAGCTCCATTTTTGGGTGCCTAAAAACCTTTGAAACTCTGTCCCTAAGGCAGTGGTTTTCAAACTTTTTTTCTGGCGACCCAGTTGAAGAAAATTTTTGATGCCCGCGAGCCAATGAAGCTGGGGATAAGTGGTTTGGGAGGGGTGTGGGAGGGGGCTCTGGGCTGGGGCATGGGGCTAGTGTGCGGGAGGGGGTCAGGGCTGTGGGCTGGGGATACGGGCTCTGAAGTGGGGCTGGGGATGAGGGGTTTGGGGTGCAGGAAGGGGCTCTGGGTTTAGGGGGCTTCAGGGCTGGGGCAGGGGATTGGGGTGCGGGGTTGGGGCACAGGCTTACCTCAGGCAGCTCCCGGTCAGCAGCACAGCAGGGGTGCTAAGGCAGGCTGCCTGCCTGTCCTGGCACCGCGGACCGTGCTGCATCCTGGAAGCAGCCAGCAGCAGGTCCGGCTCCTAGGCAGAGGTGCACAAATGGCTCCGTGCGGCTCTCGCCTGCAGGCACCACCCTCCCCATCTCCCATTGGCTGAGAACTGGCCAATGGGAGCGTGGAGCCGGTGCTCAGGGCAGGAGCAGCACGCGGAGCCCCGTGGCCCCCCCACCTAGGAGTTGGACCTGCTGCTGGTCGCTTCCGGGGCGCAGCGCGGTGTTAGAACAGGTAGGAACTAGCCTTGCCTTTGCCAGGCAGCACCACTGATGGGACTTTTAACGGCCCGGTCGGCGGTGCTGACCAGAGCCGCTGCGACCCCGTGCCTTACATTCCAGTACTGGGTCGGAAGTAGAACCCAGGTCTCTCAGGGCTAGCTCCCTATCCACTGCACCAGTCTTTCTCTCTGCTGCATGCTGCAAAAAAGAGGCCTCTGATGGATGGGAGCAAAACCAAGAAGGCCAGTTCTCTGAGACTCCAGCAGTTGCTCCCAGATGATTGGGAACGTTGTCATGGTTGACAGTATGAAAAGCAGCACAGAGGTCAGGAAGGATGAAGAAAGAAAGAGAATGAGAGTCAGACGAGAGGAGAGCACTTAATTGCCAATGGATGGCAGGTTCTGCACCAGGCTGAGTTGTACAGCAATGCCTGCTGTGTAATTTTAGATTTTATCTGAAAACCATTTTGTTTTGTCATTTTTTGTTCTGAGTTTGAGAAAAGGAAGGAATGAGAAAGTGTCATATGAGTATCCGATGTGATTATACATCAAATTCTTAGAGTTTCAGCTGTGTTCAGACCAATTCCAGAACAAAGAACAGAAATTGCATCCACAGAGTCCATAAAGTCAACCCTTATTGTCATGATTTGTTTTATTCACTGAGGCATGATCTGTGCACTCAGCACTGTTCAGAATATTCCAGAAAATGTAGTTCCGGAGCCAATGCAAATAAGATGTGTAACTCTGGATAAGATGGCTCAGATATTTAAGTATGAAGTATATAGTTATTGACCACACATGATATCACATGTTCACTGTGATGTTTGACTCTATGAGTGGAGCAGGCACTGATGGCAATAGAAGTTTTACTTGATTAAGGACTAGAAGTTTTCACCCTCCAAATTTCTTTCAAGAGGAAGAACTGCCAAGAGCTCTTGTGCTTGTTTATTTTCCTTTCCTGCCTGCAATGGCCCTGATATACCTCAGAAGTCTCAATTTTTCCCCCAACTTTAAAACATGTAATTTTCTTGGTGTTTGATTTAAAATATTCTCCTGTGAAAACGGCAACTCAGTCACTGTAGTGTTGTGTTTAAGAGCCTTCTGGAAAGTAACTAGCCTTTAAACCGAAGTGAAAGAAGTGTTGCCAACTCTCATGATTTTGTCATGAGTCTCATGATAATTATTGTTTTCCTTAACGCCCCAGCTCCTGGAGTCAAGTGATATGGGATGATTTCAACCTTCATTCTTAAAGAAAAATGAAGTGTCTAGCCCTTGTGACTGTGGAGAAAGCTTCAAAATGTGATCCCAGTGAACCTTAAAGGCTCAAAAAGCAGAATGTAAATAAAAGAAAACAAACACCAAGTCTATTAATTTTACATAATCTCATTATTTTAAAGCCAATCTCATGATTTTTGGTGAGCTTGATTTTTGAACATTTGGGGTTGGCAAGTGTCAACTTGAACTGACTTGAAAGTGTCAGTTTCACTCCTGTTTAAAATCATTTTATAGTCTATTATTTGTAGTGGGGTAACACCCTTAGAGCCCCAAGCAGGTGAAGTATAAACTCACAGGGCCTTGCCCTAATAGGATGTTTCCAAAAGTTATATGATCTATTCCAGGCGTGGCCAACCTGAGCCTGAGAAGGAGCCAGAATTTACCAATGTACATTGCCAAAGAGCCACAGTAATATGTCGGCAGCCTCCCATCAGCTCCCCCACCCCGCTCCCAGCGCCTCCTACCCACTGGCAGCCCTGCCGATCAGCACCTCTCCCTCCCTCCCCGCACCTCCCGATCAGCTGTTTCGTGGCGTGCAGGAGGCTCTGGGGGGGAGGGGGCGGAGCAAGGGCACTCCAGGCTGACGGGAGAGGGTGGGGAGGGGTGGAGTGGGGGCAGGGCCTGTGGCAGAGCCAGGGGTTGAGCAGTGAGCACCCCCCAACACATTGGAAAGTTGGCGTCTGTAGCTCCAGCCCCGGAGTCGGTGCCTATAGAAGGAGCCGCATATTAACTGAAGAGCCACATGTGGCTCCGGAACCACAGGTTGGCCACCCCTGATCTGTTCCAAGCTTGATGAACTGCAAAAAAGTGATAGAAAGTGATCTAGGTTTTTCTACAGTTGTTTCAATTGTTTTATTCAAGAGTTAGTAACAAAGTAAGAATATACATTAATTTTGTAAACCTAATCAGTGTCCCTTAAGTGAATTGACACAAGATGTCAGAACAAGTATTAGAGCTGAGTGGTGCTGTGGTGACGATGCAGGAAAGGAAACAGAACACCAGGTTTGTTGGTAGCCAGAGGGCTTTACAAGCCTCCTGCAAAAAGCCTCCCAGGAAAACTTTTCCTGGGGTTTTTATTCTTCTCCTTACTTTGTTTACAACTCTTCTTAGTGGTTACATTTTTGCCCATTCAGAAGGCAGGCAGAATACATGAGCATGAGATTACAAACTCATCTATTGAGTGCGTGAACAGCCAGCTGCAAAGGTACTATCAGGCTAGCCAATATGTTTTCCAAACACAGACACTGAACCAAGGTCACTCCTGCTTCATTGCCGAGAAAACAGTTTGCCGTTTTCCTGGACTTGTGATTAGGGAGCAACGCATTCCTACAGAGTGGATCTAAAATTTATTTAATTTTCTTTCTTTATATAGGAATTAGACATTATTAACTGACAGGAGCACTGTATCTAAGTTAATCTGTTAGTCTTTAAGGTGCCACCAGACTCCTTGTTGTTTTTGTAGATACAGACTAACACGGCTACCCCCTGATACTTGTATCTAAGTTATTAGCTGCAGAAAAACCAAGAGTTTTCAGGTGCCCAAGTAGCCTTTGGAATCATGGTTAAAGTCCCGTCCCCCCTCAAATCTGAAACGGCGCCCCTGGATAGTGCAGGAAATTGCCATATCTGTCACAGTGGGTTATATTCCCTTCCTGTACTACATTACTTGTATGTCAAGCAAAGCCAGCTGATATCAATCAAGCCCTTCCTGCCACAGACAAAATGCATCTCTTCTTCCAATCAGCCACACTGGCCAGGAAAGGTGAGAGAAAACAAACAAGGGCAATGGAGAGGAAACCTGACCAAGAAAAGGTAAAGAGAATGGGGCCTGAGCTGAAACCTGGATCTAGAGTCAAATGTTCTCCAAAGTTGTGTATTCAGATTGGGGGCTTGGGTTAACCCACTACAACAGTACGGACTTGCCAGGACATTCCTATCTTGATTCATACAGTATTTACCTCAAATCTGGGATGTTTGAATCCAGAGTTTTGGTTCAGGCCCTTTGCTACAGAGAGTAAAGAACAAAAGGTAAAAAAAACTGCCTGTGGAGATCTTCAAGGAGCAATAATATGCATATTTTTCACTTAGGAGCAGGAGTGCAAGTAGGGCAGCAACCTCCACTACGCAGTACCGGCAAGAAATTTTTAGTGGGTACAGGGTACCAGAAAGACTTGGAGCTAGCCCCTCGAGGAGGAGGAGGCCCCTGCACTCTGCTTCTTAAAGGAGCAGAACATGGCATTCATTCTTTATATGGCTTTAACAGCACAATGCATATGCTAACAAACTTAAACAAAGGCTTTGTTTGTTTGTTGGCATATGCGTTGTGCTGTTAGGTTGGTCAGGAGTCCTCAAGAAGGGATGGGGGGATGGAAGGTGTTTAAACAGTGTTTTTGATTCTGTTTCTCCCCATTGGTCTGAATTATCCATGACATTGATTCTGCATCACATCAAGTCCAAATCATTAGAGGAATGCCTCTGCTTGCACTGATCAGAGGATGTTTGGATTCTGTTGTCAGCCCAGTTCTGCAGCCTGATGGAAATAAGGTGTTGTCCCCAATGTACATAGAATTCTTCTTTGCAGACAAACTAGTCTAACATGCATTTTGTTAACTGGAACTGGAGCAGCAAAACAAAAAAAATCAAGTGCCTCATTTTCCAGCTTTGTGGGTGAGAGAACTATAAGTGAAGAGGACGCTGACGGCTTTATACCAGCTGCCTCAGGAATCTGCCAAGAACTTTGCTGAAAATATGTTCCTCATCTTAGCAACGGAGCTAAGAGTTATCACACATCTGCCCACCTTTATTTGAATGAAACGCCTTCTGATCTGACAACTCAGGCATTGTCAGTTTCGTCCAGAACAATTTACAAACTTGGAACCTAATTCTGTAAACCCTTAATCATTTGATCAATCCCATTGAAGACATTGGGACTATTTGCATGACTATGGACCACTTTTGTGGACTGGTAAGAGTTTCAGGAGTCTGTTCCTATAAAGGAAGTTGAATCCCCCATTGTAATGCAATGTTTGGGTACAGTACCGTAGAGCAGTTTAGGATACAGTTCTACTTAAAATTTGTCTTTTGATAAGTCATACATATGCTGAAATGGCTCCTCACCCAACTCCCATATTCCATATAAACAGACATGAGTGCAGTACTGTCAAGAAATGATATCTACTTGCACCACTGCTTAGGAGAGGCATAAACCAAATTACCTAAGGCAGGAGAAGTTAGAAAACACTCATCTAAGTTAGAGAGCCTGGGGCTGTTGTTCTTTTGCCATTAAAATACTCCCTCATGGAATCTACACTCCACACATGATCTCTTTTCCCATTCACTCCACCAATGTAAGGGATTCAAAACTACTGGCAGATTTCTGTCTCTCTAACCCGGGCTGGCCAACCTGAGCCTGAGAAGGAGCCAGAATTTACCAATGTACAGTGCCAAAGAGCCACAGTAATACGTCGGCAGCCCCCTATCAGCTCCCCCACCCCGCTCCCAGCGCCTCCTACCCACTGGCAGCCCCGCCGATCAGCCCCTCTCCCTCCCTCCCTGCACCCCCTGATCAGCTGTTTCGTGGCATGCAGGAGGCTCAGGCGGGGCGGGGGGAGGAGCAAGGGCACTGCAGGCTGAGGGGAGAGGGCAGGAAGGGGTGGAATGGGGGCAGGGCCTGTGGCAGAGCCAGGGGTTGAGCAGTGAGCACCTCCCCCGCACATTGGAAGGTTGGCACCTGTAGTTCCAACCCGGAGTCGGTGACTATACAAGGAGATGCATATTAACTTCTGAAGAACCACATTTGGCTCTGGAGCCACAGGTTCGCCACCCCTGCTCTAACCCATCTCCCCACACCCCATCCACAATCCCCCATTTCATTCAAAATTTGCTGCATTGGTGACGTTGCATGTTGTAGTCAGTGGAATTACACCAGGGATGAATTGGGTCCCACGACTTTAATACTGGACCCTCTCACCACTAGCACTTGCCTGAAACGAAATAATTTATGTTGCAATCGAGAGTGCTATCTGTAATCCGTGTGCAGCCTTTCTGTCAAAAGTTTGGTTACCCGTACTATGGAAGCTTCCGTATGTACTAAAGTACAGAAACTCAGCTGCACCCTTACTTGTGGGGTGGCTGTACTGGCTGCTATATGATTATGGGCAATTCAAATCTGGTGTGATATGTGCAACTTCTTCGGCTTCAGTGCAGTTGTGTACAATTATACCAATTATACCAAGGCTGCACTTTGCCCTTTTCATTGTAGATTCCCATCGCTTACAGCTCTACATATAAGTTATGCTATTACAAAAATAGGAACATATTTTTGAAGAGAAAATGTTATCCTCTCGAGATTGTGTAACAATAGATGAAAAGTATTTAAAAATATATATTCTCTGGAGCAAATTTACGTGAATGTAATTGGGAGAGGAATTTGCCGTATATGTTGTAGGTATTATTTTGTTACTTTGGACCAACTTCTGTTCTCACTTGCTCCAGTGTAAATCTGGAGTAACTGCAGTGAAGTCCATGGAGTTACTCTGGATTTACACCTTTATTACTGGGATCAGAACTAGGCCTTCCTGTTCAATTTCTCAATTGGCTGTGATTGTTCAAGGCTGACCTTGACAAGTGTTGCAGTAAAATAAATAGTGACTAGATTCTGAGTTTCCATTGATAGCTAGAGGCCTGTGTAAATACTGTCATTACTGTAAATAATGCTCAAATGTCAAAGAGCATTGGTGTTAACTGTGGACAACACTTTCTGTCAGGCATTTGGGAGGGTAGTGCTAGCTATGCAGTAGGAATCAGAGCCATCACCCAGATGTGGAGTAGGATGGCTCAGGGACAGGAGCGGCGCCAGGGTTTTTGCCGCCCTAGGCGGCAGCGCTCCTCCTCAGAGCATTCGGTGGCGGGGGTCCTTCTGCTCCCGCGTCTTTGGGGTGCTTCGGCGGCAGGTCCCGGAGCGAGTGAAGGACCCGCTGCCGAAGCACCCCGAAGACGCGGAGCAGAAGGACCCCTGCCGCCGAATTGCTGCCGGGGACGGTAAAATGCTGCCCCCCAAATCCTGCCGCCCTAGGCGACCGCCCTGCTCAGGGAGGCTATAGGGAAGCGCCGGCCCTGCTCAGGGAGGCTATAGGGAATGGATGTGGTGCGCTTGACTTTGTTAGTATTAAAAATACAAACCATTGTGCTCTCTTGCTTAGTGCTGGGCACCCTGGGGACATGACCACTGTCAGCAGAATTCACACATTGTAGTTGTGGTGCATAGGCTGGAGGCAATAACCTTGTGCTTTCCAGAGCATAGGTTGCAATCCTACCCTTGGCAGGGTAGGGAAGGGGGACTTGGGAGAGGCTGTGGGAGCAGCTCTGTATGCCTTCTTCCTTCCTAAGGAGAACCATGGGGAAGCAGGCAGGTTTGTGCCTTTGGGTGATTTGGAATATAATTCCACAATCCTGAGTTGTTTTTTCATTAATAATGTTTGTAGTGGATTTAGTGCCTATGAAAAGTTTCAGATTGACAGTCTTAGAGAAATTGAATTTTTCTATATGCACAGAAGAGTTAACGCCTTAGTGCAAAATTGCCTGCACACACTACCTCAGCACATGTCTCAACCATGAGCCTGTGAATGGACCACCCATATGAATGAGAGGTTGGTTGATTTTTTGTGCCCATTCAGTCCTTGGCCTCTGCCAAGGCAACCAATCTGGTGTCCAAGCTTTATATTACAGTATTTTGATTCTTCTCTAGTGAGATGAAAGTTGGACATACTAGCAATAGCTTTGTATGTCTGATTTGAGTCCTCTTTGGCTATTGTGATTTTCTCTTTAATATGAGTTCCAGACCTATTAGCCTTCCATTCTCCCTGGCTTCCAGCCTGATAAGAATAGCTATTAATTGTTTTGTCTTCAGGAACTTTAAACAATGTTAAATTATTTCTGGCTATTAAGTCTACTTTTTTTTTTTCTTGAATATAGTACCAGGAAGACAAACCTACAGATCTGGAGAAGTAGGGGTTAAAAATAACAAAAGATTGCTCAGTGTTAAAGATTGATGAGATTTGGACAGAAGCAATTTAAAAAGAGTCACTGCGCTGTTTGAAATGCTGTATGGGCTACCACTTGGAATGCTGGATTCCCATTGTGATATAGTGGAGACAAAGCTGACATTTGTATGCAATGACAACTTTCATTAGGTATGATCTATAATGCTATAATGAAGCTAGAGAGAGAGAGAGATTTTTAAAAAGGTAGAATAATTGAGAGGTTGGTTGTTCTTTCAACTGCTGGATTTATCTGTTGTAGGGCTAGCAAAATGTTACATTGCTCACTTTTATGACATAGTTTACAAGGTATTTTATAGACAAAATTTAATTTTAAATTTGGAAAGCACATCAGGTGACTTTCCCAAGGTTAAAGAGAGGGAGCCAGAGCAGCAGTAAGTATTTATTCCTACAAACAAAACAAAAATTTATGATTTCAGTATAAGTAACTAAATTAACCTGAAGTTCTGTAGTTTCTGGATTTAATTAAATAAAGTAGAATGTAGTATCTTTCTGTAGAAAACATGACAAAAAGTTGAAAATATAACTGTTTCCTGCAAGTTCCAGTTTACTAAAATGCTTAAAACATACTTTGGTGACTGCGGCTGTTTGAATAACCATCCTGTATGTGCTTCTGAAATCAGTCAGGATACAATAAGTATAAGGACTTTAATCTGTATTGTTCAGCTGGAACTGAAAGCCTACTCCTTCTTTCGCACTGTCTGTTCAAGACCGGCTGTTATTTCATTGATGTGAACAAACCCAGACTTTGTAGGGGAGCTACACTCAATTCTGGAAGCAAACAAGGGAATACTTATGCATCCGAAGAAGTGGGTTGTAGCCCACGAAAGCTTATGCTCTAATAAATTTGTTAGTCTCTAAGGTGCCATAAGTACTCCTGTTCTTTTTGCGGATACAGACTAACACGGCTGCTACTCTGAAAAGGGAATACTGACATTTAGCATTCTGCTGCTGCCTGATTGGCTAAGAAATTTGCCCTTGGCGTCTGTTCTTGATTTGAAATTTGAATGTGCATTCTCTGAATGACTTCATTGAGCACCTTGAGCCAAGTGCACATAGTGCACTGTAACTGGCTGCAAAGAGATATAAATTAAACTAGACAAGGTGACAGTTAAAAGTAGAGAGGTGTGGCACTCACCATTATATTTTCAACAGCAGCAGTTGCATACTCAGCATATTCAGGGCTTAAATTCAGCCGGAGCCTCCAGAGTGGAGCTCCGGTAAATATTTTCAAACCTGCGGGAGCCCTGGCGCTTCCCATGGGGCTGAAGCCCCGAGCCCTGGCACGCCCTGTGGCAGAGAATTCCTGAGACCCCTGACCCATAGCTGAAGCCTTCAGTCCTGTATGGGGATGAGGTGCCTCCAGGAAATAATCTTTGAGAATTTAAGCTCTGAGCATATTGCTACTGTCTGTTACCTCCACGTGAATTGGGAGGTGACTTTTTAAAATCAAGCGACTACTGTCTTATAAAATCTTTTGACTACTATAATGTGTTCTTTAAAACAGCCAGTAGTAGAGATGTGCAAGAAGCAAAGCTGAATTACCTGTAAAGCTAAACTAACTGCTATCATCTGTGAATTATCCAGCGTGGCTGGAATTAAGTGGTGGTATTTTTGAATATGCTGAATTCAAAGAGTTTGATTACTGGTACTGAGCTTTCCTATTACTCTTATGTTTGCTAGTCCCTTTCCACTTATGTGTATGTCCCAGATCTTTTCCTATTGGCTTCTCTTCTTTCTACATCATAAAGCTATCCTCTTATCTTTGCTAG
Organism: Terrapene triunguis; assembly: GCF_002925995.2. Taxonomy (NCBI): domain Eukaryota; kingdom Metazoa; phylum Chordata; order Testudines; family Emydidae; genus Terrapene; species Terrapene triunguis. Next base: position 25,533,095 of record NW_020664419.1, on the reverse strand, counting down.
GAAAAGGGTGTTTTGTTACCACGTGTTAGCTGACCTGGTTAATCCTCCAGTTTTTTGCCTAGTGTGGACATACCCTATGTAACCTATAATGATGCCTGTATTGAGTGTGTTTAATAAAAGACATTAAGGTCAAGGGATTTTTCATTTGTGTTGTGTTCTATTGCTGGTGGTCTGCAGCACTTTTTCCATTGTAGTTAATCCTTTGTTTTTCATTCCATTTATTGTTACCTAAAGTATTTCCTCCTCAATCCTCCTCATTGTTATAGTTATCTCATTAACAATGTAAATACTTTTAACATTGTGCTGACACTCTACCTCTTGTTTCCTTTTGACTCTCCTATTTCAGTTATGAGAATCATTACTCTAAATATCAGTTTTGCCCTCTTGTCATAAATTGCATTATTTATTGACACTTCTGGATCATCATGCTTATTTGCAATACCCTGTGTATTTGCACACAAACACTGTAGTAAATTATAATTGTACTTTATGTTTACCATTGCAGCTTTATTTGTTTATTTTTTAAGCAAATAGAACACTAAGGAGTGGATTTTCAAAACCTACATGTACAGATTTTCCCCAAGTGCACAGAAAAGCCCAGTTATTTAGACGTGTGTGTGTGTCTGTGTACATGCATACGCATATATCCAGGTGTGCAAGCGAAAGATACACATGCTGGCTATCAGGATGCCTTAAGTATTGTGACTTTTTAAAATGTATGTAACAGTGTTTAGCTACTCCATTGATAAGTGTGGTGCACATTTAGGAAATAATTAAGAAGATGAATGCATCCATGTTCTGTTTTATTTTTTATGCTGCCAGATATTTGAATGAAATGAAAGCTACCTCTCTTCCTCCTCTCACATAAATCTCACCTAAAATGCCTTATCAGTTGTCAATCAGGTGGTTAGCGCCTTATCTCTTTAAGTAGACACAATCTAATCCTAGCAGTGGCCTTTCAGAGAAAGCATCCCTAACTTCCATGAATTCAAGTCCTCCTCTTCTACATTTTTGCTGTGTCCGTTGGCTGACATGTGGTCTCAACCTTCTTTTTTTTTTGTTTGCACTTGGCACCAGGAGGATCTCAGAAGGTCACCAGTGTCAACCCTGTGTTCATTTCTCTTCTCATGTCCCTAAAGTCATCCTTGATGTTATTGAATTTCCCTCTGTTCATATCATTAGTGCCCATATATGGATGACAATTAGTGGAAATTCCCCAGCATTTTTCAAGTTATCCTTCCATACCAGCATTCACCCAGAAGTCAGAATATCATTCTGTTTTCTTTATTGGGGGTCATGGAGACCTCAGGTCAGGTTCCTCACTACAGAGTGATCCTTGCGATCATTTGAATTCATCTTTCTTTCTAGTGGTTCCTGTCCAGGGTTTGCTTCTTAGTCCGCAGTTTAAAGAGTCTCTTATAGAAATTTCTTCTTCTATACACTGGCTTATGTGAAAGATGCAGTTCGATCTGGCTGAAGAAAATATCTACCTATGCAATAACTTCCTGACCAATGCTCTCGTTGGGATCATACATGTTCTTTACAAGCCAGTTCATCACTATGCTGTTGTTTATTTTATTGTATTACACCCGTGCATTGAGACCCCAAGCAGGATTACACGAGGTGCTGTACAAACACGAAACAAAAAGTGAGCTCTCTCATGCAATGATAGACTGAATTAAGACACAAGCGGGTGTAAAAATCAGTATGTGTGAAAGGGGGCAGGAGAGGGCAAAGGTAACTAACTGTTGGTATGTGCACATACTGGATGGTTTGGAACCTTTTATATTAATGAATTAATAAATTTATATTTACTAAGATTCTAATAAATATATGACTACAGTAGATCTAAGCAATTCTTACTGGGGCACTGCCTGACCATTATTTACCAGTTGGCAGTTTCCTATAGGTATTCCTCTAGCCGAAAGTTTTGAGCTGGGATTGGAAAAAGGACTTTGTGGACTAGGTTAAGGGAGCAGTATTCTGTGTATAAAGGGCATCTTGGAAGGTGATGCAGAGACACTGCTAGGAGAAATTTACAAATGGATGATTGAGCACAGCATCATTGGTGGGCAGAGGGGTAAGTGGCAATGTATTATGGGTAAGGTTACGATTTAGTCATGGGTATTTTTAGTAAAATTGTCATGGACAACTCACGAGCAGTAACCAAAAAGTCATGGGCTGGTGACCTGTCCATGACTTTTACTAAAAATACCCCTAACTAAATCTTAGGTTTTGGGGAAGGGGGACGCTTCCGGGGACCCTGCTGATCGGGGGGAGGGCACTCAGGGTCCCGCCGCCACTGCTACTGGGGAGGGGGCGGCCCTGGGTCACCCCACCACCGCTTCTCCTCTGTTGGGGGGTGGCCTGGGGCCCCGCCACCGCTGCTGCTGCTCCGGGTCATCTGCTCCAGCCGTTGTAGAAGTCATGGAGGTCCCAGAAAGTCCCGGAAGCCATGATCTCTATGAAAGGCTCGCAGCCTTAATTATGGGTAAGGGTGGTAGAATCTGGCCAGAGAAAGGAGGAAGTGAATTGACCCACCCTGTCTCTCTCCAGGGATGTACTGGGAGGCGTTCTGCCTCAGCAAGGCAGAATGTCTCCTGTGCCTCCTTGGCTTGTGTGTGGAGCATTTGCTCCAAAACTGCTTAATGGGTTAGTTTACTACCTCCACTTTGCCACTCTTGCCTCCTTTCCACCTCATTCCCCCCCGCGTGGGGCCCCAGCGAAGTAGGGAGGGAAAAGTTCATGTATTCTGCAGTTCAGCCAGGCTATTATTCAGGCCCTGCTAGAGTCCGTGCACCCGTCCTCACCATTGCTTCCCCATGCAAGGGCCGGCAGAACCTCGCTCTAAACTAACCGTACCAAACTCAAAGAAATAATTCTTTTGATTGCATGGTTACACTACCATGATTAATTATCCCTGTATTCATGTTTTTTTCCTGCTTCTGCTTCTCTGCTCCACTTCTTTATTGAATGCTGACTATTTGCGTCTGAATTAGTTGGCTTCACTACCAATAGGCTGTTTGTCACAGTTTGTGATGCCAAACAGGGTCCTGATTCGCCTCCCAAAACATACATCTGTCTCCTTGCCCTGTTTTGAAAATCTAGCAGCTAAGCACAGAGGGATTAACATCTAGACAGGGCTTTTTAGAAACAGACGTTAATTAAAGGTGCAATATGGAGCTCAGTGATCACTTCTGATTACTGGTGCAAATGCTTTAAGAAGAGAAATTAGAGCAATGGAGTATTAGGAGGTAGGTTTCCAGGTCTTAATATCTCAAACAATTTAGTTTTTTTAAGTGATTGGGCCAAATTCTGATCTCCGTTACACCAGTGTAAATCCAGAATAACTCTACTGAAATCACGGGTGTAGCTCTGGGTCAGAATCTGGGCACATTGTGTGTTAAGGGAAAGAATCTATGAATGTATCTTCTTTCGTTGTTGATGTAGATAAGCATTACACTATGTGCCATAGAGAAACAGTTAGGAAGAATATATTTTACAGCTATTAGGCCTTGTCTACACTGGCGGTGGCATTCGGTGTGCAGGCACCTACATGCTGCAGTGAAAAGCAGGCTGCATCCACACTGCGGCGTGTAGCTACACGCGTCAGTGAAAGGCTCTGATGGGGGAAAGGCTCTGGCAGTGGTGAGCTGCCAGAGCTGTTCCCCGGTGCCTTTCCCTTGCCAGAGCCTTTCGCTGCTGCCCAGGCTTTTCTGGCAGGGGGGAGGGAGTGGGAAATCTTTTCCCTGCTGGAGCCTTTTCCTGTAATGGGGAAAGGCTCTGGCTGGCAGCGGGGAGGCAGTGAGACAGAGCACTACTAAAAATAGCAGTGTGTATAGTGGAGGCAGTGGTTGGGTGCGCAGACATCGATGTAGGGTGCACACCCTAAGGGTGCAGGTGTTTCTTTACTTGCCGAAGCCGTGTCTCACTGTCTCCACTGCTATTTTTACCCATATTTAGGTGGCGTGCAGTGTATGTACTCTACACACTGCCATCAGGAGTGTGCAGAGTAGATGTACCCTTAGTCTATACAGCTATTAGTCTGGATAGCTATGTTTTTTTAAATATTTTTTGTTTTAAAACTTCATTGTTCTCACATTATTTTTGAATATACTGCTGAGCATCTGTTGGAGGAACTAAATAGAAAACACAGACTGCTAATGTCATGCATAGTATAATTATTATTCCAGCCTCACCAGTTATGTGAACACTTAAGGAGTGATTCATTATTGCCACAGCACTTTCTACTTGGCTACACTCGGGACTTCACAGTGCTGCCGCGAAGCGCGAGTGTAGTCGCGCCGCCAGCGCTGCAAGAGAGCTCTTGCAGCGCTGTATGTACTCCACTTCTCCGAGGGGAATAGCTTGCAGCGCTGCAGGCTCTGATTACACTGGCGCTTTACAGCGCTGTACTCGCTGCGCTCGGGGGGGGGTGTTTTTTCACACCCCTGAGCGCAGCAAGTTGCAGCGCTGTACACCGCCAGTGTAGCCAAGGCCTCAGTAACAGTGGTACTTTTAACTAAATCTGTGAAGGGATCAATAACTAGAGGTCCTCTAGAAAGTTAAAATGTTGATGAAGTTAAAGAAGACAGATGAAGCTTCTCTATTTACAGTGCATCAAAGAACCCTGTGCCTTTCAATCCACTCAAGTCAAATAATACAGCAAACAGTTCAAATACAGCATCATTTCAGAATGAGACTTGTATCCTCCTACATGTAGATCCAGGACTGCTATCATTTGAGATGGGTAAGCATTGTTGATTGTTGTGACAAACCAGCTTTTTACCTCTTGGTCTTGAGTAATGTCGGTCATAGGGTTGCACAAAGAACGAATGCTACTTATGAATGTGCTTGTAAGAATTAAAAAATGGCTTATTGTGTTAGATCAGAATTGCTAAAGTGTTTCCACTTTGAGCGTTGCATTGAATTTAACCACCTGTTACAACATTTTCTACAGATTAACATTACCTTTGTAGAAGAAGCATTGAGAGAACAGATGTCTGCAGTGAATTGAGAAACGGAGTTTAGAAGGGTCATTTTTCAGAGCTTGAGCTTTTTTTTTTTTTTTAAAGAGTGGCTGGCTTTTGAGGCGTTTCAGGCTCTGTGTAGCAGCCCAGTGTCATAGCAGAGGTTTCCTGTTTCTGGGAATTGGTTTCAAAGTCAAATGCAAAAGGATTAGTGGTTAGGCATGAAACAGGTGACAGTCCTGGAAAGCAAAAACAAAGTTCACATATCATAACATCATCCAAGAGCTCGTAAGATGTCTTTTCTCCAGATATGCTTCTGAAAATGAGGTATTAAGAAGTATTACTAATGTCAACCTTATTTTTGAGGGGAGGGGAGTGGAGAGAATATTTTGATGATTTTGAATCTGGAAAACTGACAAGTTTTACTGTTATTAATTTTTTTAAAGTAATTTAAAGCTTGTTGAGGTTAGAACTTGGT
>NW_020664419.1:25524785-25527547 GCF_002925995.2 Terrapene triunguis | reverse complement strand
GGAGAGTACAGCGAGAGAGCTCTCGCAGCGCTGGCGGCTGCCGCAGCAGCGCTGTGAATTGCCAAGTGTAGCCAAGGCCAAAGAGTCCCACTGAAATACACTCCTCTTTCAATACCCACAACATTCAGTCTAGATCAGTTTTCAGAGTAGCAGTGGGTTGTAGCCCACGAAAGCTTATGCTCTAATAAATTTGTTAGTCTCTAAGGTGCCACAAGTACTCCTAGTCTAGATCAGTGGTTCTCAAACTAGGGCCTCCTCTTGTTCTGGGAAAGCCCCTGGCGGGCCAGGCCGAACCTGCGGACGCAGCAGGTAAGTAAACCGGCCCGGCCCGCTAGGGGCTTTCCCGGAACAAGCGGCGGCCCTAGTTTGAGAACCACTGGTCTAGATGGACTTATTTGTACTTTCATTGTATAGTTTGCTCCTCACAGTAATTGCAAATGCAGCATTTTGTTTAGACCAGGAGGGCAGAGAAGCCAGCTGCTTCTGAGGTAATATTTATGGTGTGAATTCTCTGCAGGGGGAGTTACAGGACGGGTGTCCTTTCCCTTCTGTTAAGACTTGCTGGTGTGTGTGTGAGTGACTATCTATACACATGACATGTGGGGGTGATCCGTGGGATACATTGTGGGAGCCATGTGCCTGGTAACTGCAGTTTATCACCTTTGACCCTCTCACCTGCAGTCTGCCCACTAATCCACCTCTGCTGGTATTACTGCTAACTTTCCAAACCTCTGAGCAGCTTCAGACAGCCCTCGTTCCCTGATTTCCCACCTCACCCCCACAGTCCTATCCTGACAGAGATGTTGACTCCATGCCCCCTCCCTGCTCAAATATCACGTGTCTGAGGTTCATGCTGTACAATATTCTGTCCTAGAGCAGGGATTTTCAAACTTCATTGCACAGTGAGCCCCTTCTGACAACAAAAATTACTACACGACCCCAGGGGGAGGGACCGAAGCCTGAACTTGCCCGAGCCCCACCACCCTGGGGGGGGGTGGGGGGGTGGGGCAAAGCCTGAGCTACACCGCCCTGAGCTGGGGGGCCAAAGCTGAAGCCAAAGACTTCAGCCCCAGGAAGGGGGCTTGTAACCTTAGCCCTGCCACCCAGGGCTGAAGCCCTCAGGCTTCAGCTTCAACCCCAGGCAGTGGGGTTCGGGCTTTGGCCCCCAGCATGTCTAAGCCAGCCCTGGTGACCCCATTACAATGGGGTCATGACCCCCTTTGGGGTCCCAACCCACAGTTTGAGAACCACTGTCCTAGACCAATTAACCCTATAAGGTCCTATATCTACAATTCATCAGGGCTAGGATTTATCAATCTTAGGCACCTGCCTCACAATTTTTAATTCTCACCAAACTCCTGTGAAGCAGGGAAGTGTCATTAACAGGAGGTAGTAGCAGGGAAATGGGGAACTCACTCAAGTCCCATAGAAAGTCTGGTGTTGCATGGAATTAATCCTGGTGTCACAGGCTGGTGCCCCAACTACTAGGTGAAATACACCAGTACAAAGCAAGGAATCCTCCCTTTTCAACAGGATACATAGCACTTACTTCTAGGCCAGGAAAGTCCAAAGAGATCAGATCCTAAAAAATAACATTATTCTATATGGAAAAAGCAAATTAAGGAATCTGTAGAAAATCCCTAAAATGTAACAATTTTAATTTTTCTCTTCTCCTGAAGTCGGTGCAGCTGGACACATGGTATTAAGTGAACCTGGCTTTGTGGCTGGAGGGAGATGAAAATAATGCCAGTACAATTTTCAAAACTCTTGCAAACTTTGCGTGCTCCATTTAGGTGTAGCTTCACTCTAAGGGTAAGGCATTCTGGCCTCACAGGTGCATGCATTTGAGATCATAACGAGATCAGTGTTAGCAAGACACTGCCTCAAGGTGTATTTATGCTGACCTACAGCTAGAAGTTAAAAGCAGCATTGTAAAGAAACAAAAGTGGAAGAGATGTTTGGCAGCCACGTCCTGCAGAACCCTATTTGTAGTCTTTTAGACCCAGGCCCAGTCATAGGCCTGTAACTCCACATTCAAGCCACCTGCTTAATAATCAGCCTGTGGTAGAAGTCCCTCTGCTGTGTAATTGTAGCCATGTTGGTCCCAGGATATTAGAGAGACAAAGTGGGTGAGGTAATATCTTTTATTGGATCAGCTTCCGTTGGTAGAGAGACATGCTTTTGAACCACACAGAGTCCCTAGGCATCCCTGTAGTAATTGCAGGGCAGAGGTCAGCAGATGGAACAGTGACCTGGGCTCTGACAATATGAAGGGTTTAATGCTTGCTCCTTGTTTAACACTCCAATGAGAAAACCCCTGTGACTGACTGGAGTGGCTGCTTTCTGATGGGTCAGCAGGAGGGAGAGACTGTAAACCAAGACTGACAGTGGCAGAAGGAGTAATGTGAAGGAACCATTGTCATGCCAAGGCAGCAGCTGAAATAGCACAGCACCAGAGAGCTCTGGAATGCAGCTCCTACAGGCTTCTTGTACCTAAGCATAAGAAAAGAAAGCACTTTAGATACACTAATGTCATTCACAGGAGGCTGAAAACTTTATCAGTACATACTTTAGGCGAACTGAGGTAGCAAAGAATGTTCTTCTGCTTATAAATGGATTTGCTGCAAACCAAATAGATTCCAGCACCATTTCTGCTAGAATGACATAGTATTATCTGCATGCAGTGTAGTTGTAGCTGTGTCAGTCCTAGGATATTAGAGAGACAAGGTGAGTGAGGTAATATCTTTTATTGAACCTGTGAC
>NW_020664419.1:25457420-25524775 GCF_002925995.2 Terrapene triunguis | reverse complement strand
TAAATCCGTTTTACCCTGCATAAAGCTTATGCAGGGCAAACTCATAAGTTGTTCGCCCTCTATAACACAGATAGAGAGATATGCACAGTTGTTTGCTCCCCCAGGTATTAATACATACTCTGAGTAAATTACTAAATAAAAAGTGATTTTATTAAATACAGACAGTAGGATTTAAGTGGTTCAAAGTAGTAACAGACAGAACAAAGTAAGTCACAAGCAAAATAAAATAAAATGCGCAAATCTATGCCTAATCAAACTAAATACAGATAAGTTCCTCACCAGTTCCAGCATGCTCCCTTTTACAGGCTAATCTCCCTTTAGCCTGGGTCCAGCAATCTCTCACAACCCCTGTAGTTACTGTCTTTCGTTTCAGTTTCCTTCAAGCATCCTGGGGGGGGGTGGAGAGGCTCTTTCTTTAGCCAGCTGAAGACAAAATGGAGGGGTCTCCCCCAGAGTTAAATAGACTCTCTCTTGTGGGAGGAGACCCCCCTCCTCCCTCCTATGCAAAGTCCAGCTCCAAGATGGAGTTCTGGAGTCACCTGGGCAAGTCACGTGTCCCTGCATGACTCAGTCTTTACAGGCTGAAGCCATTGCCCACATGGAATCTTGCATGTCTCCAGGAAGACTTCTTATGTGGATTGGAGCATTCCAAGATGCATTGTTCCCCACGTGTTTCCTGATCAGGTACTTAACCTGGCGAATTCCTTCCTAAAGAAGCTGACCAAATGCCTCCCAAAGCTTACTTAGAAACCAAGCAAGCATACAGCCCATATTCTTAACCTCAAGTAGAAAATGATATATATATGTACAAATAGGATGAATAGATATAGTAGACCATAACCTTTATGGAGATATGTTACCTGGCACAGGCAGCACCAAACATATTCCAGTTATGTCATACATACATTTATAAGCACCCCCTCCCCATAAAGCCTTATGGGGTACACTGTCACAGAACCAACTTATGTTGGTGAAAGAGACAAACTTTTGAGCCACACTGGGAAATTTCCAGATCTGAAGAAGAGCTCTGTGTAAGCTCAAAAGTTTGTCTCTTTCACCAACGTAAGTTGGTCCAATAAAAGATATTACCTCACCTATCCTGTATCTCTAATATCCTGGGACCAACACAGCTTCAACAACACTGCATATAAAATCATCTGAGCTTTTTGGCAATCACTATCTAGCGTGAAGCATTGAACAGAAGTTTAGATCCACTCTTCTCAATGACAACCTTTACTTTAGCAAGAGCCATACACTATTGTTTGAGAGCTGCAACTCTGAATCGCCAGTGTAGCATGAACGGGTTGAATGGATTGGTTTTCAACCACAGAGTTTCTTGGCATGGCAAATACACCCAGTGAGGAGTAACAGTCAGCTCCTATTGCCTGTACACTTGTTACTGACATTCGTGCTTTTCATGCAGTAACTGTGCTCAGAAAAGGAGGACAGAATGTCAAAAAATGCAGGGCCGGATCGTGCAGTCCTGACGCAGTCCTTCCTCAGAAGTTGTGCTGGAGTATGGACTGAGGTCCCAATCTTGAAACCACTATCTGAGTAATCCTTACACAAATTGTGGCTCCATACACTTCAGCGGGGTTACTGGGAGAGTAAAGATTCCTACTGTGAGGGAGGGTTTTCCCAATTCACCTGCATTATTTATAATTTAAAGTTAAAAATCAGCAGAGTTTACTCTTTGGTGACTTTCTTTGCAGTCTTTTTGTATGACATTTTTTCTATACAAAACAACTAAGGTAATGGAAAAATACGACATTACAGATGTCACCCCAGGTTTGTAGTCATTACAATTATTGAAAGATGTACAGATGTTTAAGACTCAATAAGGAAGAGCAGGTATCCTTGAGCTAGTTACTTGAGTCCCACGCAGTTCTACTTTGCCGTTTTGAAGGCAGTGTCACGTTTATTCCATGGGTGGCTTGTCCTGTATTGGGCCTGGTGTTTCTAGATTTGTAACTTAGGGAATTTTCATTATTTTACTAAGGGCTTGGTAATGCTGTCTAGGCACAGCCTTGCACTGGGGTGATGCAAAGCCATGCTGCCGCAAAGAGGGCACTGGGAGGCATTCTGCCCTGTGGAGAAGGTGACTGGCAGGGTTCCCAGGTGCATGCAGGCTGTGGACTTGTTTTTAGTACAACACTTCACAGGGTGTAGCTTGCTACCCCTTACATGGCTGGGCAGATCATAGTTGGATAGATGTACAGTGTAACCTGGCCTCCTGGTCCACCTTCCTGTCCCTTTTTGGGCTGTGTGCAACCTTTGGGAAGTCTGTGTTCCCTGGAGAGCAGAGGCTGCAGTTGTGCCTGTCTTTACACAGCCACTCTCTACATACTGTACTCTCTACATACTGTGCCCTGTGAGAGTCACCCAGAATCCTGTCCACACCTCGATACACCACTCTGCTGTGTTAGTCATGTGGCATATAAAATTCAATATTTGGTGCGAGCACCAGCATTTTCCCATGCTATCCATTCTAGCACATTCACATAAACTAGATGTGATTTTAAAACAATCTCCATCAGTTTCTGTATTTGCTATAAGTCTGAGGTGCAAAATATTTTGAGTTTTCCATTAATACTTGTATTGTGTAATTCACTCTGGATCACTACCCTGTAAAATGTTTGGCAGAGAATTGCATCCGATTTTTTTTTTTTTAAAGAATCACATAGTTACACTTTTGTTTCTAAACCAAATTGGTCAGAAACAATTACTTAGGACAATTACTTGATTTTTATGGCATGATAAAGTGTAGTTATAATAAAAATGCACAAAATACAGGATGTAAGCAAATTGTATCTAAAGAAATTATAAAAAGCAATTTCATTTCTTAACTTAAACACTACATTGTGCTCTGATATAGATGAGCTTCTGGGATTATAGTATCATATCTAGAAGTCAGCTTAGTATTTACAAATTTAACCAAAGATTTGCAATCACTGTTTATATGCATTTTAAATTTTTCATTGCTTGGCATGTAGTTTTTTGCATGAGCCATCAGTGATTAGATATGTACATAAGCATAAATCTCTGTGGGTTTTCAGTTACTCCAGTTTTGTCTGATGGGCTGCTTTTCTCTTCTGTATAGTAAATCCCAGAAGGAGAAAAATGCTCACTGCAAGTTGAAGGCTATAGAAACAGGAAACAAATGCTTTTGTCTCTTTTGATTAGTGTTCAGCAAACTAGCTTAATGGCAAGAGTCCAGGAATAACCTCAATAGACTGTACAGCCAACCTTCCCCCTCCTCCCCCCAAATGGTGATCTCATTACCAGTGGCTAGTGAAACATAGCTCATTAGCCAGGCAGCGTTTTAAAAAAGTGATTGTGGTGATTGCTTCTGAGCAGAGAATTTGGGTAAAATTTAGAGATTTTAACTCAGGAATCGGCAACCTTTGGCATGCTTCCCATCAGGAAAATCTGCTGGTGGGCCGAGACAGTTTGTTTATCTGCAGCGTCCGCAGGTTCGGCTGATTGCAGTGTGACGGGTTGGATCACAGAAACCCCCTTGGGAGCTGCCACCTGATGTGCCAAGTCTACCTTGGCTCCTGTTTTCCCTGCCAGCTCAGGACTCCAGCACCCTGTCTTGCTGAGCCAGACACTCCCGTCTGCTCCAACACAGACCCAGGGTCTGAATAATTTGCCCCAAGGCTACAGGTTTACCTGAAAACAGCTCACAGAAGTGTGCTTGTCTTTAGCACTCAGATGCCCAACTCCCAATGGGGTCTAAACCCAAATAAATCCATTTTACCCTGTATAAAGCTTATACAGGGTAAACTCATAAATTGTTCGCCCTCTATAACACTGATAGAGAGATATGCACAGTTGTTTGCTCCCCCAGGTATTAATACATACTCTGAGTTAATTACTAAGTAGAAAGTGATTTTATTAAATACAGAAAGTAGAATTTAAGTGGTTCCAAGTAGTAACAGACAGAACAAAGTAAGTCACCAAGCAAAATAAAATAAAATGCGCAAATCTATGTCTAATCAAACTGAATACAGATAATCTCACCCTCAGAGATGCTCCAGTAAGTTTTTTCTCAGACTGGACACCTTCCAGGCCTGGGCACAGTTCTTTCCCCGGCACAGCTCTTGTTCCAGCTCAGGTGATAGCTAGGGGATTCTTCATGATGGCTCCTCCCTCTCCTTGTTCTCTTCCACCCCTTTATATATCTTTTGCATAAGGCGGGAACCCTTTGTCCCTCTGGGTTTCCACCCCCCCTCACTGGAAAAGCACCCAGGTTAAAGATGAATTCCCAGGTCAGGTGAATAAGCCCTCAGAGTTATATTTCATATTTCTAGTTTTAGATACAAGAGTGGTACATTTATACAAATAGGATGATCACACTCAGTAGCTTATAAGCTTTGTAATGCTACCTTACAAGAGACCTTTTGCATGAAGCATATTCCAGTTACATTATATTCACTTATTATCATATTTTTATAAAACTATTCCAGTTACATTATATTCACTTCTTATTATGTTTTTATAAAACCATATAGACTTCACAAAGTCACACGCAGCTCCCACTGTTCTCCGTTCCAGGTGAATGGGGGCTGCGGGAAGCAGCATGGGCCGAGGGATGTGCTGGCCACTGCTTCCCGCAGCCCCCATTGGCCTGGAGCTGCGAACCGCGGCCAGTGGGAGCCGCGATTTGCCGAACCTGTGGACGCTGCAGGTAAACAAACCGTCCTGGCCCACCAGCAGATTTCCCTGATGGGCTGCATGCCAAAGGTTGCCGACCCCTGTTTTAACCCAAAGCCTGCCTAAGTTTGCAGGCACTGTCCAGAAACAGCAAATTTGGGGGAAGATGTTTTCTTCTTGACCTTGTATGTATGTGTTTTAATCACACAATATAAACAGGTACCAACTACTGCTGTTTCTCTTAAAAGTTCTGATTCAGCAAAGTATTCAAGCACATAACTAATTCAGAACACTTGAATAGTCCCATTAACTTCTAGGGACCAGCCCCTCGAGTGGGAGACAGGACACACACTGAACTCTGGGTTACAGATTTCACTCAAGTCAGTGAGGGTTAGTCTACACTGGCAACGGTATAGCGCTGCTGCGGCAGCCTTTAATGTGGCTTGTGTAGTTACAGCAGAGCCCTGAGAGAGAGCTCTAAAAATCCACCTCCACGAGGGGCGTAGCTTCCAGCGCTGGCGCACTGTCTATACCGGCGCTTTACAGCGCTGAAACTTGCTCCGCTCAGGGGGATGTTTTTTCACACCCATGAGCGAGAAAGTTGCAGCGCTGTAAAGTGCCAGTTTAGACAAGCCCTGAAGTTGCATCTGCTTACACAGTTGTCTGAATTAGGGCCATGACCTGTAAAAACAAGATCACTCAAACTGCTCCTGAAATTGATGTTCATTAGTGCTATCACATTATGAGAAGGAAAGTAGGGTGGTCAGTAAAGTAGTGCACTTAACTGTTATTTGAAAGGTTCATAAGTTACTTGATAAGTTAACTTCTTGAGCCTGTACCTCAGCAGAGGGTGGGGGTCAGGGTCAGCCAGGCTATCTAGAGTAGGGTGACCAGACAGCAAGTGTGAAAAATTGGGACAGGGGGTGGGGGGCTATAGGATCCCATATAAGAAAAAGACCCAAAAATCGGGACTGTGCCTATAAAATCGGGACATCTGGTCACCCTAATCTAGAGAGAATGGCAGCCATCTCCAAAGACCATATTCAATTCTTGATTTTGCCCTGAGTGCTTACTTTCCTCCAGCCTGGGTGAAGCATTAGGATTGGGCCTAATCCAGTGGAAAGAGTTTTGTTGACTTCACTGGGAGTTGGATGAGGCCCATTGGGAATAAAACACAATCTGGAAAAAATGAATCATAGGATCATAGAAATACTTAGCTTTATTAGAAAATAATTGTGAAAGGCTTGGCTGTACTAACATCGTTTTGAAAAGAGCCCTATTAGGTTACTTTTACGATGATGTGAGCATACATTTCAAAGCACAGGTGCTGTTCATTTCATGTCTGTACTGTTTCAGAAGCTGTCTCTCTCTCTTACCCCTTTCCTTTCCCCAAAATAGCATTAACCTATCCTTGCTTTGAAACTGGCAGAGAGATTTAAATTAATTCCTTGCCTGCCACAGGAAGTTCTTCTTTTAATCAACCATGAGAAAAATGTTTACAAGGGAGCTCTAGCTAAGTAGAGAATAAAAATCTTTTGTGGGGACCCCTCTCACTGCTCTAGGGAGTTGTGCCAGGTGAAGCAGCTGGACATTCCGAATGTGGGGCTCTTTCTTTTGAAGTGGAGTTAGTGACGAAAAAGTATGGTTTAGAGTAAACACACTGGCGATATCTCAATCTTTACAAAATACATAATTTACTTGGAGTGCATGCTCATGAATTCAGATTACTAGTTGAGTATCCCAGGTCACAATTAGTCTGGTGCTTGTGTGATACTTCAGGAATCCACTATTTACAGTTTCTGAAGGACTTTGTAGAGCAGAGAATCAGAGGGTGTAAACTGGTGACACAGGAAACACAGCAAATACCTTGAGAAACAAAAGCCTGTCTTGTAGCTCGAGGCCACATACTGACCTTGAAAGAAAACATAAATGACTTGAAAATAGTTTTTTTCATAGCTCAGACCTGCTTAGAAAGATGACTTATAAACCAGTAATAAGATAATAGGTTTAATCATAAGTGAAAGAAGACAAAGCTGTATGGGAGAGGTTTGAGTTCCTTCCTCCCCAGCCCCCTCTTTCCCAGAAAATGAACTTTTGCAATGGTGTGAAGTTTGGTTGTAACCTGGGCAGGTGTGGTTAATGTAGTAATATTTACAATCACCTTAGACTTTAATGCAGAATAGGGAATACTGGCACAATCTCGTCAGCTCCAGGATAAGAGCATACTAGAAATACACTGCCGTGAACAATCTTGTAGTGGCTTTGGGATAGGCTTCTGCAATGCTATGGGCAGCATTTGCTGCCTAGGTTCCACTGGAAGAACCTGGACTGTGGGCCCCACGTAGTAGAAAATCATCCTGGAACTGGGCCATGGTTGCACAAGCCTCCTGCAGCCTCTCTGCCATTGTGTGGCTGGAGCTGGCCGGCTCAGCCCACACATTAGGTGTGTTGGGGTAACCTGGAGATCCTGGCAGCCTCTGCCAGCAAAGCTTCTATTGAACGCCAGCTGGGGTTTAAAACTGCTCTTGCTGGATCTCCCACTGAACCCTGACTCAGGTGCAGGGAGGTGGTCAGTGCATGTTGGGTGAATCGACTCCTGTGTCAGTGTATGAGAGAGGAGTCTTATTTAGGGTTTGGCTGTCTAAGGACAAGCTCGTCCTCACATACACATTGTGAAGGAGATGGTAATTAGTATACTTGTGCTCAGGGCTTAAATTCTGTGGGTCAGGGCTTCAGCCCTGCAGGAGGCACTGGAGCTCCCATGGGTTTGAAAATATTTACCGGAGCTCTGCTCCGGATGGCACCAGCTGAATTTAAGCCCTGCTTGTGTTTCATTCCTAATACCTCCCACTTCCACCTCAAAGCACCGCAGCCCCCTTCCTTTCTGTTTCTGCTTATATCCCTCTCCCCTATGAACAGGTATTTTTGTTCCCATCTGTCTGCTCTCCTGCCATTGCTTTCCTACCAGTGCCCTCATCAATGTCCTCTATCCCCTCCTCCCCCCCGGATTTACTTTCAGCACACCCGCCAATTGATTCCAGACCCAGCATCAGGGTGCCTAGGAGTGCATATACAGAAAAGATAGGGATGTTTCACCAGCAGCATGGTCAAGACGCAGCCGGGCTCACTTCAGACAACGCATCCCACTTGAATTGCTAGTGTTATCAGCCCAATCTGCCACCCAAATGTTAAGTTTCCAGGTGTCTATTTTGTTAATCACAATCTTACCTGATGAATACAAGCAATCTTAATCTGGCAACAGGCAGCCAAAGAAAATTTGTTTTCAAAGTAACAGAGCGTTTAAAGGACAAGGATTTTCAAGAAAGCGTTTACCCAGTTTTCTCATCTATAGGTCAGGAATTAACAACTGCGTTCTGTACAATGTAGAGGATACAGTTCCTCCTCCCCACTGCTTTTTCCCTACGTATAGAGCTCATCTTCTTAATTTAGCCTGTGCTGCCATGAATTCCACAGAGGGGATCTCTAAGTGAGAGTTCCAAGAAGTTCCAAGCTTCAGGTCATGCTGCCTTTTTCAGGGCTTCGTAGATCACCATATCAGGACACTAAGGTGACTCATCTTTCAAAAATAAATCAATGAAAATTTCATGGTGAGTGTTTGTAAGTGTGTCTAAGGCCAATGTTTGTTACGGTGGCTTTGTCTGAAAGTCCAGCCACAGCCGACATAAATGAAGAAAGTTGTCATTAGATACGTACTGTCTCTAGCTGTACTCTGAAACTGGCCACATGCTTTCCTTGGATGACCCCTAATTTATACTTCACTGTTTTTCATTTTCTCCTTCTCTTTGGACTCAGAAAAATAATAAAAAGTATTTGTAACAACAGGAAAGCTTGTCCCAGGATCTCTAAATGGCTAACTCTGTGCCAGCACAGACCTCGGTCTGTCCTGTTCTGGCATCCCTCTGTCCCCAGATAGAACCGCTGGACTAGTTAATCCCACGTTTTCCTTTCCTCCTCCAAGGGCAGATACTTTCTCCGGGGACATTCTCCACACTTGTACCTCAAGCAACAGTTAAATCTAGAATCTGAATAACTATGGCTAGAATTCTGTATTGTGCTTCGGATCTGCACTTCTCTGGGGTTCGAAGCAGACCCCGACGTAACTTAGACATCCCTGGCAGATGTGCCTAATTTATGGTAGTCTGTCCCCAGCTGCCAGTGGGTAGCAGCACTGCCCAGAGATTTTGCAGTGCTGTGTGTCGTGGCCCTACCCTGATAAGACTCTCTCCCTCAACTGGAACTTGGATTTTTTAGAGTCCCTTTAGGCTGCTCTGGCCCTTTTACCTGGTGTAAAGGTGCTGGAGTAGAGGTGAGACTCTCGCCCAGTTTATTTAAGAAAATATAGAGAGAAATATAGAAAAAAGAAAGCACATTTAATTTTGCTCTCATTGAGTCATGGTTTGTGGAAAGCCATGCTAGTAAGGGCCATGGGATGCAGTCACAAAGCAAAAAGGTTGGTAGATGCAGACCTTACATGTTAATAACATGCTCTTGTTATCTCAGTCCATAAAGTTCCTATCTTCAGTCTTGATACTATCTCCTTGGAGATAGCAGGCATTAGCTCAGGTTCTTTCTTTGGTTGATCTTAGGTGTTAGAAGTCCTTGTTAGGATGTTATACAATATAGACATTGTCTCCTTCAGTTCAAACTCAATACACAATGTCTTTCACACTTTACAAAGTACTTAACTGCTTTCCATTTCACAAGGTGAAATCATGGCCTATTAAAGTCAGTGGCAAAACTCTCCTTGACTTCAGTATAGCCAGGATTTCACCCACAGTGTTTTCCTTTTCCTCCCCAAATGTTTGAGCATTTTAAGTGCATTGGCCCATTTCAAAGTCCTCTTTTGAACTCGTGTACCATAAGCACCTCTGGGTTGTAGCCCACGAAAGCTTATGCTCTAATAAATTTGTTAGTCTCTAAAGTGCCACAAGTACTCCTGTTCTTTTTGCGGATACAGACTAACACGGCTGCTACTCTGAAACCTGTCCTAAAGGATATCCTGTCCCTCCTTGAATATTTGGGTAAAAGCCTTTGGTAAGGCCAGGTCCTTTCATATATAATGAACTCTCTATCCCAGGGAGTCTTCCTGTATAGGAAGCCTGCAGCTACTTTTCTAAATGACATTAAAACAGATCCCACATGGATAAAAATACACAGAAAATTCCAAATAGAAAATAGTTATTTGTCATAGTATTTTTGACGAACTTTTTTTGTTGATGCACATCAGAAAAAAAACTGTTATCCTCATGCTTATCACACATGTGCTGCTTTAAAGGTACAAGCTGATATAGCGACAAAACAAATGTGGCAAATCTGGTTTTGCCAAGTAACACTGTCACCTAGATCCTCTAATCCTCTGGAACTGTTCAAAGAGAACTTTGATGCTACCAGATGGTCCAAAACTTTTCTGAAAAAAGTATCTACTATGATACATGATACAGCCATGTTCACTTTCTCTCTGCTGACTCCTCAATTTAATTCAAGCTCCTAGTTCTTGCTTTCAAGGCTTTCTACAACTTAGCTCCTTCTTACATTTAGCATATTGTCTCGTTTAGCACCTCTGTGTTCACCACAAGCCACTTGTCTGAATGGCTTTGTTTTTCCCTTGTTCCATGAGTGCCTTGTCTTTTTTTATGTCACTGTATGTACCAGGAAACCCCCATCTTAACACCATCTGCCATATCTCCACCTCTCAAATTTTATTTCTTCAAGGAGACTTACAAGTATGGCCAACATTTTCAAACATGGGTGTCTACATTTAAAGTTTTGCACCCATAAGCTCCATTGACTTCAGTGGGACAGAACAAGGTGGTCTTAAGTTGCAGTGGGGGAGGTTTAGGTTGGATATTAGGAAAAAACTTTTTCACTAGGAGGGTGGTGAAGCACTGGAATGGGTTACCTAGGGAGGTGGTGGAATCTCCTTCCTTAGAGGTTTTTAAGGTCAGGCTTGACAAAGCCCTGGCTGGGATGATTTAGTTGGGGATTGGTCCTGCTTTGAGCAGGGGGTTGGACTAGATCAGGGATTGGCAACCTTTGTCCCGCGGCCCGCCAGGGTAAGTACCCTGGCGGGCCGGGCTGGTTTGTTTACCTGCTGCGCCTGCAGGTTCGGCCGATGGCGGCTCCCACTGGCCGCGGTTCGCCGCTCCAGGCCAATGGGAGCTGCGGGAAGCGGCGCAGGCCGAGGGATGTGCTGGCCACCACTTCCCACAGCCCCCATTGGCCTGGAGTGGTGAACCACGGCCAGTGGGAGCAGCCATCGGCCGAACCTGCGGACGCGGCAGGTAAACAAACAGGCCCGGCCCGCCAGGGTACTTGGCGGGCCGTGTGCCAAAGGTTGTCGATCCCTGGACTAGATGACCTCCTGAGGTCCCTTCCAACCCTGATGTTCTGTGATTCTATGAACAGCTGTTGCTCAACACTGCTGAAAATGTAGAGATGCCCAAACATGGATTTAGATATCTGATTGTAGACATTGAAGTTTAAAAACCGTAAAGTTGTTTTTAAAAGTAATCCTGTGAACCCTTTGTGACTACGTAATCATATTGTCTTCTTCACCCTTATCCCCCTCAGCTCTCCTCTGTTATCAAATATTGTTATCTTGTCTTAACTAATAGGCCCTGATCCTGAAACGAGGTTTGCCTGGGGGGACCTCTGCACTCGCTTAGAGCCTCATTGACCTCACTGAGGCGCTGCATGAGTGCAAGAGCCTGCTTGCACGAAGTCATTTTTAGGTTAAGCCTGTTGAAGTCAATGGGAGTCTTTCTATTGACTTCAGTGGGCTTTGGATCAGGCCCTTAGGGTGTGCCCACAGGTGTAATTTCAAGCTTAGGTAGACGTATACATGCTAGCTTCGATCAAGGTAACACACTCAAAATAGCAGCGTAGCTGTGGTGGCGCAGGTGGCAGCTCAGGCTAACCACCTGTACTTTTATCTAGGGTCTCAGATGTGACTGTACCTGGACAGCTAACCCATGCTGCCTGCCATGCTACCATGGCTCCCCTGCTATTTTTAGCATGCTAAGTTGGTCAGCACATGGGCTCATTGTTTTTGTACTGTAAACAGCTGTGGCCTTACTCAAGTAATAAATTATAATAGTCCTTCCAGCTCCCGACAAAATTCTGTTGGCAGCCATAGCTCCTTATAAAAACACAAAGCTTTTCAGACTGCAATCTGTCCTGTTGGACAGGTATTAAATGAAGGAAGGAGCAAAAAGAATAACACTAGTTTCATTTACTTGTCATGTTGGTTAAGTTATTGTAAAGAGTGTTGCTTTTCAGCAGTATTTCTGATCCCGGATTTGGAGACTGGTAGGCTACAGCAGAATCAGTTAAAGCTGTTCCCAGGGATCGTATTGCATTTATATGGAACAAATTAAGGTTTTTGAAAGGTAGATAAGGGGGTATCTTTTTAAGGTCCTTGCTGTGCTCCTTTTATTTCATGTATTGCACTGTGTAACATCAACCTTTTTGAGAGCAAAAGAAAAACTCACACTTTGATCCATTCAGACTACAGGACATGGGCCAAACGCTGACTGGCCGTGCGCATACCATCACATCACTGAGAGCCTTTGGCTAATAGAGGAAGTTGGCTGCCCTGATACCTGCCCTTTTGAAACATTGCATTCCATGGGTCCGTCATAAAAGGTGTTTTAGGGGCTGTGGCCTAGAGCTCAGGTTGTAAGATTTCCATGTTAATGTACAGCTATGCCTAAAAATATTTTTTTCTTTTTGTTAATTAAGTTTTCTACCATTTTAATTAAACATTTCACTTAGGTTCCAGTAACTCATTTTCTGTAGAATTCACCTTCCTTTGAATGTTTCCTCTATGTCAGGGGTTCTCAAACGTTTCCATATTGTGGACATCTTAATAGAGAGGTTGTCTCATGGACTCTCACCTACCTCTCATTTGTAATCATAGAACCTCCCTGTAGTAACCACAACAATTGTTTACCAGGAAAAGTAATATTTGGCAAGTATGTTATGCATTTTAACTGTATGTCAGTGATGTTTGAAAGGTGCAAATGAGGAAGATAATCTACACTGTCTGGCTAGCTGTCTCTGATTGCGGGAATATGGTCTAGTAGTGGATAGGACATTGAGCTGGGCCACTAACCAGCAGTGTGACTTTGGGCATCTCTCTTTTCCTTGCCGCTCTTAGTCCGTCTGCCTTGTCTGTTTTGACTGTAAATTCTTTGGGGCTGGGACTATCGCTAGCTCTATATTCGTCGTGTGCCTATCATGGTCATGGAAGGGGCTTGTGAGTGCTACTGTAATCCATGGACCACTGCTTGCTGCAGGGGATTGCTGCTTTGTTTGGTGTGGCCTTGTACACAGTGTAAAGAAAGTCCTGTATATATATCATCTTTGAATGGACTGGTGTATGGAAGGTCATTCACTTGAAGGCATGTCACCAAGGCACATCTCCTGCAGGGGGATCTGTTTGCTCCTTGTTCGCTGACACAAATGAGACCATTTGAATTGCAGCTTCAGAACCTAAGGGGTGCCCTTATTTTATTACGAGAGACGGAGTTTGCACAGCTGTGTTGTAAACTCTGACATCCATTAAAGGTTTCCAGCTGCATCTTAAGGGGGAAAGTAGAACGAACGTAAGATTGGGGCATCTGTGCAAGAAGCCCGTGACACTGGGA
Organism: Terrapene triunguis; assembly: GCF_002925995.2. Lineage (NCBI taxonomy): Eukaryota > Metazoa > Chordata > Testudines > Emydidae > Terrapene > Terrapene triunguis. The sequence goes on along the minus strand of NW_020664419.1, from coordinate 25,511,450 downwards.
CATTGCTATGAAATACGTTGCTTTGATTATTGTTCAGACCCGAATATATTTTATAGCTAATGAGACCAAAAAAAGTGTTCATAATTTTATTTTTTGTTATACTTTAAAAAAAACCCACACATTGTTGGCCAGGTACTCCCAGAGCCAGGTACACCGTTCAGTTAAACGTTGCTGTGTTTATATTGCTAGGTAATAAAATTCTGTGGTTCATGAAGTGCCCATCAATAGAAAGCTAAGATTAAAAGCCTCGGATCCGATCCATCTTTTCATAAAGAAAAGCTATTCATATAATGACGACCATTCAATAACTTATCTGCAGTGGTGTGTTTTAGAGGACTGGGAGCATATGTAAGCTCTGAAGTTTTCTTTTGAAATACGCATGCAAAGAGAAGCATTGTTGGAAAATAAATTCAGTGGTGGATAGACTACTGCTGAATTGCATACCTCTTTTCCCATACAGTCACACAACAGTTCACAACTCTGCAGGTTGTCTTCACTTCTCATTAACACAGTCAAATGTGTGAGACATTAGATATATACCTTTCTCTCTCTGGTAAAGTTGGTTCTGGCAGTCTTCAGGACAATATTTGATTGTCTAGCTAAGGTACTTATATGGCCCCATCGTTGTAGTATCTGTACAATCTGTAATGCATTAATCCTCACATAAGATAGGGCAGCATTATCATCTACATTTTACAGACGGGGAACTGTGTACAGAGAGAATAAGTGGCTTGCCTAGGATCATAAAGGAATTCTGTAGCAGAATAGGGAATTGAACAATGGTCCTCTATGCCCAGGTTAGCATTGAGAGGGACACTACAGGTTGGTTACCTTCTGACATCAGTGCAAGGAACTGGGCTATCCCAAAGTGACTGACCGCAAACAAAGCCAGACATCACCTGAAATGTTAAAACCACGCCACATTCTGAACAGTCAAAAGAAGAAAAAGTGTGACAGAAAATTGAGTCGAGATATTTTATTAAAATTGTATTAAAATATTCAGTTTTATTGAATATTTTTTTAGTATTCATTGTTCTGAGACATTTTATTCAGGCCAAAACCTGGCATAGATGTCTATAGTGTAGTGCAACCCCCCAGGAAAAATTAGATTTACATTATAGCATTCGTAAGAAGCACCACTATTATGCAATAGCACAGGACTTGTGCATTTATGCCAGACATTTGTACATATTAGGCATGCCATGCAGTGCAAAGACAGTTAAGATGCGTAGGTGTATAATATAACTGTATTTCATGAAATGCTATTACTTTTATAAAATTATTTCATTGTAGTTTGTAACAATAATAATAATATTTGGCACTTTCACAATGTCTTTCATATGAGGATCTCAAAGCATTTTGCAAATATTATTATTAAGGATATGATTTAATCATGGGTATTTTTAGTAAAAGTCATGGACAGGTCACGGGCAATAACCAGAAAGTCACGGGCTGGTGACCTGTCCATGACTTTTACCAAAAATACCCCTAACTAAATCTTAGGCGCTGGGGGGAGGAGGGGGGTGCTTCTGGGGATGCTGCTGATCCTGGGGGAGGGGGAGGCACTCAGGGCCCCGCTGCTGCTCTAGGCAAGGGGGCGGCCCGGGGCCCCATCACTGCTGCTGCTCCCGGACTGCTCGGGCAGCCCTGGGGTCAGCTGCACCAGCCCCTTCAGAAATCACGGAGGTACCGGAAAATCACGGAATCTGTAACTTCCATGACCTCCGTGAAAGACTCACAACCTTCATTATTATTAAACAGGACTTAATTCAACTTCTATTGAAGTTAAGGAGGAAATTCCCATTAATTTCAATGTGCTTTGGACTGAAATAGATACTAGTTACAAAAAGTGGCATCAGTTTTTAAACAGAACTCTCCAGTGGCTGGAATAAATCATCCAATGGGAATTTCTGTTTTCAAACTTGATGGTATGATATAGCCCATAGTAAGATTAAAGGGCCAGTTTTTCTGAAAATGCTAGTTGTGTTATTTTCCATAAAATACATTTTAAAATACTTTTTGCTGCCTTTTGTTTTTTAATTTTTTTGCAACAGAGTTGCACAAGGTTATATTTGCTTTTAAAGCATTACGTGTAATTTCAAAGTATCTGTAGCTATATGCATGTGTCTAGTTTTCTTTTGTGCTCTCTTCAGAACAACAAAGCTATGCGGTGTCCGACACTGGGCTTTTTATAGTGATTTATTAACTGTGTCAGAATAGTTGCTGTGAATGCTGGGACGCTCTTGTATACTGTGGCAGTTGATATTGATTATGACAGTTTGTGGACTTGTCGGTTGTCAGACAGCAGATAGTATTTTGTCTTCTTACTATACAGACCATGGACTATACATCAGTGTTTCCTTAAGAAAAAGGCCCTTTGTCTGGCACCCTTTTCCCTCCATGTTATGAGAGAACTTGAGTAATACATTGTGCGGCATATAACAAAATAGATCAGACACCCTATGGACCAGCCAGTCAAAATGACAATAGCTGTAGAAACATGCATGAATAGTTAGTTCTGCTGCTGTTCTCTCATGAAATAGACTATGTAGTTGGCAGAAATGGTTAAGCGTGTCTGATTCTGTCATTTATAAAAAAAAGTTCATTAATTGTACTAATATGCATCTGATATTTCCATTGTTTGGGAACCTGCAGACTGTGCACTTTTAAAAGTTTATAATTAGGGTTTTGGCTATTGAAAAGCTTTGAAGATCATGCGTGGCGGTTTTGCCTCTTCTGTGGAAACGGAAACAGGACAGTCTGTCTGAAGCAGGTTGAGGAAGAGGAGATGGAAATTTTCTGTGGCATACCCATCTTGGGGATAATGAAAGCTAAAAAAATAAGCTAGTGTGATGGGTCCTACAAAAAGATCACCCAAAATAATGACCACTTGCCACAACTCCACCACTGTTTGTTTTTAGCCATTAAGTAGTAAAGTAGCACCCATGAGAAAATATTTTATTTGCTTTGCAGCTGCTTTATAATGAAAGAAAAACAATTAGCAGCTGAGGTTTTATAGACATTCCCGGGTAGGGGGGAAATGCTTAGTTTAGACCAGGGGTCTCAAACACGCGGCCCGGGGGCCGCATGCGGCCCGCGGGGTTGTTTTCTGCGGCCCACGAGCTCCTCACGGCCCCCCCCCCCAGCGTTTACCTAGAGTGGCTCCAGCCCGACGCGCACTGGGGGAAGGGCAGGCTCCCTGCCTGCTCTGCCCCTGCCGCTCCGGGAAGCGGCCGGAACATGGGGAAGGGGGGGCATAGGGCTCTGTGTGTTGCTCTTGCTTCAGGCAGCGCCCCCAGCAGCTCCCATTGGCCGCAGTTCCCCGTTCCCGGCCAATGGGAGCTGCTGGGGGTGATGCCTGAAGCAACAGCAACACACAGACCCCTGTGCCCCTCCTCCCCCAGGTTCCGGCCACTTCCCAGAGGGGTGCGGGAACAGGCAGACAGGCGGCCTGCCCTGCCCCCAGTGCGTGTCGGGCCAGAGCCCGCCCCCCGAGCCCCTCCTGCAGCCCAACCCCCTGCTGTACCCCGCACCCCTCCTCCAGCCCAACCCCCTGCTGTACCCCACACCCCTCTTGCACCCCACACCCCAACTCCCTGCCCTGAGCCCCCACCACACCCCACGCCCCTCCTGCCCTCCCTGGGGGGCAGGAAGGGGGCAGAGTTGGGGTGGGGATTTCAGGGAAGGGGTTGGAATGGGGGCAGGACCTCATGGAAGGGGTGGAGTGGGGGCGGGGCCAAGGGTGGCTGGGGGAGGTGTCAGTAATGCGGCCCTCGGCCAATGTACTAGTCCTCATGTGGCCCTCATGGTCACTTGAGTTTGAGTCCCCTGGTTTAGACCCACCTGGAGTACTGGAAAAGAAATCTTCTAACTTTAAATCCAGATTGCATCATTACATACCCAACGATATTACTAGATAATAGGTGCTGCTCTGATTTTTCTGTTTTTCTAGGTGGTTATTCTGAACATGGACACAACTTCACCTGGCACGAGATGATTCTCTGCTTATCACCCCATTAAAACACAGAAAACCCAACAATCGAAAAAAGAAAAGGAAAAAAAGCCTATATATGAAATGTTGGGACCGGATTCTGATCTCACATTGGTTTTATATTGATTCAAATGCAATTACTGCTGTTTTACATTGAAGAGATGCAAAATCAAGCCCAGTGTGTGTATCTCAGTTTAGCTGGAGAAGATGTATGTAGTAGGTGACTATTCAGTGTTAGACATTAGAAAGGACCGTGTGGCAGGCAGTTTGGGTTAGTGGATGAGGTATTGGACTGCGAGTCTAGAGAGCTGGGTGCTGTTCCAACTCTGCTACTGCCCTGACCAGCCAACTCTCTGTGCCTCTGTTTCCCTTCCCCTGCTTTGTCCATCTTGTCTACAGTAGAACCTCAGAATTATGAACACCTCAGGAATGGAGGTTGTTCATAACTCTGAAATGGTCATAACTTTTAACAAAACATTATGGATGTTCTTTCAAAAGCTTACAACTGAACAATGACTTAATACAGTTTTGAAACTTTACTATGAAGAAGAAAAGTGCCCTTTATTTTTTTAATAGTTTACACTTAACACAGTACTGTACTGTACTTGCGTGTGTGTGTGTGTCTGCTGCTGCCTGACTGGTTTCAAATGAGGTGTGTGGTTGACTGGTCAGTTTGTAACTCTGGGGTTCATAACTCTGGGGTTCTACTGTATTTAGATTGTGCAATATTTGGACTAGGGACTGTTTCTTACTATGTGTTTGTACAGTGCCTAGCACTATGAGGCCATAATCTCAATTGGGGCCTCTAGGCACTACTATAGTACAAATAATTTAATATTTTATACTCTATGATCTGTACTTTCTAAATAAAATATTATATATTAGTGAAAAAATGACAAAGTCCTTAAGGTCAGCAAGGAGACAGCCAAACAAGAGGGTTTGATCTCTCTGATTCTTGCAAATTCCATGTTCATTTATGTATACAGTATACATAATGTATATAGAACCCATCACATTGCCCAGGGTCAATAATTATATTTCATAATGAAATGATGCTGTAAAGTTTGCAAAGACATTGTACTAATATAAGTCTAACTCTGTACTGCGGGTTGTACTGGCATCCATCACTCCTTAGTATCAGATATCACTGCTGTATGTGCATTGAAATGTTTTGTAGCAAAACAAACATGGATCTGTCAAAGACATAATGGAGCAATGTAAAAATGCTTGCTTTCATTAGAGATGGGCTTCATTTGGCTCCATCTCTAACTTTCATATAAGGTTCCTGAAGGAAATCAAATGTAGTTAGCTCTTTTCCCCTATGATGACTTTTAACTAAAGCCCTGATAATCCTCTCTCTCGCTCTGCATAGTTTTGGTACTTTAAGCCTGAGACCGCTGCGGGAGAAGATAATTTTGGTGTTGTGCTGCAGAAAGTGACAGCTTCACAGCATTAGTTGTAGGCTAGCAGTGACCTGTGTAAGATATGTACAGTTCCTATCAGAAGTTTCTTGCCCTTAACCCTCTCACAGCTATTTGTCTTACTAGCAGTTTCCAGTTGTTTGAGTGGAACAGTCTAGGACAGCACATACCTGGATGTCCCTTGTACTTTAGTTGCAAGCCTTAGGTTCTTTCCAGTGCAGAAGCCAAAGCACTTTCTGTCTGTCTCCCTCTCACATCCCAGCAGGTTGGAATGTCTCACATCTCAGTTGTGTTTATTGGAGAATGCCTCAGTAGCCTGGTCTGTATGCCAAAGCACTTCAGAGGATGTTGTTTGAAATAACTCTGATCTCTCTCTCTCTCTCTCTCTTCCCCTTCCCCCGTCCCCTCCCGCCAATAGATGGTGTTCACAGTGTCACAGCAGTCTGCACCCTGAGGGTGACTATCATCACTGATGACATGCTGACCAACAGTATCACTGTGCGGCTGGAAAACATGTCCCAGGAGAAGTTCCTTTCCCCGCTGCTCTCTCTCTTTGTGGAGGGTGTGGCGACGGTGCTGTCTACTACCAAGGATGGCATCTTCGTCTTCAACATTCAAAATGATACAGACGTCAGCTCCAATATCCTGAACGTAACATTCTCCGCTTTACTTCCTGGTGGCATTAGAAATAATTTCTTCCCCTCCGAGGACCTCCAGGAACAGATCTACCTCAACAGGACGCTACTGACCATGATCTCTATGCAGCGGGTCCTGCCTTTTGACGACAATATCTGTTTGCGAGAGCCTTGCGAGAACTATATGAAGTGCGTCTCGGTGTTGAAGTTTGACAGCTCTGCTCCATTTATTAGTTCAAACACCGTTTTGTTCCGACCCATCCATCCCATCAATGGTCTGAGGTGCCGGTGTCCCCCTGGGTTTACAGGCGACTATTGTGAAACAGAGATTGATCTCTGCTACTCCAATCCTTGTGGCAATAATGGGCTTTGTCGGAGCCGAGAAGGAGGCTACACTTGTGAATGTTACGAGGACTACACTGGTATGTGTTTATCTTATCTATTATACCCATGATTTATATGTTAGGCCATCCACTGAGTCAGTTCTGTATCAAGCTGAAATTGTTGACATTCTTACTCAAATGGAGAAAGCGTCTGACACTAAACTCTGGTAGAGAGAAGGATTTAATGTGTCACATTTGCAGTTAGACTAAATCCCATATCTTTGCTTTAAAATGTCTTGTTTGGACACATTTCTTTTACATTGTGTTTCTGGGAGGGAAAAGAGAGTCCCTGATTGCACATCCAACTATCTTCTACCCCTTAAGTAATACTCAAGACAGCCAACAGTGCTAGATGTAAATCAGTATTCTCTGAGTGCAACATGTTATGATGAGACACTCCTTATTTTGAACTAGTATTACTACTTATTGTTTGTATTGTGGTCGTGCCTAGAAGCCCCAGTCATGGACCAGGACCTTGTAGGGCTTGGTGCTGTACAAACAGAACAAAAAGATGGTCCCTGCCTCAAAGAGCTTACTATAATGTAAACGTGGGAAATACCGTATGTAAGCTTCAGTTTGTGAATACCCATCCAGGCAAATATAATCTCTCGATCCAATTTCCTTTCTAGAAATTGTATGTTTAAAAGAGCATAAGATTGCTTCTTCGTGTTGTCATTCTTCTCCTAGTATGCTCATCTTTATCAGTTTGTTGATGGAGTTACTTTATCTCATAATTTACCAGACAATTAATAAAGGTTAAAGTGCTACTTCTGCAATATTTGTAAAGAGTATAGAAGAAGAAGAAAAATTAAATGCTACATAGTAGAACCATTACAGTTAATGGGATTACTTATGAACTTAAATTGTGCATGTGTCCAAGTAGTTTGCTGAATGAGGCCTAAACTCTCAGCTGAGACTTAGGGCTTGGCTACACTTGCAAGTTAGAGCACACTAAAGCCACCCAGTGAGCTCTAACTCACTCCCCGTCCACACTGGCAAGGCACGTAGAGCGCTCTGACTCCGCGGCTACAGCGCTGCTAGTAATCCACCTCGGCGAGTGGAATAATATTTGCTGCGCCCCCGCTGGAGCGTCGCGGCGCCAGTGTGGACGCCCTGGTCCTATAGTGTGCATTGATCGGCCTCCAGAAGTGTCCCACAATGCTTGTGCTAACCACTTTGGTCATCACTTTGAACTCTACTGCCCTGCCCTCAGGTGACCAACCGTCAGACCCGCCCTTTAAGTTCTTTGGGAATTTTGAAAAATCCCCTTCCTGTTTGCTAAGCCAGGCGTGGAGTGCTCTCAGCGAATCTTTCCAGGTGACCATGCCTCCACACTCCAGACGAGCCCCAGTATGGAGCAATGGTGAGTTGCTGGACCTCATCAGTGTTTGGGGGGAGGAAGCTGTCCAGTCCCAGCTGCGCTCCAGCCGTAGGAATTACGATACCTTCGGGCAGATATCAAGGGACATGATGGAAAGGGGCCATGACCGGGATGCACTGCAGTGCAGGGTTAAAGTGAAGGAGCTGCGGAATGCCTACCACAAAGCCTGCGAGGCAAACCGCCGCTCCGGTGCTGCCCCCACGACCTGCCGTTTCTACAAAGAGCTGGATGCGATCCTTGGGGGCGACCCCACCTCTATTCCGGGGACCACCATGGACACTTTAGAGCCCAGTGCAACAAGGCAGGAGCAGGAGGAGGAGGAGCAAAGCGGGAGCAAGGATGCGGAGGCAGAGGAAGACACCCCGGAATCCCTAGATGCATGCAGCCAGGAGCTGTTCTCAAGCCAGGAGGAAGGTAGCCAGTCACGGCGGCCGGTGCTTGGGGAAGGACAAACACCAGAGGCAGTTCCCAGTAAGCGGCTTTTATTTTGGCAAGGAAGTTATTCGATGCGGGCTCTTGGGGCGAGGAGGGTTAGGGCTGCATGCATGCCTAGATGCGGAATAGGGCGTTGATGTGCTCTCTCACATCGCGGTAATCGGCCTCAGTGAGCTCTTCAAAGGTCTCATCCAGAACTTGGGCAATGCGCTTGCGCAGGTTTCTTGGGAGAGTCACTGTGGTCCTTGTCCCAGTCAGGCTAACGTGTCCGCGCCACTGTGCCGTGAGGGGCGGGGTGACCATTGCTGCGCACAAGCAAGCTGCATATGGGCCAGGGCGGAAGCCGCATTGCAGTAGAAGACCCTCCCTTGCTTCCCAGGTCACCCTCAGCAGCGAGATACCTTCCAGGACTAACTCCTGTGGAAAATGTGGGGACAGTTCAGTATAGGGGCCCCCTGCCACTGTTGGCTGTCCTCAAGGCACAGAAACCCAGAGGACAGTACAGCTGTGAAACAGTCAGTCACGCTTGACCCTGTGCTTACTCACCATTTTGGGGCTTCCGTGGGTTATGTGCGCTCGCTTTGGGACGGGCAAATTATGATATTGTGTAGACTGTGCTTGCCCGTAAGTATGGCTCTGTCTGGTGTGAACAATGCTGCCTCTGTTAAGTGTTGCATTTTGCCTTTACAGATGCAACCTTGAGATCTCAGCCGTTTGTGTTATCACCGGCTGAAAGACTCCAAAGAATCAGAAAGAGACCACGTAGAAGCAAGGAAGACATGTTGCATGAAGTAATGCAGCATTCAAGTAATGAAAATCAAAAAGTGCAGGAGTGGCGGGAGAGTGAAAGGAGGGTCCGCCAGCAGAATGCGGATCGCCAGCACCAAAGCATGGAGCGGCTGTTAAGCATCATGAAGCGCCAAGTGGACTCGATACAGGCACTCGTAGCAATGCAGGCGGAGCACTACCGCGCCCGCCCCCCCCTGCAGCCCTTGTCCCAAAACTCTTTCCCTTGTGCCCCCATGTCACCTCCGAACCACTTTCCCCAACATCTGGGTTCTTACCACCCAGCTGATTCCAACACCTGTAGCTTCCCCACACAGCCCTGAAAACTACGGCTATTACCCACTGCACTCAACCCCCATCACCATGTAGTATAGCCATCTTGAAGTGCAGCACTCATTGCACAGCACTCCAGACAGGACATACACAAATCTGTGATTGTACCGTTCCCCACTCCCTTGCCCTTTCTGTTTCCCAAACAGTTGTGTCTCTTTTCAATATATGGATTTTTTGGCTTTGAAAATATTCTTTATTATTGCATAAAGTAAAAGATACCTTAGCCCAGGAAAGAAACAGGCACTGCAAGTCAGTGTAGCAAACACAAATTCCTACTAACATTGGAACCACTGCAATTCACTCCCGTGCAGGGCACCAGACATTACTGGTGGCTTTCAGCCTCAAATTGTTCCCTCAAGGCATCCCTAATACTTGCAGCCCTGCGCTGGGCCCCTCTAATAGCCCTGCTCGCTGTCTGTTAAAATTCAGTCTCCAGGTGTTGAACCTCCTAGTTCCATGCCTGACTGAATCTTTCACCCTTCCCTTCACAAATGTTATGGAGGGTACAGCATGTGGATATAACTGCGGGGATTCTGTCGTCAGCCAGGTCCAGCTTCCCATACAGAGAGCGCCAGCGGCCCTTTAAACGGGCAAAAGCACACTCCACAGTCATTCTGCACTGGCTCAGCCTGTTGTTGAACCGCTCCTTGCTGCTGTCAAGGCTCCCTGTGTAGGGTTTCATGAGCCACGGCATTAAAGGGTAAGTGGGGTCTCCAAGGATCACAATGGGCATTTTGACTTCCCCTACGGTGATCTTCTGGGCTGGGGAAAAAATCCTGGCTTGCAGCTTCTTGAACAGGCCAGTGTTCTGAAAGATGCGTGCACCTTTCTGGGCCAGCCTGCGTTAATGTCAATGAAACACCCACGGTGATCCACAAGCGCCTGGAGAACCATCAAGAAATACCCCTTCCGATTAACGTACTCGGAGGCTAGGTGGGCTTGTGCCAGAATTGGAATATGCGTGCCATCTATCGCCCCTCCGCTGTTAGGGAAACCCATTTGTGCAAAGCCATCCACAATGTCATGCACATTTCCCAGAGTCATGGTTCTTCTGAGCAGGATGTGATTAATGGCCCTGCAAACTTGCATCAACACGATTCCAACGGTCGACTTTCCCACTCTAAACTGGTTAGCGACCGATTGGTATCTGTCTGGAATTGCCAGCTTCCAGATTGCAATAGCCACCCGCTTCTCCACCGTCAGGGCAGCGCTCAATCTCGTGTCCTTGTGCCGCAGGGTGGAGGCGAGCGCCTTACACAGTCCCATGAAAGTGGCTTTTCTCATCCGAAAGTTCTGCAGCCACTGCTCGTCATCCCAGACTTGCATGACGATGTGATCCCACCACTCAGTGCTTGTGTCCTGAGCCCAAAAGCGGCGTTCCACGGTGGTGAGCATGTCCGTGAATGCCACAAGCAAACGCGTGTCATATGCGTTACTCGAGTTGATATCATCGGAGCTCTCACTGTCACTTTGGATCATAAGGAATAACTCGACTGCCAAACGTGACGTGCTGGTGAGACTCGTCAGCATACTCCTCAGCAGTTCGGGCTCCATTCCCGCAGACCAAAAGGGAAGACAGAGCACGCGGTACAAAAAACGTTGAAAGATGGCGCCAAATGTGGACGGAAGCAAAGGGAATGCTGGGATGCGAACCGATGCATCACGGGGCGTTGGGACAGGACCCAGAATGCCCTGCACTCCACGCCCCCCTCCCACAAGCCACAGCTCCAGAATGGGAAGAGGTGCTCTGTGGGATAGCTGCCCATAATGCACTGCTCCCAGTGCCGCTGCACGTGCCACAAATGTGCACTGGGAAATGCTTAAACCAGTGCTCCAGCTTCCTCCATCTTCTATTCAAAACAGCAGCCTGGCTGGCTGAAAACCTTTGAGGCCAGGCAGAGAAAGCTGGAACATTATTTAAGGCGTTTTCTTCCACTGTGAGTGTAAAACTTTAAATAGAGCAAATACGATTGTTTGTGGCTCCCAAGCTTCCTTAGCCCTGTTCTTTGGTCAGCTTCACTCCTGAGAACCTCAGCTATTCTCCATCTCTTCTAGCTGAACATCTTTTGTCCACTGCCCCATGCATTTTTTTCCAGCAGACGTTTTAGATTTCTAAAGTTTTATCTTTTCGAAAATTATACATATATAGATCCATATTTACGAAAATGTATGTCTGAATGCTATGTGCTTATAGGGCCTGCTCCAAGCCCCCCACATGGAAAGTCTTTTCTTTACCATCAGTGGCTTTTGGGTCAGGTCCACAGATTACAAAGGATGGGGCGGTGGAGAGGGGCAGCACTGTCAGGGGGAACATTGCACTTTGGGGGGGGGTACGAGGCCAAAGACAGTGGACCAGAGACCTCCCTTAAGAGGTGCACAGGATGTGGGGTTCTCCTAGAGATCAGAGGAAGTCTGCCGGAGAGCAGTCCCTTTCCTAAGGTCCAAATGATAAACTTGTAACTCAACCTGTGAACACTGAAACGGGCTGTGAGACAGTGTTGGAAGTTTTATGACAAATTAATTTGATGAAAAATGTTTTCTATAATAAACATTACAGTATAAATAGAAGTGATTATGACTAACAGTTTATTAAACAAAAACTTGCACATTAACAAACTTAATTAACCCATGTTTTAGAATTTGCAATAATTTGCATTTTCGTCTGTTCAGAAATTTCTTTGCTGGAAATCTCTGGGGGAAAAGGCTTGCCAAATAAATAGATGAACAGTTGAAAATGTAAAAGGTATTTTTTAAATGTTTAACTCATAAACTAATCATTTGATTTCTTTGCATATTTACTCTGTATTTATAGTGTAGGTGATATAAATATATAATTGCTACATTAAGTGCAATGCATTTTTTGTATTTTCAGAACCACTTGTCATATTAGCTGGAGGTTTGTGCTAAAACTAGTTAACAATGTTGACATTTGAATAGTCATATTTAGTCTCCATAGTTAACCACACCATTGAGATGAATGGGGCTGTTCACACTTCTCCAACTTTATTGCTTCAGACTTGTTGCAGGCTCAGGGAGATAACACTGTATTGGTTTATATTTGGTTAATGTTTTTGAGATTTTCTTCAAAACCATGAAGGCTAGAAACAAATTTTTTTAAATAATGAAAGCTTGGAATCTGGAGCATCCTTTTGATACACACATATTTAATAATTGTAATGTTTGTTGACAAAAATATTCATAATGATCATCTGTGGTGTACATAATGATTAAGTAGTATTAGTACATAAAAATTAATGTTAAAATTTAAAGTAGTTCATGTCTTAGATTTTGCTCTCTTTTAGAAGTAAGCCTCGTTTCACATATCAAATATAGGAATTCATTTGCTAGAGGGAGCCACAAAGTTACACACCAAACCAGAAAAAGTTAAGGGTCCATTTTAAATTTTTTTAACTCAATTATAAAATTCATTCTGCAGAGTAAGTGCTGTAAGTTTGGAGAAGTTGCACGATAACAGTCACACATAATAAAGAAGTTTAATCCCTGCTTTAAACTGCAAACCTCAATGCAGCTTTAAATGTGGCTCTGCTGTAGTATCACCATAATATTTTTAGTTTGCTATTCAGTAAGAATATTAATATATTCCTGTTTGTTGTTAAACAGATACAATACAAATATAGTATGTGCAGCATGATCAAGTTGATGCTACATTAGGACCTTTATGCCCACATTGCATTATTATATGTTTTTTCCATTGAAATGGATACAACTAACGCGGTGGTCCCCAAAGTTTTTATGTCATGTCCCCCCTTACCGTAATGTAATCCATCTGTGCCCCCTGGGATCTGGGAGCAAGATTGGGGGCCGAGACCGGGACCATAGCTGCGGCTGGGGCTGCAGCCAGGAGGGGGGCTGAAAGGTGGGAGCTGCAGTTGCCGCCGGGAGCCAGGCTGCGGTTGGGGGCCAAGGCCGGGGGCTGTGACTGGGGTCATGGTTGGGGCCGGGAGCTGAAACTGGGATCTCAACTTGGGGCAGGACTGAGGTCAGAGCCAGAGCCAGAGTGAAGCTGGGGGCAGAGCCAGGCTGGGTGGCGCTTCCTCCCTGCCCCCCAATGCAGGCTGTCCCGGGTCCCACTGCACCCCCTTGAACATTCCTCTGCGCCCCCCTATGGCGGCTCGCCCCACAGTTTGGGAACCACTGAACTGACATATTGTGGTCATTGGCCAGAGCTTGTTTCCTTCCCTCCCCCACTCAGAGGACCAGGTGGAAAATATTATCCACAAATAATTCATTATCAGAAATAATCATAGAAATATTTTACTGAGTAGTTTAGCCCCTGTCAGTCTGATATCCATCTCCGTGGGGGGTAAAAAACTTTAAACTTTATCATCATTATTGATTATTTGTATTACCGTAGTGCCTATGAGCCCTAGTCATGAACCATGAGTGTATTGTGCATGGCGCTGTACAAACACAAAACACAAAGATGGTCCCTGTCCCCATTTTTGTCTTATATAAAATAAGATTTCAGCCATTTTACACATCTGACTTACAGCTATTCATATTCCATAATATTTTATTTTAAAATGTTAAAAAATATAATTTACTGCTTAAAACTATAAAAAAAATCATATTTATTTATTATTCAAATAATGCAGGGTTTTTTTCAATACGAACATTGCTTGTTTACTTGAATGCAAAATTAGTAAATTTTAATGAATAGAATAAAAATTTGCCCACTGGTATGGTTATGCATGGAAAATAAACAGGTTGAAAGTGGAGGAATATTGGCCCTACAGAAATGCCGTCACGATATTGATTCAGTGCAGTATCGTATTAATATGAGACATTGTTGAATATTTAAATACACTTAAAAGATGGCTTATCCCTATTGGAGTGGTATTGCTCAGTGGAATGTAGCCTGCTCTGGAAGTTATAAAATCTCCCTTTCCCTATAAAGAGCCATATTTAGAAAAATAATTAGAAGAAAATGGTAAAATCTGTCATCTCTTCGATGAGGAACACGAAAACTTGATGATGCATCATAAAACAAACATAACTCAGTATAAAAGCACTCTGGTTATCTGCTAAAATATAGTATTTATTTCCTATAGAAGATAATTATGTCCTAATAAGTTGGAATTTCCCTCTATTTCCCCCCCCCCCCCCCGCTGCTTTGAAGTTCTCCATTTGTTTTGCTGTAATTATTAGTCATTTATACATGATGAAAGTTTCTCTGTCTTCAGGAGTCTTCAGTTACTAGCACAAAGGTAAACCGAGCTTTTACAAGGTATTTTTGAAATTGGAATACTGGAATACTGGCTAATTACTGATTGGCTTCACTTCCTGTGATGTAAGGAGGTGAGTGAACAGGAGACATATGTTTATAGCAATCACTTTGGAGTAGCGACCGTCTTCATTTCTTCGTTTTGTCCAAATCTGAGTACTCTGGTAGCGTTAAGAAAACAGTACACAATAACAACACCACCATTGGTTTTGATGGGACTAAGTGCATGACTGAGGGCTTAAATTTGATCTGTTACAGGGCCTGGTATTTCAAATTAAGCAAACAAATGTAATTAACTAGAGTAATGTGGAATAACTACTTCATGTATTTATTTCCAGGTGTATTTCATGCTTTATATGTGCCTAAAACACAGAGCTTTGTTTGAGAGCAGCTGAAGCAGTTAAGGTCAGCTGGGAATTCAAGCTAACAATCCCTAGATCTGAATGTGAGTGAGGGCAGGGACAGAAGTAAAAATGGTGGTATAGCTCTCGATGTACCTGGTGCTCTTGAAGGCAGGGGCCTAATCCTGAGACCGGCACAGTCGTTGGAGGCATAGATGCAACCGGGGGGGAAGGGGGAAAGTTAGGGGGATCTGTCCCCACCAATGTTTTACTCTCCTTCAGTGGAGGGTATTCCTTCTGCCTTTTCTTTGGCCACCCAAACACCTGGGGGGAGCAGTTGTTATATAAATATTGCCTCAGAGTTTCCTGGGCCCTCTGCACCTCTTCTTTGACTTTTATTTGAGAAAGGGGGATATAAATCTTAAATCATTGAGGTAATCAAATGTAGTGTTCAGAGAGATCTTTTACATGTTGCGCTGCAGTTTTTCTGTAAGCTGCACTGTCATATTACTGTATTACCATGAAAAGTAAAACCTTACTCTCCCATTGTGTGTCACACAGATCATCATTGCTGGTGTTATTTTTTTAACAGTTTTATTGCAGTAGCCCCCAAAAGCCACAACTAGGTTGGATATCATTGTGCTAGGTGCTGTACAACTGTATGAGATGGTCTAAAAGACAAAGCATAACAGGTGCACGAGACAAACAAATGAGACGGGGTAACAAATATTGTAGGATGTTTGCAATTCTTAGTAAGTCAGTCACAAATAATCACAACTTTCCACTTGCCTAATCAAGGACATGGTCTTCTAAGTACCATGCCTTAAATGTCTAGTGTTCACACTGTTTCTATATGAGAAGTTTACTATTTTTATGTTTCAGTGTTTAGTTTGAATTTCTGTGCAGACTAAAATAGAGTGCCCTTTTCACTGCAAGAGAGCACCACTGTTGCACACTTAATTTACACTTTTGTGGTTCTTACATAGTCAGAGAATAGCTAAGGGTATGTTTACACTTGAAATGCAACAATGCCACAGCTGCCGTGGTGCAGCTGCTCCGCTGTATTGCTTCAGTGTAGACTACTACAGTGATGGGAGGGGTTCTCCTGTCATTGTAGTTAATCCACTTCCTGGACAGGCAGTTGCTAGGTAGACAGAAAAATTCTTCTTAAGATTCTGTCCAGTAACACTGTACTGAGATATTCAGAGCAGCAGAATTCATTGTATTTCTCTAAGGCCTGGTTTATGCTAAAATGTTAGGTCGACCCAGCTAAGTTGCTCAGGGTGTGAAAAATCCTTACCCCTGAGCAGATGTAGTTAAGCCAACCTAGCCCCCAGTGCAGACAGCAATGTTCTTCCATCAACCTAGGTACTGCCTCTTGGGGAGGTGGATTACCTATGCCAATGGAAGAGCTCCCTCTCATCAGCATAGGTAGTCTCTATGCTGAAGCGCTACAGCAGTGCAGTTGCAGTACTGCTGCTGTGCTGCTCTAGTGTTCCATGTGTAGGCAAGCCCTGAAAGTCTGGCCGTTTAGTTTTATTCATGTTGTATTTGCCAGTGTTTAACAGCCGGTCCTTAGTTTAGTGATTCAGATCATGCTGGAAAAACCACTCATATTCTTCAGCAGTTGTAGAGCGGAGTAAGTCCTCAATCCAGTCATGAATCTTTTAAGCTATGTACAAACAGTAAGAGAAAATGCAGAGATTCATTCAGTTCTGTGATATCATCAGGAATTTCTAGTCTTTAGCCAATAATATCCCAGTTTGGTCTTCATCTGAGATGAGATTCTAATTTTTCAAGCCAGGTATACTTACTCAGAAGGTTTTAATCTTCCACAAACATGATGAGTCCGGAAATCTGGCAGCCAGGCTAGCCATAATGAGCATATTATGTTGGGCAGAATGTCTTAAATTCTGTTCTCAGTTACACTTGTGCAGCTCCATTTAAGTCAGAGGGATTGCTTGTTTGTAACAGAGCAAAATCTTGCCTAATGTACCTTAATATGATTCCTTCAGGCACCTGATTGCAGTCCTAAAGTCTGGGTTTGATTATTAGAGACTCTCCAATATTCATAACTGTTAGGCTGATCCTTATGTAGCTATAGGGATTACAGCACTGTAAAACAATTTTGATGACCAAATTAATAATCTGACACATAAGAACAATAACGAACAAATCCTGTTGTTCCCAAATGCGTCTCTAGATCTAAAAATGTTGACTGCTTAATGGATCATCTCTCTGTGTTTCCAGATGCAAATATTAAAGAACAACAAAGTGATGGATTAATCTTAAAACCTTTTTCTACTGTCTTGTAACTAGTTCCTCTTCACTGCTACAAAGGAGTGACTGTTGGCCCAGTCTTTATAGCTGACTGTACTGGTAATGTTCAAGTGCACATCCACCTGAATTCAGCAGAATTGTATGTTGTCAATATACTGAAAACAATGGGAAGTCTTCCTATAAGGATTACTTTTCAACGGATCAACAAGTATTAATTCCAGACACTGGGTAGGGCAGTGAATGGCTCACAATGTTTTAATAATGGGCACAATACACCTTTCCCACTTCTAACAAGTCTAAACATTTTTCTGACTAAAATAGTCTCTTAATTTTGTTTGCGTGAAAGTCAAGGAGAGTGTTGAGTATTGCTTTTGTAATTCCTTGGATTGTTTCCTGAAGGCTCAGAGGAATGTTGGTTATTTTTACTTCTAGTTTCAGTAGGCATTGAAATAGGACAGTTGATTTTAAAATGAGAGAGATCCTTTGAAGTAAGAAAGTCCTGTGTCCTATTAAAGTTCTGAAAATTTCTCCTCTGTTTCCCCAGTAGGGTGTCATGTTGTTATTATCATGGTCCTGTCTTAGTCGTTTGCTCACTCAGGTCCCGTTTGTATGTTTATGACAGTCACGTAGCTCTAACAAAGCATCGCTGCATGGTCATGAAACAACATTTTCATTTTATGTCTATGGGGTTGCCTGTCTCCTCTGCATCACTATAACTCAGTCTGGTGTCTGCACCTGTTTTCAATATAAATTAAAATGTCCTTACAGAACCAGAGGAAGTCCTCGTATTTTTAGCGGTTCTAAGCCTAATACCTCCTGTATGGCTGTTCTCTAGTTCCTTTTCTTGCCTTCTTTCTGTCCATGATGGAAAATCTCCTCTCCCTTTAATTTAAATAAACCGATGTTTTAATTGCTCTGAGGCTGCTGTTGGAAGCCCTCTCCTTGATTCAAATGGAGTCTGTACCCGTAGTGCTTTGGGAACAACCAGTGTTCTCACTACACCTAACTTGTATTCCTTTTAAAACCAGCAAGGCTAAAGCATTCCGTGGGCTGAAACTTTTGGCAATGCAGCGAGGTGTCTAGAGGTCGCATTTAGCTTCTGCAAACAGCTTAGAGGGCACGGCTAGCACAAAAGCTGGAAAAACCTATCCACTTCTTTCCTCTGTAACAACTATGCATGTTGACTCATAATGCCTCATAAATCTTATTTCTCGGTGCTTTGAAGTTTTCCCTTATGACTGTTACATTTAACCATGCTGAGGAGCAATGAACCCCAGATGTTTCTGTGTGAGCTGACTTAATATCTGAACTGAACGTATGAGGAATCTCTACAACCTCTTCTCTGCAATTAACCACAGACAGTAGGTCTTTCCTCTGTTATTTATTCTACATTCCGATCTGCATTTCAGGAACACCGTACTGCTTTGTGATATATAATTGACTTTTTCTTTTTTGAGTAATGCCCCATTTGTATCCCATAGTCATGGAAGCAAGCTCATCAGTTTTGGGCACTTTACCGTAAGAGGGATTTTAATGCTGATGTATCATTTGTCAAAAACCTCTTAGTGTTGTTGTAAAAGAACCTTGGTTTCTTATAATTACATGTTGCACTTATAAAGCATCAATGTTCTTTGCAAATAATGATGAATTAAGCTTCAAAAGCAGGTCTTTGAGATGTTGTTACCTTCAGTTTACAGGTGGGGAAACTGAGGCACAGAGAGGCTTGAAATTGCAAGGGTCATTCACCAGTTCTAGGGCAAAGCCAGGAATATAACCTTCCCCCTGCACTCTGGCTGCCCTGTGCTCCTCCACTGGCACAAGTGGCCTTTAGTCTGGAGGATCTCACCCGTGAAGGAGAATTCTCTGGTGGCATAGAATCTCCATAGTGGCTCAAGTATCTAGCCCTACTGTCTGTAACAGGCAGGATTGGGGGTATGGTTCAGGGAAACAGTTTTCCTTTACCTTGGTGGCTGGGACAGTAGAGATTCCAGTTGACCTAAGCAGAATCCCAACTGGATCTCTGGGGAAGCACACACTGAAGCAAATGCTGCGCTGCCTTTTCGAAGGATGCAGCATGTGCCCTGCTCCTCCTCGCACTTGGGATGCTGGCACCAAGGGTGGTACTAACTAGCAAAGAACAATGACCTCAGCCACACCATGATATTACCTGGTATAGGCTGGAAAAGGAGACAGTCTTCCCCAGTTGTGTCACTCACATAGGGCTAGCCACAGTTTTGCCTGCAAGATAATCATTTTCATGTGGAAGTTGAGGGTGAGTGGGAGCTACAGATGCTTATCACCTCTGAAAATCAGGCCACCTCTACTTAGGTGTCTAAATATGGATTTAGGAATCTAATTTTAGGCTCCACTTTTGACAGTTTGAGTTCTATATACAGTATATTTCATTTAATTTAATTGCTCAGATACAAATGCAGGTGCAATATATTTGGCATCATATTGAAGTTAATACTTTAACAGTGAAATCAGCGCCACAGAAAGAGGTGAAAATCTAATAATCTAGTTTTAAAACGAGATGAAACAGACACAGAAGTCGTTCTGAAGGAAAGATTCTATTTAGAAAACCTGGATCAAGCTTTCTTAAAAATTGAAACCACAAACATTCTGAATGCCTTGTTTGTCATCTCCCTCCGCCTCTGAGCTGCCCACTAATAGTAGTTCCAGGGACAGTGTACAATAAATCTTGCTTTATGTGTTTCTCCATTTTTACTGGGTCAATAGTGTTGGCTGTGAAGATTTTCTTCATAGCTGCTAGATTCTTCCTTCTTATACATCCAAAAATGCTTCTAGTGATAGGGCCTTCCCATGACCCTTAGCTAGAGCCATAGTAACCAGTAGAATCTTAATAATTAGAATGCAGACCACTATAGAGTTTATGATGCATGAGCATTGTGGTTAGCTGGTGAGTGTGGATTTTCTCTGATTCGTTTCATTTCGTACATCACCATCAGTGATTTAGCAGGATCAGTTATGCCCTCAGTTACATTTATGCAACCCTTTGTCTTCAGATTGTGTTCTCACGTGGGCTGCTCTGTTAGCTTCAAGATGGTTTAGTGGAGGATATAATTGTGCCTGTAGATTCTGTGTGATATTAAATGAACCTAGCTTGACAGCCAGGCCTCAAGGTGAATTTATGGAGCTAGCAGTTAGCAAAAAATAAAAACAATCTTTTTACTTGCAAAATGACCAAATAGGTGGAAGTCAATGAGTCACAATGAGGGAACCCTACAAGTCCATTTTGGTAGAGTCATATTTTTAGGACAGAACCACACTTTTAAAAAATAAGAGCAGTGCTAAAAGCTTGTACCTCTTCTTGGGATTTTACATAAATAATTAACTCTAATTTATCCACTCTACATGTAAAATCAAAGTGGTTTAATACATTACTGATTCCAGGCTGGATTCACCAGTTATTTCACTCATCTTGTTATTTGAAGACTATGAAAAGTCCATTCATGATGACTGAATTTAAAATAGTTAAAAACTGCAATTAAAAATGTATTTTATTTAGTGAAGAGACAGAGTTTTCTCCACCTCTTCACTGTAGACCAGGGGTGGCCAACCTGTGGCTCTGGAGCCACATGCGGTTCTTTGGAAGTTAATATGCGGCTACTTGTATAGGCACTGACTCCGGGGCTGGAGCTACAGGCACCAACTTTCCAGTATGCCAGGGGGTGCTCACTGCTCAACCCCTTGCTCTGCCCCCACTCCACCCCTTCCCCAGAGCTTGCTATGCCCTCACTCCTCCTGCTCCCCCTCCGAGCCTCCTGCACACCACAAAATACCTGATTGGGAGGTGTGGGGAGGGATGGGGAGGCGCTGATCAGCAGGGCTGCCGGTGGGCGGGAGGCGCTGGGAGCAGGGTGGAGCTGAGGGAGGGCTGCTGACTTGTTACTGTGGTTCTTTGGCAATGTACATTGGTAAATTCTGGCTCCTTCTTAGGCTCAGGTTGGCCACCCCTGCTGTAGACACTAATTCTCCCTTTCACATAACAGTTTATTTCACCCGAGAATCTATATCTATTATTTGCTGCCATGGGGAGAACAGGGTGAAACTTCTTTGAAGCCTGAATGAATTGGCTGGTAGAAGTGCTAAGCTAACTTTTTTAAATTGCTTTAAGAACATCTCTTGTTAGAGTAGGCAGCATGCTGATTAGCTGCTGCTGTAATTGCTTGGGAGTGCTTAGTGTTCCATTCTAGCCCTGGTCTTCTCTTTGTAGATTTCAAGTTTGTCAGTTTTATTTGTGGCTCTAGCTTTGATTGTCTGGTTGTCACTCAGATTCTCCTCTTGGTTCTTGTGGATCCTTGTTGTGTGATTTCACAACTAAATTTTCTGTGTCATGGAGTGACTGTCCAAATTGTAAAACTGATTTTTGATTAATCCAAAATGGTTGACCTAAATTTTTGTCCATACTTTTTGATGGACGAAACTTTGTTACAGCAGTAGAAACTCGCATTGGAAATCTGGACTTTATATTGGATCCACAGACGTTGCTGGAGTTTTCCTGCAGCTAATTCCACAATCAGTGCTTACTTGACAGGATGCAGAAATTGTTGTGGATGCCTTGGTCTCCTCCTAATTAGATTATTGTGATGCGTTTGTCCTCGACTGTTTATTCTTCAAAGACTGTAAATTGCTTCCAGGTTTAACATCAATCTATCATGAGTTTCCCTAGGAGGGGGAAATAGTTTTATCTTATTACTCCAGTCCTGATGTACCTCCACTGGCTACCCATGTGATTTGAAAGTTTATCAGGATTGTACAAAACCTTCCTATACCTTTCACCCAGTTATCACAGAGACTTTCTTTTCAGCATATTCCATGGCAGTCAGTGAATTCAGCCTGTTGAAAGAGCCTGGGGTTTAGACTCCTCTTCTGAAGCCTCCTGCTTTATGTATTATGCCTCTTCCTGTGGAAATACTTGCACAGATCAAAGTCCTTGTCTGTCTTTTAAAACCAAACTAAAGACTTAATGTTTTGTTTGTTCTTTTTAATTAGTTTTATAATGGTTTGACAAGATTTCTGTTGTTACAAAGCACTTTAAAGTGCTTGCATTAAGGGTGCTTTGTAAAAGAAAGTGATAGACCAAACACCAGTATAATCACTTAACCTCTGCCCTGGAAGCTGAATGTGCTGCCCTGATAACACATCTTCAGTCACTCTCTATCTGCATCTCTTAAATGACTGAATAGTATCTGGATTCCAATTCACTTTCAGATTTTTGCTTGAGAAAGTGGGTACTTGAATAGATTTAAAAAGACACATTTATTGCCGGTGTAAGTGGAATTGTACTCACTTACACTGGCATTGAACCTGGCCTATAAGTTGATCATAGAGCACTGCATCTATCGGCGTGAGCCTGAGTTTCTGGCGTTGTGTTCAGGGGGCGAAAATCTTCTGCCATGCTGAGAATCTGATAGACTTTTGATTGAGGTTGGGATTTTCAAAGGAGTTTAGGGGAGTTCAGTGCCCAAATCCAACAGGAACTGGCTGTCTAGTTCCTGAAGACTTCTTTAAAAATACCAGTTTTAACTTATTTATTTTTACCCCTACTGAGAACTCATAAAACCTCACCTGAGACTGACTATATTTTGCATGATCCAGTATATTCAATATAATATTTTAAAGCTATGTATAAAGTTTCCTCTTTACTTACTTCAGTTGCTTCACAATGCAATATAAATAACATATAAATGGAAAAACATTATAAGTAGGCAGGAGGAGAAGAATACCTATAAATTCATACAAATAAAAACAGTCCAGGAGAGAGGAATACATGCTGAAATCTTGGTTGTCTTTGTGGTTGAGAACGCTACCAGTTGTGTTGGACAATTTGTGACCCCAGGAAGAGGAAGGATAGTCCAGTGGTTAGGAGACTATGGGTATGTCTTCACTAGCAACGTTAAAGTGCTTCCGCGGCAGCGCTTTAACATGGCTGTGTAGTCGCGGCACCAGCGCTGGGAGAGAGCCACCACAGCACTATTAAAAAAACCCACCTCCATGGCAGGGGAGTAGCTCCCCAGCGCTGGTGCACTGTCTACACTGGCACTTTACAGCACTGAAACTTGCAGTGCTCAGAGGGGGTGTTTTTTCACTCCCCTGAGCGAGAAAGTTGCAGCGCTGTAAAGTGCCAGTGTAGACAAGCCCTATCTCACAGCAGTGTGGGGATATTAAATACATTAAAGACTGTTAAGTGCTCAGCTGCCATATAAGTACCTAAAATAAGGCAAAATGCAATGTGTTTACAGTAGAGATTTGTGTCAATACATTTTGGTCAACACAAATATAACCACACAAGATTTTTTTCAGCGTCCGTTGTATTCTTCACAATTAAACAATGTTTTTATCTATTCATTTATGTTGTTAAAAGAATACCTTTCTGTTCTTATTATGATGTTGCAGGAACACTGCATCAGCACAAATAGAGATGTACTTATCACTAAAGGTGATTCAAAGTCAGTGTATTCAATTCAGTGATACTTTATCATCATTACAAACTATGTATGTGTTTCCAAAGAGTGACAAAGGTTTCTGCCAGAGTTAGCAGGTTCCTGCGTAGTGTGATGCTTTGTCTGACATTTCTGTGTTAATTGTTATATTAATACTACAAAAATGTGGGATCCAGTCACAATTTGGGGGAGTTTTCTTGTGAGGTGGTTGGTATATTGTTTGTTCTGTTGGAAGCAAACTGCTATCTCATTGCTATGACACCAAGATTTTGTGATATCTTTGAAATGGCACTTTAACCTTCAGTGAATGGAAAGTTAATCATATATCATTAAGCTTGTCTCTTTCACTAACAGAAGTTGGTCCAATAAAAGATTACTTCAGCCACCTTGTCTCCTTAAGACTCTGTTGCTTTTTGACACTTGCTTTGGTTAACAAATTTCAACTGTTGTCACTTTCTTTTTTGCAATTGTAGCACAACATAGCTCTGAGCATTCTTCCTTTTTAAAAAACACAATGGTATTCCACAACATTTGTCCAAACCATTGTGATTAACAGTAATATTACTGTGATAGTTGGTGTCATTATTATAGACTACTGTAGTATTTGGATAAGGTCTAAACTAATAGGAAGTGGCAAAGCTATCTTTAAAATGCATGTAAACATCAAAATGCTAAATGGCAAATGAGGAAGTCTGGAAACAGATATTGGAAGAGCTGGAGAAAACTAGAGCCTTGGGTCAAAAGCTGGAGGTTAAGCAGGTCTGCTTTTGTCCTGTCTCTAAGTACTTGGAAACAAATTATCAATGAAAATAGAACAAAATTATGGAAACTAATAAGGATCTTCTTTGCATTTTATCCATCCTCAGGCAAAAAAAAAACCTTTTTTTCCCATCAACGAACAGACAACAGGTGGTCACTTTATAGGAAATATAAGCTTACAGATGAGAGACTCTAGCATTCAGAAAGTGGAGAGAGGCGGGGTGATCAAGGAGTCTCCTGTTAAAGGAGGCAAAGTTTAAGGTAGTTTTTTGTGTGTGCGCTCTTTGTTTTACAATGGCTGAAATTTTTGACAGTTGAGCAACAAAGTAAGGCACTTGGACTTGAACATCAAGATAATTAGAATTCTGAAATACAATTGTGTGAAGCATTATGGGAACTGGATTTTTATTGTTGCTGCAAACGCTCCTTTGTTTAGAGTGTCATGGTTCAGTAACTGCATCTAAATCCCATGCTACTCATACAGGTTGTTTTTGTTCTGCAAGAGTAGACTGTACTGTGCTATTGATTGTTAAGCCTGAAGCTTTTAAAGCAATCACTGTTCTAAATTCAGTTTATTTCTTAAGATGAATACTTATAGTAAAGGTTTTTCAGTTATCTTTCAAATGCAGCTTTAACTATGTGTATGGGAACCTATACACTATATTATACAACCCACTTGCCTGTTGCTTAAGAAGGAGCTATAGGTTAGGTAAATATGGGCCACCCACCCTGAAGAGATCAGCGCACTGACATACATATTGTAAAAAATGTAATTATGAATATAAAAGAGCTTTATATTAATAATTAAAAACAATCCAGATGACATAATAAAGCACATTTACTCTAACAAGACATGGCAGGGATAATCCAGTTGGTATAGCGTACTTGAACTTTCAGAAAACCTTCGACAAGGTCCCTCACCAATGGCTCTAAAGCAAAGTAAGAAGTCATGGGATAGGAGGGAAGGTCCTCTCATGGATCAGTAACTGGTTAAGCAGTGATTCCCAAACTTTTTGTATGGGCGACCCCTTTCGCACAGCAAGCCTCTGAGTGCGACCCCCTCCTTATAAATTAAAAAGACATTTTTTATATTTAACACTACTTTAAATGCTAAATGTATAGCCATATTGTTTAAAATGAATTTACCTTTTCTCACTTCTTTTAAATTAAGACTAAAACACACTTATCAAATTATTGTTATAAGCAGAAAAGTTATTTTTTTAACTAGTTACTGTTTAGTACTGGGGGGGTGCAAAGAAACTTTGTCAATATCACTTTTCACAGCAGACTTCATGCCCCATTGCCACCCTTACTTCTGCGCTGCTGCTGGTGGCAGCGCTGCCTTCAGAGGTAGGTGGCTTGTGACCCCCACATCATAACCTCATGCTGACGGGTCATGACCCCCAGTTTGAGAATCACTGGGTTAAAGGATAGGGAAACAAAGGATAAAAATAAATGGTCAGTTTTCACAATGGAGAGAAGAAAATAGCAAGGTCCCCCAAGGATCAGTACTAAGTTCTGTGCTGTTCAGCATATTCATAAATGATCTGGAAAAGGGAACGAACAGTGAGGTGGCAAAGTTTGCAGATGATACAAAATTAGTTTCTCAAGATAGTTTAAATCCATGGCTGATTGCAAAGAGTTATAAAGGGGTCTCACTAAACTGGATGACTGGACCACAAAATGGCATAAATTCAGTGTTGTTAAGTACAAAGTAATGCACATTGTAAAACATAATCCCAACTATACGTACAAAATGATGGGGTCTCTTTCTTGAGTGGTAACAAGAAAGATCTTGGAGTCATTATGGATAGTTCTCTGAAAACATCAGCTCAATATACTGCGGGAGTGAAAAAACCTAATATAATGTTAGAAAAGAGATAGATAATAAGACAGAAAATATCATAATGCCACTATATAAATCCATGGTATGCCCACATCTTGAATACTGTGTGCAGTTCTGGTTGCCCCATCTCAAAAAAGTAAGCCTGTTAAGCGATTAAAAAAATTAATCGCAATTAATCACACTGTTAAACAATAATAGAATACCATTTATTTAAATATTTTTGGATGTTTTCTACATTTTCAAATATATTGATTTCAATTACAACACAGAATACAAAGTGTACAGTGCTCGCTTTATATTTATTTTTAATTACAAATATTTGCACTGTAAAAAAGGAAAGAAACAGTATTTTCAATTCACCTAATACAAGTACTGTAGTGCAATGTCTTTATCATGAAAGTTGAACTTACAAATGTCGAACTGTGTACAAAAAAATAACTGCATTCAAAAATAAAACAATGTAAAACTCTAGAGCCTTTAAGACCACTCAGTCATACTTCAGCCAATTGCTCAGACAAACATGTTTGGTTACATTTGCAGGAGATAATTCTGCCCGCTTCTTGTTTACAATGTCACCTGAAAGTGAGAACAGGTGTTCACATGGCACTGTTGTAACGGCGTCGCAAGATATTTACGTGCCAGATGCGCTAAATATTCATATGTCCCTTCATGCTTCAACCACCATTCCAGAGGATATGCATCCATGCTGATGACGGGTTCTGCTCTATAACTATCCAAAGCAGAGCAGACCGATGCATGTTCATTTTCATCATTTGAGTCAGATGCCACCAGCAGAAGGTTGATTTTCTCTTTTGGTGGTGTGGGTTCTGTAGTTTCCGCATCTTTTAGGACTTCTAAAAGCATGCCCCACACCTTGTCCCTGTCAGATTTTGGATGGCTCTTCAGATTCTTAAACCTTGGGTCAAGTGCTGTATCTATCCTTAGAAATCTCACATTGGTACCTTCTTTGCGTTTTTTCAAATCTGCTGTGACAGTGTTTGTAAATCAAACAACATGTGCTGGGTCAACATCCAAGACTGCTATAACATGAAATATATGTCAGAATGCGAGTAAAACAGAGCAGGGGACATACAATTTTCCCCCAAGGAGTTCAGTCACAAATTTAATTAATGCACTATTTTTTTAATAAAAAGAACAGGAGTACTTGTGGCACCTTAGAGACTAACAAATTTATTAGAGCATAAGCTTTCGTGGGCTACAACCCACTTCTTCGGATGCATATAGAGTGAAACATATATTGAGGAGATATATATACACACACATACAGAGAGCATGAACAGGTGGGAGTTGTCTTACCAACTCTGAGAGGCTATTCTGAAACCTGTATTTTTTTAATGAACGTCATCAGCATGGAAGCATGTCTTATGGAATGGTGGCTGAAGCATGAAGGGGCATAAAAATGTTTAGCATATCTGGCACATAAATACCTTGCAACGCCGGCTACAAAAGTGCCATGCGAACGCCTGTTCTCACTTTCAGGTGACGTAAATAAGAAGCAGGCAGCAGTATCTCCCGTAAATGTAAACAAACGTTTGTACCTTAGCGATTGGCTGAACAAGAAAGAGGGCTGAGTGGACTTGTAGGCTCTAAAGGTTTACATTGTTTTGTTTTTGAGTGCAATTATGTAACAAAAAAAATCCACATTTGTAAGTTACACTTTCATGATAGAGATTGCAGTACAGTACTTGTATGAGGTGAATTGAAAAATACTATTTCTAATGTTTATCATTTTTACAGTGCAAATATTTGTAATAAAAAATAATATAAAGTGAGCACTGTACACTTTGTATTCTGTGTAGTAATAGAAATCAATATATCTGAAAATGTAAAAAACATCCAAAAATATTTAATAAATTTCAATCGGTATTCTATTGTTTAACAGCACGATTAATCGTGATTAATTTTTTTAATCAGAGTTAATTTTTTTGAGTTAATCATATGAGTTAACTGCAATTAATTGACAGCCCTACAAAAAAGATATATTAGAATTGGAAAAGGTACAGAGAAGGGCAACAAAAATGATTAGGGGAATGGAACAGCTTCCGTATGAGGAGAGATTACAGGGACTGTTCATCTTAGAAAAGAGACGACTAAGGGGGAATATGATAGGTCTGTAAAATCATGAACAATGTGGAGAAAGGGAATAGGGAGGTGTTTTATACCTCTTCACATAACACAAGAGCACAATGAAATTAATAGGTAGTAGGTTTAAAACAAACATAAGGAAGTAGTTATAGAATCATAGGGTTAGGAGGGACCTCAGGGATCATCTAGTCTAACCCCTGACAAGATGCAGGATTTGTTGTGTCTAAACCATCCACGACAGATGGCTGTCTAGCCTCCTTTTAAAAACCTCCAGTGAAGGCGCTTCCTCAGCTTCCCTAGGCAGTCTGTTCCATTGTGCTACTGTTCTTACAGTTAAGTTTTTCCTGAGATTTAATCAAAATCTGTTATGCTGTAGTTTGAACCCATTGCCTCTTGTCCTGCCCTCTGTGGCAAGAGAGAACAACTTTTCTCCATTTTTTTTATGGCAGCCAATCATTTAAGTATTTGAAGACTGCTATCATGTCCCTCCTCAATCTCCTCTTTTCCAAAATAAACATACCCAGTTCCTTCAGCCTTTGCTCATATGGCTTGCATTCCATGCCTTTATCATCTTTGTTGCTCATCTCTAGATCCTTTCCAGTTTCTCTAGATCCTTCCTATACATTGGTGACCAAAACTGGACACAGTACTCCAGCTGAGGCCTAACCAGCGCCAAGTAGAGCTATATATCCACCTCCATGCTATTACTTTGTTAATGCAACCTAAAATTGCATTTGCTTTTTTTGCAACAGTATTGCATTGCTGACTCATGTTAAGGTTGTGATCCACCTCAACTCCCAGGTCCTTCTCGGCGTTGCTGCTGCCAGGCCAGTTAACACCCATTCTGTATTTGTGTATTTGGTTTTTCTTCTGTAAGTGTAGCACCTTGCATTTGTCTTTGTTGAATTTCATTTTGTTGTCTATACCCCAGTTCTCCAATTTATCAAGATCTCTCTGAATTTTAGTGCTATCCTCCAAAGTATTGGCAACCTGCCTAGTTTTTTGTCTTCTGCAAATTTGATCAGTATGCTCTCTATTCCTATATCCAGGTTATTAATAAATATGTTAAACACTGGATGCAGAACAGATGCCTGTGGAGCCCCACTTGAGACCTCCTTCCAATCTAATATCATTCCATTAATAGTTATTCTTTGTTTGCAGTTGTTTAATACAAGACACAGTCAACCTGGGGAACTCATTACCAGTGGATGATGTGAAGGCCAGAAGTATAACTGTGTTCAAAAATAATTAGATAAGTTCATGGAGGATAGGTCCATCAATGGCTATTAACCAAGATGGTCAAGAAGACAATGAAATGCTCTTGATGTCCCTAAACCTGTGACTCCTGGAAGTTAGGACTGGACCACAGGGGATGGATCACTCAGTAATTGCCCTGATCTGTTCATTCCCTCTGAAGCATTTGGTACTGGCCACTGTTGGAAGACAGGATACTGGGTTAGATGGCCCATTGATCTAACCCACTATGGCTGTTCTTATGTTCTTAATCTTTTAAAGTTACTTTAAAATGAAAGCATATTTTGCAAAATAGCAGGAAAATAATCTAGAAAATAGCATTAATAAGGTTTAATTACAAGCTGTGGAACTTGACAGGATTCTTTTTCCATCAGTCCCTTTAAAAAAACAAAACCTAAAAGCCTAAAAATAAAATGTACTCTTTTACATTTCTACCTAGTTATAGCTCAAAGATTAGGCTTAGCTCAAGGTTTTGCACACAAGATACCTTACGTTGCACATGGCCAATGACTTTTGTAAGATGTTAAGAAAATGTGGCTGTTTCTTGTCTTAGACCAGGTCTAACTATCAACTTACATCGGTAGAACTATGTTGCTGAGGGGTGTGAAAAATCCATACCCCTGAGTGTTGACTGTGCTATGTTGATGGGAGGGCTTCTCCCATCGCCACCACCACTCACAGAGGTGGAGTAACTACTCCGACAGGAGAAGCTTTCCCATCAGCATAGTAGCATCTCCACTAAAGCACTACAGCAGCGCAGGTGCAGCATTGTAAGTGTAGACCAGCTCTTTGTCGCTTTGGGTGGGGGTGGGAGGATTGGTTTTGCTTTTAGATTACTTACGTTTCTCATATTTTTTTAGACGATTTAGAACTCTCTTTATCATGTGGTTAAGGTTTTAATGCTACTCCCTATATTTTTTGGATGACTATTCTTTGTTGTTCAGGAACTCTTTTTGGAGACATGAGAGGAATGATATCATGGACATCAAATTAATTTTGCTAGTTCTGTGCACCACTTAAAGCAAAGCACCTTAACCTACAGTATAACTTGTAGTAATGACAGAGATACTGTGCTTTTGTATGTGGATTTCTTTTACACTAATATGTCTCATAGATAGCGAGGAATTAAAAGTCTGAAAATCCTGGTCTCATGTTTTAATTACCTTAATAGATTTATTTTAAAGGAGTTTTTATGATACGTGATTAATATTTTATTGTCTGCTATCTCACTGCTATCCATTATTCTTACTAATTGGCCATGACTAAGGCTACGTTTTAGTCGTGAGTATTTTTAGTAAAACTCAGAGACAGGTCACGGGCAGTAAACAAAAATTCACGGCCCAGGACCTGTCCATTACTTTTACTATATACCCCTGACTAAAACTTGGGGGTGGGGATGGCTCAGGAGGATGGCCCTAGGGGCACCGTGGGGGGATTGCCCAGGGGGCGCTGCAGGTGCTGGGGGGTCGTGGACCCGGGGGGCACCATGGGTGCTGGAGCGGGAGTTGCAGCCCAGGGGGTGCCATGGATGTGGGGTGGGGGGAGGTTGGTGGGGCTGGGGCAGGCTCCCTTCCCAGCTCCTAGGAAGCAGTGACCCCAGCTCCTAGCTCCACGTGCTGCCTCCGCTCCACACCAACTCCCGGTTCTGCAGCTCCCATTGGCTGGGAACCACAGCCAATGGGAGCTCCGGGGGTGGTGCCTCCGGGCGGAGCTAGGAGCCAAGGGAGGGAAGCTCCTGTCGTGCTTCCCCTCCCCAGGTAAGCACCGCCCCTAACCCCAACCCTCGAGCTGCTTAGGCAGCCCCCGGGCCAGGCGCATTGGCCGCTGCAGAAGTTACGGAGGTCACAGAAAGTCCTGGAATCCATGACTTCCGTGATCTCCGTGACAAACACGGAGCCTTGGCCATGACCCTTCTTTTTTAACAAAGCTGTTACAATTGTTAAGAAGCAGAATACTGTAAAATCAAGAGGCATGATTTTATTTGAGGTCTGCTAGTCTCCTAATATTACAGCTTTATTTTCATAGTCATCTTAAGTTACATGGAAAATTTGAAATTGACCCTTTCCTGTGACAATCCTTCAATCTGTGGGAAATGTGACATTCAGGCTTTTACCAGCTTTTCACTTATTTATTGTACATGTGAAGAGACAAACCTAAGCAATCTATCTTGCTAAGGTGGGAATGAGAGTGCAGTGGGCGGGTGGTGGGGACGGCTGGTTGGAGACTGCTCTTTTGCTCTTGGATTCTGTTATGCTAAATCTGCAGATAAGACCATTAAGAGCAGCAGGAAGAGCAGAGGAAAGTAAACAGGAGCTTAGGAGGAAGAGGACTGGACTCTTCCAAAGAAAACAATAGGGTTTTCCTCTGAGGAGAAGAGACTGGGTCTCCTTTCTCCTAAATAGACTCATAGACTTTAAAGTCAGAAGGGACCATTATGATCATCTAGTCTGACCTCCTGCACAATTCAGGCCACAGAATCTCACCCATCCACTCCTGTAACAAACCCCTAACCTATGTCTGAGTTATTGAAGTCCTCAAATCGTGGTTTAAAGACCTCAAGGTGCAGAGAATCCTCCAGCAAGTGACCCGTGCCCCACGCTGCAGAGGAAGGTGAAAAAACCTCCAGGGCCTCTGCCAATCTGCCCTGGAGAAAAATTCCTTCCCGACCCCAAATATGGCGATCAATTAAACCCTGAGCATGTGGGCAAGATTCACCAGCCAGAACCCAGGAAAGAATTCTCTGTAGTAACTCAGATCCCACCCCATCTAACATCCCATCACAGACCATTGGACATATTTACGGGCTAATAATCAAAGATCAATTAATTGCCAAAATTAGGCTATTCCATCATACCATCCCCTCTATAAACTTATCAAGCTTAGTCTTGAAGGCAGATATGTCTTTTGACCCCACTGCTCCCCTTGGAAGGCTGTTCCAGAACTTCACTCCTCTAATGGTTAGAAACCTTCGACTAATTTCAAGTCTAAACTTCCTAATGTCCTGTTTATATCCATTTGTTCTTGTGTCCACATTGGTACTAAGCTTAAATAATTCCTCTCCCTCCCGGATATTTATCCCTCTGATATATTTATAGAGAGCAATCATATCTCCCCTCAGCCTTCTTTTGGTTAGGCTAAACAAGCCAAGCTCTTTGAGTCTCCTTTCATAAAACAGGTTTTCCATTCCTCGGATCAACCTAGTAGCCCTTCTCTGTACCTGTTCCAGTTTGAATTCATCCTTCTTAAACATGGGAGACTAGAACTGCACACAGTATTCCAGATGATGTCTCACCAGTGTCTTATTTAATGGTACTAACACCTCCTTATCTTTACCAAAAATACCTTGCCTGATGCACCATGTTTCTGTTATCCCTATGAT
Organism: Terrapene triunguis; assembly: GCF_002925995.2. NCBI lineage: Eukaryota > Metazoa > Chordata > Testudines > Emydidae > Terrapene > Terrapene triunguis. Next base: position 25,478,408 of record NW_020664419.1, on the reverse strand, counting down.
ACCTGGTTTCACTTCCTGCACCAGTAGCTCTAGTTCCTCCATTTTGTTACCTAGACTCCTCGCATTAGTGTACAAACATCTTAATTTTTGCCATTTGGCTTCACTGACATTCTTTACCCGATTAGACACAGACATTCTACCACCAGTATAACTGTGACTGGTATCTACACTACCCTTCCTCCTTATGTCCATTCTCATACCTACAGCTGTATCCTTTCTTACTTTATTTTCTTCCCTCTCAATGTTAAATTCTGGCGTGGAGATTACCTGGACATCTCCCAACCATCTCCCCCAAATTCCTAGTTTAAAGCTCTCTTAATCAGTTGTGCCAGCCTCCATCCTAGAAGTCTATTTCCCTCCTTACTCAGATGAAGTCCATCCCAAGACTGCATTAGCTTTTTTAACGGCCATATCACATTGGCGGCTCATAGTCATCCTGTGATCAACCAATACTCCAAGGTCCTTCTCCTCCTCTGTTACTTCCAACTGATGTGTCCCCAATTTATAACCAAAATTCTTATTAATCCCTAAATGCATGACCGTGCACTTTTCACTATTAAATTTCATCCTATTACTATTACTCCAGTTTACAAGGTGCTAAACCTTTCAGAAGTAGGAGACAGGCCAAAAAATCTCAAGAATTTAGGAGACAGAGGACCCAACCCAAAGCCTTTGTTTCCTGATTTAGGTACTGTGACAAAGTTTCTCCTCTACTTTGGTGGGTCCTGCGCTTATTGGCAGATTTGCTCACCTCACAGATTCACCATGTGGGTCGGGAAACAGCCCAGAGACCTGCCCCTCTGGTAGAAGCCACAGTCCAGGTCAGTTCCTCCTGTGTCTGATCAGGGGAGGTTTGGGGGGAACCAGGGCCTGCCCTCTACTCTGGGTTCCAGCCCAGGGCCCTATGGACTGCAGCTGTCTAGAGTGCCTCCTGGTACAGCTGCGTGACAGCTACAACTCCCTGGGCTACTTCCCCATGGCCTCCTCCCACCACCTTCTTTATCCTCACCACAGGACCTTTCTCCTGGTGTTTGATAATGCTTGTACTCCTCAGTCTTCCACCAATAGGTCTTCTCGCTCTCAGCTCCTAGTGCCTCTTGCTCCCAGCTCCTCACATGCACACCACAAACTGAAGTGAGGTCCTTTTTAAACTCAGGTGCCCTGATTAGCTAGCCTGTCCTAATTGATTCTAGCAGTTTCTTAATTGGCTCCAGGTGTCTTAATTATCCTGCCTGTCTTAATTGGTTCTAGCAGGTTCCTGATTACTCTAGTGCAGCCCCTGCTCTGGTCACTCAGGGAACAGAAAACTACTCATCCAGTGACCAGTATGTTTGCCCTCGACCAGACTCCTGTACCCCACTGGTCTGGGTCTGTCACAGTACATAATGGAACATTTTTCACACCATACAAAGCATTGAGTGATTGAAACTGGCAATTAAACCATGTCTTTTGAAATATATGGTGTCTAGGGATAATTGCCATTTTTCTCCAAGAAATAGCCCTTTTTCCTGGATATGCAGCCTTGACTCATTCATAACTGATCTCCATTACTTCTATCTGTGGAAACGCTTAAGAGTTAAATAGTGCAACCTTGTCCTGCATTGAAGGCAGTGGAACTGATTGACTAAGTGCTCACTAATATGAGAAGGTGTTGCAAAATCTAGCCCTTAGGTAGCATGTCCAGCTTGATCTAGTTTCCCATTCTTTCTACTTCCCCTTCTTTAAAATAGCTATTCTGAATGAGTGTCAAGGAGGTGTAGAAGGAAGACACTAAATAATGCATCAGCTGAGCATCGGGCCTATATACCTTCAGGGCAGAGTAAGATTTCTTCTCTTCTTAACTCTAAGATTGTTATTTCCATTACAAATACCAACTGAGTAAGGGATATTCCTGCAAAGTTTATAAATGGATGTAAATGTGTTGGGGGTAGACGTGTTTTTTGTGCATATGCCTTAAGGCTTCTCATCATGTACATAATACAGGATAACAGGGAGATGGAATTTTTAGAAAAGTCTGTTCCAAGACTTTATTATCTCAAGTGCGATAATATAAATTGCAGACACCATGTCTTAATGTACGTTGTATCTCTAGACATATAGTAATTGGTTTTTTTGCTAGATAGATATGGAGATAAAGCATAAGCCCTTGAAAGGCTGTGTGTTACATCACCATATCTCATGCCAAATCAGTGTAATTTGCACTGCAGTATGTTTTTTTTACGCGCACCTACTATAGTGCTCAGCAGTAACTGGAAACTTCGGTGTAATTTTCATTCCCATGTGCCCCATTGAATCTTATTCTTAAAAGCCCTGGCCAGTGTTCCGAAAGATGCATGCATCGTAAACCTGTGTTAATGTCCGTGAAACGCTCACGGTGATCCACAAGCGCCTGGAAAACCATAGAGAAATACCCCTTCCGATTAATGTACTCGGTAGCTAGGTGGTCTGGTGCCAGAATTGGAATATGCGTGCCATCTATCGCCCCTCCGCAGTTAGGGAAGCCCATTTGTGCAAAGCCATCCACAATGTCATGCACGTTACCCAGAGTCATGGTCTTTTGGAGCAGGATGCGATTAATGGCCCTACACACTTCCGTCAACACGAGTCCAATGGTCGACTTTCCCACTCCGAACTGGTTAGCGACAGATTGGAAGCAGGCTGGAGTAGCCAGCTTCCACAGTGCAATCGCCACGCACTTCTCCAGTGGCAGGGCAGCTGTCATTCTCGTGTCTTTGCATCACAGGACTGGGGCGAGCTCATCACACAGTCCCATGAATGCGGCTTTCCTCATCCAAAAGTTCTGCAGCCACTGCTCGTCATCACAGACGTGCATGACAATGTGATCCCACCACTCAGTGCTTGTTTCCCGAGCCCAAAAGCGGCGTTCCACGGTGGTCAGCACCTCCGTGAATGCCACAAGCAATCTCATGTCGTAGCTACTTCGCGTGGCGAGATCAATGTTGCACTCCTCTTGCCTTTGTAGTTTAAGGAATAGCTCCGCTGCCACTCGTGATGTGTTAGTGAGAGCAAGCAGCATATTGGTGAACAGTGCGGGATCCCTTCCTGGAGACCGAAGAGGCAGAGTGCGCAGTACACAAACTGTTGAAAGATGACGCCAAATGCGGACGGAAGCACAGGGATTGCTGGGATGCGAAGCAATGCATCACGGGGCATTGGGACAGGATCCAGGATGCCCTGCGACCCCCTCCGCCTTCCCACAACTCTTAGCAGCAGAAGAGGAAGAGATGCTCTGTGGGATAGCTGCCCAGAGTGCGCTGCTCCGAATACCGCTGCAAGTGCCGCAAGTGTGAACATGCTATTGTGCAGGCAGCTCACAGTGTGAGCACACAATAGCGGTTTCCCTTCAGTGCTCTCTGAGCGCACTGTAACTGCCGGCACTGTAACTCTGTCAATGTAGACTTACCCTTAAAAAAAAAAATTGGAGATGTATTTTTTGTCTTTTAGTTTCTGAGCTTTCAGGGTGCTCTTTTGAAGCTTTTCTTTGTAGCTACGAGGACTAGAAATTTACTTTTTTCAAAAAATGAGAGCTGAAGTCTCATGCACTCTCTTGACTCCAACTGCTGGGACCTCAAGAAAAACACTAAATATTGCAAGATTTGCAATCAAATGATAAGAGCTGGCAACTCATCTAGTGTTTACATCATTGCTAGTCCTGTTGCTGGAACTGGTTACAGATCTTTCAAGTCTAGACAAGGCCTAACTTTTGATTTAGGAGCTTTCAATACTTAACAAACATTGAAGGCAGAAAGTGTATTAGCATATCACGGCCTCAAGCTGTGCACATAGATCCCATTGACATGAGTGGAAGTTACACAGGAGATAAAGAGCTTTGAACAGCCCTTAGTGGCCATCAGAAATTGATATTACAATATTGAGAATGTGTTCAGAATTTCTGCAGTCCATAGACTAATTCATTTCTCCAGCAGATGTGCCCTAAATATCTGTAATCCCCATCAGTATTGTTTCTTTTTTCAATTATTCCTTCTCATTTGAATGAGACAAAAGAACTGAATCCTTAATCATCCATCCCCACTGGGTGCTTTTTGTTTTGTTTTGTGAGTCTGCAGGGTGGGGGAAGGGGAAAGTGGCACATCTCTCCCTTCCTTAGGTCAGGACTGTGCTTTTAAGCCTCTGTCTGTGCTGGGGGTGAGGAGGAAGGCTGGGGGGACCAGCAGGTGCCCATGGAAGTACAGTGCCTCAGGCAGGCACAACTCCAATGGGAGTTTGCGGGAACAGAGACCCATCATCTTCCTTTTACTTCTTATTTATATTATCATAGCACCTAGGAGCCCCAGCCATGGACCGGAGCCCCAGCCATGGACCAGAACCCCACTGTGCTAGGTGCTGTACAAACACAGAACAAAGACATTCTCTGTTGTCTTTTACAATCAAAGTAAAAGACAAGAGACAACAGATGGATACAGACAGATCAGGGGAGGAGTACAAGGAAACCTGAGACTGTATTGATCAGCATGATAGCCAGTAGTATGGGTTACAGTGTGAACTCCATCTTGTGCTGGCACAGCTCTGTTGTTTGGAGGGAAATAGGGTTTGGAAGGTGGAGGCAGAGCCATGGCCTTACTCTTGTCCCATATGCTTTGAGGAGTTTTGCACCATTGACTTCCCAGTTTTTGTGTGCCAAGAGTGCAATGACTGCAACTGTACCTCTACAGAGGGCCAGGCATAAGGAGAAAAAACTCCTTTCGTCTTCTTTTCCCAGCTGCTTGTTCATCCAGCTAGGTGAGGGCTGGTGACAACGTATAGACCATCAGTCAGACACCTTTCTCCACTATCCACTGCTGCTGCATTTAGCATTATGCTTTTTTTAAGAACCAGGACAATGGTTTTTTGAAATCTTTGCAGCACCTACGAAAAATGTTCAGCTTCCAGAAAGCAAATATTTCTTTTGCTTAGTCAGAGGAGGAGTGTCCTTGGAATAATATGTGCCAACATTGTGCCTTGCTTGTTAAACATGGGTTAACATTTTCAAACGTGGCATAAATAACGTCTTTGAAAGTTACTTAGGCACTTGGGAGTCGAAGGCTTGTGGAAAGCCAACTAGTCCGTCCCCTCTGTCAGTTCAGAACTGTTCACTTTAACATGCAACAAAAACATTTTCTTTGATTTCTGCAGTATTTTACAACTGAAGCAAATACAAACCATGATAAATAGAAAGAGGAAAACATTGATTATTGTTGAGTTACAATGTCTAATATGCTTTAACCGTAACAGAACATTTTTCTAGAGTTTCAGAGTAAATCCTTTTTTCAACAGACATACACAATAGGAAATCACTATAAAGAAATAGTCATAAAAGACTGTTTTAGTCCAAATGGGTTAGAGTCCATCTGGAGATAGGAGAGAGAGCCAAATATGTGTATGATACAAAGTACTGATATAAATAAATGCTGCACAGGATTATATCCACATTAATGCACTGTTATCCTATATAGTAATATTAATTTAAACAAGGAGACTTTAACAATAACTCATCATCAAGTAGCCAGGTATAAATAAAACAAACAAAAGTAACCAGTATACCCATTGACAAATAAATATGCTCCGGGTGTAGGATAATCTTCTACATCTACAGGCAAAGGAAGATCAGACTAACCAGGCTGATCTTTACCAGCCCACCCCCTTCCACGGCATCCTAGGGCACTGTAGATTTATATCCCGACTTGCCATGCACTAAATCTCCATATAAACAAGCCCCCAGAGAATTTTATTTAACTTCTTATACATTTTGAAAAAAAAAAAAAGAAACAAGTAGCTGAAAGTCTGAATGAAAAGATACAAGAGTCTCTTAGCTGTTATAAAATAAATAAATTAATGGAGATGTCCTATCTCCTAGAGCTGGAAGGGACCTTGAAAGGTCATCGAGTCCAGCCCCCTGCCTTCCCTAGTAGGACCAAGTACTGATTTTGCCCTAGATTCCTAAGTGGCCCTCTCAAGGATTGAACTCACAATCCTGGGTTTAACAGGCCAATGCTTAAATCACTGAGCTATTCCTCCCTCTTATGTATCTTCTGGGGTGGAGGATATGTTAGTTCCTGGTCTGAATGAAACTGAACAAAGTGGACAGTTTAGTCCTTTGTCACTCAACCATTTTTTATTCAAGTGCACCAAAGGCTCTCTTCTTTTTGGCTAAAATATGGAAGGGTGTATAACCTAGAGGGAGGTTATAGGTATTAGTCCTACCATGTGACATACAAAACAAGTTCAGTCAAGAAGACAAGTTAGACTTTTATTTTCTTAGCAAAGTGAGGAATGACAGGATCTATCTGAAGCGGAGCTGGTGTGGGATCAGCCTGCAGAGGCTCATTAATCACAATTTTAAGAGAATTCTCCCAACTGATCAATGAGAAAGAGTCCATAAACTCCCAATCTGCAAACTTCTACCTTTCCTCTTATTTTCTAGTAAATCCATTTTGACCTCCATAGTATTGTTTACTTCTGTTACACTGTGATTAAGACATGGTTACCTTTACCGCCATCTCTAATCCCTCCATTTTCACCTCAGTGTGGTTACCTTTGAGCCAAGCTTTTCACATTTCTTAGCAAACTTTATTTTTCCTGAAATGTATCATAATCAGAGCAATTCATAATCTCATTGTGTCAAGTCCTGCAGTCCTTAGTCAGGCAAAGTTCCTATTGAAGTATTAGGGTAACTCCACTGAAGTAAATGGAATCACTGTGGATTTAATTGAAAACAGGTTAGCCTAAGGTATTTTCTTCCTGCGGCTTCTGATACTCTTTCTCGTGTTAATAGTACCTGACTGCAAAAGTATCCTGAATTACTTCAGAGGGGCTGTCATAAACGTACAGCTAAGGGTAGCATAAAATCCCTCCTGAGTAGCTGTACTGAATTGCCTTACCTGTAAGGGGTTAATCAGTTCAATTAACCTAGTTGGCACCTGACCAGAAGAACCAATGGGGAAAGAAGATACTTTCGAATCGGGGGAGGGGGGAGGAGAAAGGTTTTGTTTGTGCTCTCTTTGTTTGTTCCCTCTCGGGACAGAGAGAGAGACCAGGGCAGGAAAAAACATCTCCTAAAAACATATATGAAATAAGCATCTAAGATTACAAAAATTGTAAGTAAGGCAAGGAAATGAGTTAGATTATCTTTTGTTTTAGCTCGTGAATTTTCCCTATGCTAAGAGTGAGTTTTATTCCTGTTTTTGTAACTTTGAAGCTAAGCCTACAGGGGAATCCTCTGTGTTTTAAATCTTTTTATTACCCTGTAAAGTTACCTTCCATCCTGATTTTACAGAGGTGCTTCTTTTACTTTTTTCTTTATAATAAAGTTCTTCTTTTAAGAACCTGATTGATTTTCAGTGTCCTAAAAACCAAGGGGGTTGGTTTGTGCTCACATTGTAACTAATTGGTTAGTATGTTATTCTCAAGCCTCCCCAGGAAAGAGGGTGAAGGAGCTTGGGGGGATATTTTGGGGAAATAGGGACTTCAAGTGGTCCATTTCCTGAATTTTTGTCTAAATCACTTGGTGGTGGCAGCAATACCGTCCAAGGACAAGGAAAGGATTTGTGCCTTGGCAAAGTTTTTAACCTAAGCTGGTAGAAATAAGTTTAGGGGGTCTTTCATGGGGGTCCCCACATCTGTACCCCAGAGTTCAGAGTGGGGAGGGAACCCTGACAGGGGCTATTTGTGGAGTACAGCTCTATTCAACAGGAGTAATGGTATCAGAATCTGTACCTAACTATTCAGCCACATAAAGGCACATTCTGTGAAACCAATCATCTATTTAGAAATTAGTACATAGTACTGCAAAGCTTTATCAAGCTAAACTGCATGTCTTTATATGGCTGCTGTTCTGTCATTATTAGTTTAAATATTATTTGCTGAGCACATGAAAAGGTGACAAATAGTGCTTTGATGTTTATAATCTAAGGGCCCAATCCTGCCAATAACATTACTCAAGTATGTAGTCCAGTACACCTACCCAGTGCTGCTTATATAAATAAAATAACTTACTGGCCTAAGTAGTTACAGGATCAAGCACAAGAACAACAGACAGGATGCACTGAGAAGCCCAGAAGAATCAATAATTTGTACCTCTGAAGTGTGTGGGATTGATCCAATGCCCATTGGAATCAGTTGGAAGACTGCCATTGACAGCAGATGGGCTTTGGATCAGCCCCTGTGTGTGTAATTTGGCTCATTTCCAGGCAGTGCAGAAGGGAGTGAGTCTTTAGAGGAGCTTGAACGTGGGGAGGTAGTGAACTGGGATGAGGACTACATTGCATGTGCAGAAGGTACTGTGGGAAAAGGCACAGGAGACAGATGTGGAAGTGTGAGCTGAATGGGTATAAAGGTGACATAGCTGGCAGAGCGGTAGTTGTATCGCACAATTCATCCTTCACTATTCAGGGTTTTACTGCTGGTTATGTCCACTAGTACAATGATCTTAGATCCAGAGATATGATTATGAGGAAAGAGAGTACAGCCCTAGGTAGAATTTTAATTTTTTTTATGCTAAATCTGTTTCCCAAAATGATCCTTAGTAAGTTTGTTCTCAGCTCTAATTGTAAAGAGAGCCAAAACCAAACAAGAGCTGAGACAGGTTCAAACCAAACACTGAAACTGAACATCTCCACACTTTCAGAAAGTTTGGATTAAGTCTCAACTTTGTGGATCAGCCCAGTCTCGATGGGGGCTGAGAAGGGGGAAAAGGTGGTCAGCTTCTGATTTAAATCTGGAATAATTGATCATCTTCAATGAGTTATTCTGGATTTACTGCAGTGTAACTGAGATGAGAATCAATCCCAAAGTAGTTCATATCAATGTCAATCTTAAAAAAAAAGAGAGAGAGAGAGAGGGCGGTTTCTTGATATATGGGGCTAAATCCTGGCCCCAAGGAAGGCAGTGAGAGTTTTGCCATTGACTTCTGTGGGGCCAGGATTTTACCCATAGATGATAGAGGAGACACAGGTGTGTGTGTGTGTCTTTCCTTTTGTTATTCCTGGCTTTCACATTCACAAGTCCTCAGACAGTGTCAGCACTCCAGAATCCATCCTCTTCTTCATCCCAGAGGACTGACGGGGTCACTTTCTCTGCTTCACTGCTATATGATTTTTTTTTAAATAAAGTTGGAAGAAAGATTTTTGCAATGTTTTAATTTGTAGATGAAACATACCCAGAGCTAGTGCAAAATTCTCCAGTCTACACTGAGAGCTAGATTCATGCCTGGTGGAGTCAGTGAAGTCATGAATTTGGCTCTGTGTATCTCATGTCAACAGACATAAATTTGCCTCCAGGTATCTCTTATCCCCAATACAGCTCTCTGATGCATGTTCTGCACTACTCCTGTATATGAAATAAGTGGAGAATATAAACTAGATACCTGCAGAGTAGATTGGAAAGGAAAAATTTCCTTTTACAGGTTGCACATCAAATACTCTTTGTTCATTTTGTTGGACATGGTCTTACTTGCCTCTGCAAAGAGCGTCACTCACTTCTAAACAGGTATCAACAAGATTGGAACTGCTAGAACAGTCAGTTTCCTTGCTTACTGTAACTGTATACCACCAACTCCTTGTAGTGGCTATTCACTCAGTCTATCAATGTTTAACTTGGAGGCCTGATGAGATTCTAATGGAATCCTAGTCTTTTTTAGTGTTATATAGAACTTTAAGAGTCCTGCTTTAGAGATTTTGTTGCTTGGTTATCTCTCCCCTGAGTGTTCATGTTACTTAGGCTTTCTGCCAACCAATACAAAGTTCAGAAGGAGTGAAGACTTCACATTAATGGAGTAGATTTTAAAAATGGATATTTATTGCTCTGGAGGGATTTCCCCCTTTTATTTTTATGGTTGCTTTGTTTGTTGTACAGATTGTTTCAGTACCATCACCAGAGCCATTTTTCAGTTGTATTTGTTAGAGGAGGAAGAGGGATTTTTTTGTATAATGTTTAAGATGTCAAGGAGATTTGCACACAAATGGTTGGTTGTCCTTCAAGAAAACTGGTCATGGGGGATTTCTTTTTAAAAGAATTTTGCTGCCGTATTCCTTGTTATTTCTCCTTTCCATTAAAATACGGAAAGAATGTATTTCCTCTTAGACCTGCAATTGCAGTCCACTTACCAAACTGCCTGTAGCTCAGGTGAAGCAGTTACAGCTACTGAGTGAAAAAAATAATATGTATCCAGAGCATAATGAAAAAGAAAAACTGAAAAAAGCAATTCAGTGCAGACCTGCTGGTTTGTGCTAACTCTTGTTTAACATGGTATTTCCAGTTAAAACAGTCATAGAATGGTACAGTATTCTGAGGTATCTGAAGTATCTGATTTAAGCTTTTAGAATACCTCCTTATTTTTTTTCAATGTCATTAAATTGTTATTTCTAGAAAAGTAGCTGACTTTATGCTTTGTCATTGTAGAATCAAGTTAACTAACCAAACCCGGAGCTTTTCGGCAAAGACTCGTTCGTTGATTCAAATTACTATACAGTTTGATAATCTAAAGCTAATGTTTCTGCTTACAATTTATTTGCAATTATGGGTTTATTTCTCCATGCTTTGTTTCTTTTAATTTTTACCATCATCATTATTATTTGTTTCTTTAAATCCTTTAACACCTATCATATCTTACAGAGAGATCGATCTGGTAAGACAATCAGTAATTATTTGATTTGGTTATAGAGTGGAACCCTTCAGTACGAGATCAAATAAAAGCACTTTGACTAGGCAGTGAGATTTCCTTCTCTGTTTTCTCTTCTGCTTGTTATTATACCATTCCCATTGCCACATATCAGAATACTTTATTGTATTAACACACATGAAAAATTCTTTTAAATTTTATCAGAAAATATATTTATTATGCGTTGAAGAATCATAGAAATGTAGGGCTGTAAGGGACCTCGAGAGGTCATCAAGTCCAGCCCCCTGCTCTGAGGACCTATTCCAGTACTTAACTATCCTTATAGTTAGAAAGCTTTTTGTAATATCTAACCTAAATCTCCCGTGCTGCAGATTAAGCCCATTGCTTCTGGTACTACCTTCAGTGGACATGGAGAACAATTGATCACTGTCCTCTTTATATCAGCCCTTCACATATTTGAAGACTATCAGGTTCCCCCCTCAATCTTTTTTTCTCAGGACTAAATATGCCAGGTTTTTTTATAACTGCTCCTCATAGGTCAGGTTTTCTTAACCTATTATCATTTTTGTTGCTCTTCTCTGGACTCTGTCAAGTTTGTCCACATCTTTCCTAAAGTGTGGCACCCAGAATTGGACACAGAACTGCATCTGAGGCCTCACCAGTGCCAAGTAGAGCAGAACAATTACCTCCCATGTCTGACATACAACACTCCTGTTAATACATCCCAGAATGATATTGGACTTTTTTGCAACTACATCACACTAACTGTTATTTAATTTGTGATACACTTTAGCCCCCCACATCTTTTTCAACAGTACTACCATCTAGCCAGTTAGTCCCCATTTTGTAGTTATGCATTTGATATTTTGTTCCAAAGTGAAGTACTTTTCACTGTTGTTTATTGAATTTCATCTTGTTGATTTCAAACCAGTTCTCTAAGGGTATGTTTACACTGAAATTAGACACCCATGTCTGGCCCATGCCAACTGACTCGGGCTTGCTCAGCTCAGGCTAAGGGCTGTTTAATTGCACTCTAGATGTTTGGGCTTTGGGTGGAACTGGGTTCTAGGACCCTGCGAAGTGGGAGGGTCCCAGAGCTCAGGCTGCAGCCCAAGCCTGAACATGTACACTGCGTTAAACAGCTCCGTGAGCCCTAGCTCCATGAGCCCGAGTCAGCTGACATGGGCCAGCCCTGGGTGTCTAATTAAAGTGCAGACGTACCCTAAATGGTCAAGGTTGTTTTTGAATTCTAATCCTGCCCTCCAGTGTGCTAGCAGCCTCTTCCAGTTTGGTGTCATTTGCAAATTTTATAAGCATACTTTCCACTCCATTATCCAAGTCATTAAGGAAAATATTGAATAGTACCAGACCCAGGACTGACCTCTGCAGGACCCCTCTAGATACCCCCTTCCACTCTCCCAGTTTGACAGTGAACCATTAACAACTATTCTTTGAATAGGTCTTTCAACCAGTTTGCACCCATCTTGCAGAAATTTCATCTAGACCACATTTCCCTAGTTTGCTTATAAGAATGTCATGTGGGACTGTGTCAAAAGCCTTATTAAAATCAAGATATATCATAGGTATTGCTTTCTCCCATCCACTAGGCCAGTTACTCTGTCAAAGAAGGAAATTAGGTTGGTTTGGCTTGATTTGTTCTTAACAAATACATTCTGACTATTCCGCATAACCCTATAATCCTGTAGGTGTTTACAAATTGATTGACTTATAGTGGATTGGTTGCTGGCTCTTATTAAAGATTTCTCAAAGTCGAAAAGTCTGCATGAGGGATGATAGCCACACATAAGGCAGAATTATCCAAAGGTGCACACTCTAGGTTTCATTGTGGAAAAAGACTCTGTTACATGTTATGAGGACTAAAGGTCACTGTAGCATTACACCTCCTGCCTGGATTTCACGGAGCTGTGATACATAAGAAGTATGTTCAGGGAGTCCCCAAATACCAACACTATAGGAAATATTAAATTACTTTAATAGAGAAAAGGTTGCTAGTTACAGTCGGGGGTAGACTGGCTGAGTCATAAACCAGATGAATAAACTATACGCACAGGTTGCGGCAGCCATTCCTCATTGCAGTGCAGATCCCCTAGTTCTCTCATCACCACTGCAGATCCCCAATTTCAGACAAGATCGCCCTTTCGGTTGTTTATTAAATGGTTTTACATTTGTCTGCTATAAACAGGAATTATACTTGTATCTAAACTAGCAATCTACTGTGTCTATGCACTCTTTCTGCATAGAAGAATAAGGAAGGATTAATGAATGCAGCCTTAGGATCTTATATTATGAGAACCCTCTGTATTGCCATGGTATTCCAACAGCATTTCAGAATGGAAACAATCCCCCCTGTTTGTATCATGTCTGTTTGTGTTCAGCTCTGTGCCTTGTTTGCTTTTGTCAAGTGTATCGTTCTCTTTTCAGCAGGCCTTGAGGATTCCACTCCATTTGGAGTTGGAGATTTATATTGTTAAATATCCTACTCCTTTAAAATGGGGCAAGCTTAGTCTTTTATGTAGAAAATGTGTCATTCTAATTCTTGAAGAGTTTCAGTACACAAGAGGGGTGAGTTGTCTTTGGGTAGGTCTACACAGATTGCAGAAGTGAGCCTCCCTGCCTAGGTCAACAGACTTGGGTAAGCGGGGCTCCCGCTAGTGCCCTAAAAATAGCTCTGTGGACAGTGGTTTCAAGTTGCAGCTCAGGCTGGAGCTTGGTCTCTGATTGTTGGGGTGGAGAGGGAGCCTGTGGTTATAAAAACAACAAGGAGTCTGGTGGCACCTTAAAGACTAACAGATTTATTTGGGCATAAGCTTTCGTGGGTAAAAACCTCACTTCTTCGGATGCATAGAGTGAAAGTTACAGATGCAGGCATTATATACTGACACATGGAGAGCAGGGAGTTACTTCGCAAGTGGAGAACCAGTGTTGACAGGGCCAATTCAGTCAGGGTGGATGTAGTCCACTCCCAATAATAGATGAGGAGGTGTCAATTCCAGGAGAGGAAAAGCTGCTTCTGTAATGAGCCAGCCACTCCCAGTCCCTATTCAAGCCCAGATTAACGGTGTTAAATTTGCAAATTAATTTTAGTTCTGCTGTTTCTCTTTGAAGTCTGTTTCTGAATTTTTTTTGTTCAATGATAGTGACTTTTAAATCTGTAATAGAATGACCAGGGAGATTGAAGTGTTCACTTACTGGCTTACGTATGTTACCATTCCTGATGTCCGATTTGTGTCCATTTATTCTTTTGCGGAGGGACTGTCCGGTTTGGCCAATGTACATGGCAGAGGGGCATTGCTGGCACATGATGGCATATATAACATTAGTGGATGTGCAGGTGAATGAGCCCTTGATGGTGTGGCTGATGTGGACCCAAGCCATTTTGGGTTGCCAGGTGCCCAGTTCAACCGGAAAGTCCGGTCGAAAAGGGGACCTGTCAGCGTTTGGTCAGATGTACTGACCTGACACCAAAAGTCCGGTTACCCCGGGGTGAGGAGAGGTGCCAGGTCATTAACCCGTGCCAGCCCCTGCTCAGCCAGGGCCACCTCCTACTTGTAGGCAAGCTCTTGTCAGGCTGCAGCAGCTCCCGTCCCAGCCCCGGGGCAGAAGGAGAGAGGTGGAGACAATCCAGTAAGTGGTGGGGGCAAGGGGAGAAGAGGAGGAAGCGACAGGGCTGGGGTCTTGGGGGAAGATGCAGAGTATAATTCCAATTTATACAAATATTTGGCAACCCTGGAACAGAGTTGTTTGGTTAGATCTAGCATGCCTTGCAATAGGTACTTTTTAAGATACCAACTTTCTGATTGTTTCCAAGCAGATGCCTATAGATATCACACAGCTGCCTAAAACAGGTAACTCTTATTATAATCAGCAGTATAGGCACTGACTGAGCTAAATTCAGATCTGATGATGTAGGCTGTACTGGAGCTGTACCCTCTTATACAGGTCTGAATTTGACTTGCTGAGTGATAATGGTATACTTGTGTATGCTACTGTGTTTTGTATGTGTGAGAGACATAGTTCCTTAAATATTGTTTTGAATTCTTTAGGAATGCGCTTACAAAGTTTTTATATAGACCTGTGACTAGTATTTGTGCAAATATTATAGTGTTGGAAACTTCTTTCTTCAGTTGGGTTGTGCCACACAGCTTTGCTCTATGTTTAGTTATCTGGCACTCTTTCTGGGATTAATTTAATTATATAAACTCACTTTAGTTTTTATGAACACTTTTTACATGCAGGATCTGGGTAGATATAATCAAGATAACAACGGCAGTTACCTCACAACCCACATTCTGATAGACAAATTTTAAATAATTAACATAGAGAGAGAACTAGTTTTCTGTAGAACAGTTAATTCTGCAGCAGCCTTTGCGTCAGCCTCTGCAGATTTTGTGTGGTGTTAAGGGGCTCAAGAATATCTCCTACAGACCTTGTAAACTGTAAACTCACTAAGCATTTTTGAAAATCTTGACCAAATTTTAATGCATGTGCAAAAGTCGTTATGGCTAAGGTTGTGTGTACAAACTTACCTTTGCTATTTCCTGAATTTTGAGAGTTTAAGATTAACAAAAATCTTAATATAGGGTTGGGGTGGGGGTTGGTATGGAATAAAATTACAGCATTTGAGGATAAAAATCTTCAGGAGTTTGTAAATCAGTATACATGTCTCTTAACAACTGAATGACTTGACTGTATAGTTGTTTGGAAAGCGAAGTAAATGTCGGTAGGACACTGTGAAAAAAAAAATGAAAGCACTATGCATGTCACCTATATCCTGCCCATTCTTTATATAAATGCACACACTTTAAAAATACTATATTCCGGGCTCAGTTGTACTTAGTCAGTGACACCTGCAGTAAAACTGAATTCCATTAAAGGGGAAATGCAACACTTATCTATTTACACCATTCACAGTCGGGAGTGAACATTTGATCCTGGGTGATTGAAAACAATATCAAATGCTGGAACCATTGACACATTTTTTAACTGACAGGAAGTATTCAGGTTTTTACATGATAATGTCACCTTCTTCCTGGTATATATTTACCACCAGTTCTGAAAGCAGCCTAGAAATCTAAAAATTAGAGCCAGCATTGTGAAGTATTTGAAAAAGGATCACTGAGGAAACACTATCCTAAACTATGCAGAGAATTAAAATTTGAGAAACAGTGTGGCATGTACATACACTCTGTTGCAATTACAACTACTTAACTTGATGTACAGACATTTAAAAACATGTTAGCTTTTTTTTTTTTTTAAGCTATAATAACTGATCTCCTTCACTGGTATCTCTGGCAATTTGTTGTTTAGTTGGAATCTAGCGCCAAGTGTTTCCTACTGATCTTTGTTTCTCCTTCTTCCAGGAGAGTATTGCGAAGTGAATGCCCGCTCTGGCCGCTGCGTACCGGGAGTATGTAAAAACGGAGGAACCTGTGTTAATCTGCTGGTAGGAGGTTTCAAATGCGAGTGTCCCCCAGGAGAGTACGAGAGACCTTACTGTGAGATGACAACAAGAAGTTTCCCTCCACAGTCGTTTGTTACCTTCAAAGGGTTAAGACAGCGCTTCCATTTCACTGTTTCCCTCATGTAAGTTCGTTTCTCTTCTGTCTTGATAAGAAAGGATTCAGTCCAAATCTCTCCTTGATTTGGATTTAGGGCCAAATATTGTTGTATATTTGTAGCCCCCAGAGTTAAATATGTGTGAAAGTGGTTACTGTGGGAAGTCTGCCATCGACTCCTATGGGAGCAGAATTAGAATCATGCGACTTGAGATTATTATTAATCATGTTATTATGGTATTGTCCAAAAGGTAGCCAGGAGTGGGGCCCCATTTTGCCCGGCACTGTACGAACACAGAGCAGTTAGATGGTCCCTGCCCCGAAGAGCATTATTTGAAAGCCGGATTGTGGGCAGGAATTAAAAGCAGTCTTGCTGTCTCTAATATGAAGTGCTGACTGTGTCCCTCCTATCATAAAACTTTTCACTTCCAGAATATTCAGCTCCTCTGCCACACAGATCAGTGTTTTGTTTTGTGTAGGTTTTTTTGTACTGAAGTATTGCAAAATCCTGTACACAGATAGAGGGAATTGGCTCCTTCAAGCCCTCATGACTCAGGAGGGCACAGTTGGGCCAGCAGGAGACACTGTGCCTGGAGAGAGGAAATGTGGGATTCTGCTGGAGGAGGGCATATTCAATTTGCATCTGGCAGAGGCTGGCGAGGAGATGGACTAAAACAGCATGTCCCACAACTGGCCTGGCCATGCCTCTACCCAACTAGTGCTGCCCCCGTTTGGATCTGTGCTGATCACCAGTGGGGCACCCAGCAGAGTTGGGGTTGCTGGCTCCCTCTACCACCCTCTGCTGCTCCTGGCACTCCTACAAAGAGGGTTGTATAGCACAGGGACAGATGCAGCTGCATAAAATTCATTGCTGCCTTAAGCTAAATTAACTTTATGGCATAGCCCCTGCAGACTTTAAGCAGGGAGGTGATGGCATCTGTCTCTGCTCCCAGACCACCTTCTCCTGCCCTAATCACCGTCTCCATGTGTATGAATGCACAAGGTCACCCAAGGATCTCTGTGAGCTCCAAAGATTGGGAGAATGATTCTTTGGAGGTAGATTTTACCATGATTTAGCTGGCCAAGGGTTGACTTTGGCGGAGTCAAGGTAAAATGTGCTAAGCTGCGTCTACACCAGTGAAAGGATTGGGGTTACCTAATATGGATAAAAACAACAACAAGAAGCTAACTTTGGGTGTTTGCTTAGATTAGAAAAAGAGGTCCGGGTTAGCTATTGAGTTAGCTAAAATCAATCACTTTACTTAGTCTAAGAAAACCCTCAAAGTTAGCTTATTCTTGTTATACACTCAAGCATAGCTTGCTGCTTCTTTGCAGAATGTTTCCATTTTACTCTTGATCTTGCCTTAACACTACAGTGGTCACATTTTTTTTTTGCGGAGTCTTGAAACCATGGTTAAATCAAAGCATGCAGTTACAATAAATATAACTTATCAAGGTTAGTATGGAAGGTTGTGAAAACTGCGAAGAATATATAGAATGGCTTTGCATTGATTCTGATCAAAATTAGATCTCAAAACCAAATAGGAAGGTTTTCAAGCGTCAACTCTGCTAGACAAGAGAAAGCTGAGGGGGGAAAAAAGGCTTGGAACTGTCAGATTTACATGAAATGCAAAGGGAGTGTTGGAGGCAGGCTGCCAGCTCAGCTCTTGTACTACCAGAGAATTGTTCCAGCAGCGCATGGTGTCATTTTACAGGCTTCCAGGAAGATTCTCAAAGTGTGGTGTGTGAAACTGTTCTGCTGCAGGTTAGAATGGCTCACAGTCACCTTGTGGGACTTACTGAGAAAACAGCAAACAGTAAGGCTTAGCATCATAGTTTTCACACCAGGCAGCCACTTCAAAATCTTTAAAAACTCAACAGGCATATTTGGTGCTGAATTAAATACACCTCTACCCCGATATAACGCGACCTGATATAACACGAATTCGGATATAATGCAGTAAAGCAGTGCTCCGGGGGGGCGGGGCTGCGCACTCCGGCGGATCAAAGCAAGTTCGATATAACGCGGTTTCACTTATAACGCGGTAAGATTTTTTGGCTCCCGAGGACAGCGTTATATTGGGGTAGAGGTGCCATTAGCTTCATGGCATTGCACAGGATGTAAATTAGCACAGAATTTGTCCCTATATGGGTCAGGATGACAAACTATATGGGCTTTTAGATTTTATGCTGAGTATTTTCTTGCCCCTTATTCTCCTCCAACACAGGAGGGAAACATTACTTCAGGATAATCAAGAAGTAGAAGTTTGGCTAGACAAAGGATTTGCCATTACATATTTTTTGATTTGTGAATATTCCTATTATCTCAGGGTGACTAGCGTCCTCCGGCCCCACTTTCCGCCAAGAGGTCAAAGAGTGGGAGGTTTGTCTAGTTCATTCTCATGACTAAAATGGGATTTTAAAAATAATCCATATGTTCACTGACTATGTTACAAGCTAATGAGGCATTCTGAGCATTTAAATGGTTTGGAACCTATAAATTATACTCACCATATGTTCTTACAGAAGGGAAAAGGAAAGAGAACAAATAGTCAGATGCTTATTTACCATATACCCTATTTCTGCATGCTAAATCTCACTGTTATTTTGGGACATTTATCAGACGTGTCCCACCTCCTCTCCATCTCTCCTCTCTCCCAAGAGTTCTTAGTCATTCAGCCTCACTTAAAGGGAATTGTCAACTGATTTTTTTAAAAAGATTTATTTCAAACAATTCCAGTCTCTGATAAAGCACTCTGTAAGTAGTACATCCTGAAATTAAAACAAAGAACCAAAACCTTCCCTTTAAAAAAAATTCTGCTCCCCAGCTGATGTGTATATACAGCTCTTTTCAGCAAAGAGAGTTAAAGCAAGAACACCAAATTGCTAGTGCATGAGACAGGAAGTTCAATTGACCATCAACAGAACAGTGAAACTGAATTTATACAAAGTATTGTTAAATGCACAAGGTAAACAAACTGAAAAAAATAGAAAAAATATATATTTTACCCACGTTCAGTTATAATACTCTTATTAGTAGTTCCTAGTAACATTTTTAGACAGAAATATGAAGTTGACACTGTTATTCAACTAACTAATCACTTCTGCCCTCTTTTCTTCAGATATATTCTGTTTAGAGCTGGTCGAAATTGTTTTGATGGAACAGTTTTCTCTCAAAAATACAGTTCAGTCAAAATTGAAACATTTCATAGGAATATGCCAGTTTTGATGTATTTTCTACAGGACTTGTATTATCTCATTTTGATAATATTGAAACATTTCATTTCAATTTTATTATTGGGGGGGGAGAGAGATAGCTCAGCAGTTTGAGCACTGGCCTGCTAAACAGAGGGTTGTGAGTTCAATCATTGAGAGGGCCATTTAGGGATCTGGGGCAAAATCAGTACTTGGTCCTGCTAGTAAAGGCAGGGGACTGGATTCAATGACTTTTCAGGGTCCCTTCCAGTTCTATGAGATAGGTATATCTCCATACATTATTATTATATTTTATTTCATTTCTAATTCTGTATTATCGTACAATATTAATTTCAATGCTACACTCATATATAAAATATAATATTTAATAGGTGAATATAATATACATGTTTTAAAAAAAATAAAACTATAAAATCAAAATGACACATTTTACCTTAACAAAATGACACATTTCAGTTGCCCCAATCCAAATTTTTTGAAATTTTGTTTCATGAGAAACTTCAGAATTTCAAAAGCAACAGAGGGTCCTGTGGCACCTTTAAGACTAACAGAAGTTTTCAGTTTTCCGTTCTGATTTGGAACAGTTTTGTCCCCTGAAATGTCAGATTTTCCCACAGAATGGAAATTCTGGTTTCCAGCCAGCTCTGATTCTGGCATCTGTTTCTTTAGGGAGAACATATGGTAAGTATAACCTATATGTCTTGTTAAGAATTAAACTATGATCTGGAAAATGAAGATGCCAGGACACAGTGCTCTGAAATACCTGCCTCTTCCTAATTCTCTAGAGTCAGGATTCAGAAGATTGTGGTCATTTTATTCCACAAGAGCCCCACTAATTGGTGCCACATTGCATGCCCTATGGTAGAGGCCATTTCTTCTTTCCATGGAACAGAGCTTTGAATTCAAATTTGTCTTTCATAGACTTATAAGACAAGTGTGTTATTTTAGAACATCCCAAACTTTTAGGTCACAAAGCTTTCTAGAGGTTGATGATACAGAATCAATGCAGACTACTACTGTTTAGAATTGTAAAAACTTCCGATGACTTCTGTTTTTCTTCACACATTAAAATTAGTTATAGATATAGATAAATTTAAAGAATTTGATAATGAGCCCTACTCAAATTTTAAAGGAGCTGCAGAGGCCAAAACTAGGCTTTTCTAAAACTAGGGCTATCAGTTATTTCCTAGCACAAAAGCGGAAACTCCTCCTGCTTCTGGAGCATCAAATTCTTGAGATTAGAGAACATTAAATTAAAAATGAAGAAAACCCGAACTCATTTAATGGAATCATCAAGATGCGTGAATTTGCCTTTGTCAAGGCTGTATCCCCACTTTGAACTTTAGGGTACAAATGTAGAGGCCTGCATGAGGACTTCTAAGCTTAACTACCAGCTTAGTTCTGGTCCGCTGCCACCATTCCCTACCCTGGGAAGCTTTTAGAAACCTCTCACCAATTCCCTGGTGAATACAGATCCAAACTCCTTGGATCTTAAACAAGGAGAAATTGACCCTTCCCCCCTCCTTCCTTTCACCAACTCCTGGTGAATACAGATCCAAA
>NW_020664419.1:25387901-25457410 GCF_002925995.2 Terrapene triunguis | reverse complement strand
CACCAACTCCTGGTGAATACAGATCCAAACCCCCTTGGATCTTAAAACAAGGAGAAATCAATCAGGTTCTTAAAAAGAAGGCTTTTAATTAAAGAAAAAGGTAAAAATCATCTCTGTAAAATCAGTATGGAAAATAACTTTACAGGGTAATCCAACTTAAAGAGCTCAGAGGACCCCCCTCTGTCTTAGGTTCAAAGTACAGCAAACAAAGATAAACACTCTAGTAAAAGGTACATTTACAAGTTGAGAAAACAAAGTAAAACTAAGACGCCTGGCCTGGCTTTTTTACTTACAAGTTTGAAATATGAGAGACTTGTTTAGAAAGATGGGGAGAACCTGGATTGATGTCTGGTCCCTCTCAGTCCCAAGAGCGAACAACCCCTTAAAACAACGAGCACAAACAAAAGTCTTTCCCCCCCCCCAAGATTTGAAAGTATCTTGTCCCCTTATTGGTCCTTTGGGTCAGGCGTCAGCCAGGCTACCCGAGCTTCTTAACCCTTTACAGGTAAAAGGATTTTGGAGTCTCTGGCCAGGAGGGATTTTAATACTGTACACAGGAGAGCTGTTACCCTTCCCTTTATAGTTATGACAGCCTTACTCCCAATTGACTTGACTGGTGCAGGATCAAGCCCTGATTAACCATGTGACATTATTAATGTAAGTCTTGTCTTTCCCCTCCTCGACTCTTTTTCATCTATGTATGACCCTCACTGCATCATTTTGAATTTAGGCTGTAGAATTTCACACTTTCGGACACTCAACAAAAAATAATAACTCAGTCCATTCTGACCACTGGAAGGTCCTCCCTTGCTGACTCCTGTAGACATCAAAATAATATGTACTGCTAATTATCTTAATTTTATTATTTGCTGGCGAAAGGGGTAACAAAGGAGAATGAATTTTAAGAGAGATGCATTATGCAGTTACAGTGCTGCATTCTGTCTTGAGATCATGGTGACTGGTAGCTTTTATGTCATCTATTTTAGCTCAGTGGTTTGAGCATTGGCCTGCTAAACCCAGGGTTGTGAGTTCAATCCTTGAGGGGGCCACTTAGGGATCTGGGGCAAAATCAGTACTTGGTCCTGCTAGTGAAGGCAGGGGGCTGGACTCGATGACCTATCAAGGTCCCTTCCAGTTCTAGGAGATGGGATATCTCCATTAATTTATTTATTTATTATTTTCAGAGTGGCTGGATTGTATGTTCTTCACTTTGTAGATAATTAAATATGAAATTTGTGTCTGCATGTTACAGGTTTGCAACCAGAGAAAGGAATGCTCTGCTCCTCTACAATGGACGTTTTAATGAGAAACATGACTTTATTGCTCTTGAGATCATTGAAGAACAGATCCAACTAACATTCTCTGCAGGTAAGGTGTTCCTTGCCCATTTAGTTTGATACTTTTATATGTAAATACTAGCAATAACTTTACGGAGAAGAGAACATCTCACTGCATTTTGAAATGAACCTCATTAAAGATTTTATGTGGTTTCCTAGATTGATTCATAGATCCCAAATTAAAGATTTTAATTAAGTTTAAAACTTTACCGAGTTATTGCTCTTTTGTACAAATGATTAACATTGCACTATTGTATTGTATAACAGTTCATTTACCCAGATCTTTTTACTTTCTTTTTTTGTATTCTTTATTTTTTTATTTTTGTGGTTTGGATTCAGCAGCTCTTTTATCATCAACCGTTACAACATAGGGCATTTATCAAACCATTTTAACTACAGAACGACACACCGAGGGCATGATCCACATCCTACTGAAGTCCATTGAAAAACTCCTCTTGGTTTCAATGGGAATAGAATTGGGCCCTAGAGGAACAGAGGGCTTTAGATATTAGATCAACCTCTCAGTCCTTGGAAGTAAGGGCGGAAAAGAGAGTGCACAATCTTTGTATTTGTTGGGCAGTATCAATAATTCAGCATTTCTAAGTAAAGGGGAAGATTAAAGAGAGCTATGAGCTTGAGAAGAGAACTGCCAGTGTTACTACACATCAAGTAGCTGCTTGGTACTCGTTAAGTGAAGACTGATGTTTTGGAAGAGGTGCTTTTTGGTAGGCAACAGTTCACTATAAACTCCCATGGCATTCAAACATTTAAAGATGGGTCATTGTTCTTTCGTAATCATAGGTGCTCATCTGCTGTAGTTAATATTACTACTAGTATTCTTTTAATTAGATGGGGCATTAAGCTGCAGATCCTGCATAGTCAGTAACTCTCATGACATAATGTGTGATGAGATTAGTAAGATGTTTCAGCTTGTGGCAGGCTTTATATTATAATGGTGGCACCCACTATGTAGATAAGGGCTTGTCAGCATACCAGTTATAAAGCCCATAGGGCATTTATAACTCTGCAATAAAAGATTAGGCTGAAAGTTGGCCTCCTCACCAATGTGTGGGGGTTTGATCTTATAATGCATCACCAAGGGAATGTACTGTATACATGTTATCCAAAAATTATTCCTCAGAGAAGGGAAAAAATTAAAAGCGAGATAGAAGAAAAAAAATTATCACTCTTTATTCTGTGGTCAATAAACATTATTGTCAGTAAAGTTCACTGATGCATATATACGGCACCTCCAGATGGCAACTGCTGAGTAAACTAGAAGCTGCTGAGGAACTAGAAGAACCAAACTAATCAGTCATTACCACAATAAAAATGGGATGTGAAGCTGTCAATACATAGCTAAGGGCTTGAACAAAAGCCCACTAAGGACATCGGGAGTCTTTTCATTGGCTTCAGTGGGTTTTGTCTCAAGTTCTAATGAAAATCTCACATCTCTGTACCAGTCCATGAATAGATTTAACACATTTGGCTGAAAGGAATTACTTCTAGGTTTGCTGAATGCGACAGGACAGATAACTAATGATTGACAAAAGGGCTAGATGATGATTTTCATCTGGATAGCATCAGTTATCTGACAGTGCCTCAAACACTTTCTTTATTGAGAGGAAGAAGAGAGTGGTATTAAAAATAGGAACAGCCATGATACAAGAGCAGGTTATTTGTCTTGTTGAACTTATTTTGTCCTGAAGCAATATAGTAGGGGCCAGCTATATAGTATGGATCAGACCAGTGGTCCATCTAGCCCAGTATACTGTCTTCGAACAGTGGCCAGTGCCAGATGCTTCGCAGGGAATGAACAGAAGAGAGTAATTATTGAGTGATCCATCCCCTGTTGTCCAGTCCCAGCTTCTGGCTGTCAGAAATATAGGGACACCCAGAATAGGGGGTTGTGCTCCTGACCATCTTGGCTAATAGCTACTGATGGCCCTATCCTCCATGAACATATTTAATTCTTTTTTGAGCCCACTTATACTTTTGGCCTTCACAACATCCCCTGGCAATGAGTTCCACGGGTTGACTATGCATTGTGTGAAGAAGTACTTCCTTGTGTTTGTTTAAAAGCTGCTGCCAACTAATTTTATTGAGTGACCCCCCAGTGCTTAATTTGTAATGAAAGATGTGCCTGGGCTCAAGAAATTTT
This sequence comes from Terrapene triunguis, assembly GCF_002925995.2. NCBI lineage: Eukaryota > Metazoa > Chordata > Testudines > Emydidae > Terrapene > Terrapene triunguis. Next base: position 25,453,912 of record NW_020664419.1, on the reverse strand, counting down.
TTTACTTTCATAACTAATGTGGCAATCCCAGAGGTGCCAGGGCAATGAACTGCCAAGCTTAGGGGTGCCAGGGCTCAGCCCTAGCACAAATTAAGCACTGGTGGCCCTTGGTTTGTGTGTTGTGTGAAGGGGGAAATAACACTTTCTTATTCACTTTCTTCACACCATTCATGATTTCCATCATATTTCTCCTTAGTCATCTCTTTTCTAAACTGAAGAGTCCCAATCTTTTAATTCTTCTTATATGGAAGCTGTTTCATAATCCTGATCATTTTTGTTGCTCTTCTCTGTACCTTTTCCAATTCTAATACAATATATCTTTTTTGAGATGGGGCACCCAGAATTGCACACAGTATTCAAGGTGTGGGTGTACCATGGATTTATATAGTGGCATTATATTGTCTGTCTTATTAGCTATCCTTTTCCCAGTGGTTCCTAACATTCTGTTAGCTTTTTTAACTGCCGCTCCCATTGAACAGATGTTTTCAGACAACTATCCATGATGACTCCAAGATCTCTTTCTTGACTAGTAACAGCTAATCTAGACCCCATCATGTTGTATGTATAGTTGGGATCATGTTTTCCAATGTGCACTACTTTGCACGTATCAATCTTGAATTTCATCTGCCATTTTGTTGCGCAGTCACCCAGTTGTTTGAGATTCTTTTGTAACTCTTCGCAGTCAGCTTTGGACTTAACTATCTTGAATAATTTTGTATTGTCTGCAAATTTTGGCACCTCACTGTTCACCCTTTTTTCCAGATCATTTATGAATATGTTGAACAGCACAGGTCTTAGTACAGATACTTGGGGGATCTTCTATTTTCCTCTCTCCATTGTGAAAAATGACAATTTATTCCTACCCTTTTTCCTATTTTTTAACCAGTTACTGATCCATGAGAGGACCTTCTCTCTTAACCCATGACAGCTTACTTTCCTTAAAAGCCTTTGGTGTGGGGTCTACTAAAGGCTTTTTTGAAAGTCCAAGTACACTATATCCACTGGATAACCCTTGTCCACATGCTTGTTGACCCCCTCAAAGAATTTTAATAGATTGGTGAGGCATGATTTCCCTTTACAAAAGTTACGTTGCTTCTTTCCTAACATACCAAGTTCAACTATGTGTCTGATAGTTCTGTTTTTGCTACAGTTTCAGTCAGTTTGCCTGGTACAGAAGTTAGGGTTGCCAGTCTGTAATTGCCATGATTGTCTCTGGAACTTTAAAAAAAATATCAGTGTTATGTTATCTTTCCTCCAGTCATCTGGAACAGAGGCTGATTTAAGCAGTAGGTTACATACCACTATTTAGTAGTTCTGCAATTTCATATTTGAGATCCTTCAGAATTCTTGTGTGAATACCGTCTGGTCCTGGTGACTCGTTATAGTTTAATTTATCAATTTGTTCCAAAACCTCTTCTGTTGCCGCCTCAACCTGGGACAGTTCCTCAGATTTGTCACCTAAAAAGAATGGCTCAGGTGTGGGAATCTCCCTCACATCTTCTGCAGTGAAGATGATGCAAAGAATTCATTCCTCTTCTCTGTGACAGCCTTATCTTCCTTGAGTGCTCCTTTAGCATGTTTGTGTGTATATTTATTCATATATATGTACATATAATAACATATGCATTTTCTAAATGAAATAATCCTATTATTTTAATTTTTTCTACTTTAAAAGGGATGTTATTGGGTCCCATCTGGCTGCAATTTGGGTTTTATTTAAAATACAATTTTACAAAATGTAAGACCAATAGAATTTGAAGCCTAACTTCCCCTGGAGTGTGGGTGCTCGCAAATGCACCACTGTAAATCCATTTATATTTACTCCATTGATTTACACCAACGTACTTGTGAGCAACATTGGCACTTTATGTTTAAATGGTTCTAGTTTTATTTCTTCATTATTCCTACAGAGCTCAAAAGCATGTTTTAAGATAGACTTTTTTTAATGGGTAAGTGTTATGAAATAATGTGTTTCTGTTTTGAGAGTTTTGTTTTATTCTGTATTGCCTGTCCTTTCCTTGTCTAAACAAGAACCAGATTGTTAGGAAGACAGCCTGAGGATGAATGAGAATAGGCTAAATTCAGCTGGTGTATATTTGGGGAATCCATTTAAATCAATGAAGTTTCATTTGGATTTGCACCAGGGCAAATGAGAGCAGAATTTGGCCCAATATATTTAGAGATGCTGTTCTCTTTGGAAGGAGAATGGTTTGTTTTGTATACATGGGTAAAAATTAACATGAAGGTACAAGTTTTGGACATATTGGCAGTCAGTTTTGCCTGTGGAGTAACATGTAACAACATTTATTTTTTTTAGCAGAGATCAAGATAAAATAATTAGAGATCAATGTGTCTTTCTTCACAAAAGCTTGCTTATGAACTTTTAGCATAATTTTTCATTATCCTTATCAATGATTGAGGCCCCTTTCAAGGTAAATGTAGACCAGATATTAAACTGTAGTCTGTACTGTTTGAATAATCAGGGTGTATTTAAGGGATAGTCATAGACACAGAAAAGAATAGTGAAAGGTTACTTATGAATATAGAGGAGAATGCACGCTTTATGTTCAATATGTGAAACTATCAGCTTGTTAACTTGTGGGAGGGGAGTTGTTTTTTCTGTGACTTATTATATAGGTAGTTTGTCTAATGTTCTTTCTTCTCTTCTTCCTCTGTAACAGGAACTTTTGTCCAAGTGTTTAAAAAGGGGGGTGGAAATCCAAAGCACTTTGCCAGGCCCTTATGTACTTTTGCTGTAAATGTTTGTTTTGTCATTACTTCACAGCAGCAATGAATAATCACCATGCTAGTTCTTCTGGTTTGCATACCTGACTTAACACCCTCTACTCTTACAAATATAATATACAAAGCAACCCTGATTTTAATCAATGAGTGGCTGCAAACAATATTCCTTAACCACAAGTTTAGAAATTAAAAATTCTTCTGAGAAAAGTGTTTTGTTTCTGTAACACTCCTTCCAGTAGAGCTGTCAGATTCCAGCTTCTCAGCCTTGATTAGAAGTCGATTTCATTGATGTGCTTTTAGCCAGCAAGATACTCTTCAAACCAAAAATCACACTTTTGTTAATGACAGAAAAAGCAGCAAAACTCATGTTGATGTGTTCTCATTCGACAACTTTTCCAATAGCTTTGTTTATCCTGTACATCTCCTTTTACATTCTGCAGCAGCAAAAAGAAACATGTTTCACTGACGTATTACAGAAGTCACTTTTATGTTTGTGCATCCAAAATAGACTCTAGTAAAACTGAGAGTACTCAGCAACTCTCAGACTCACACTCCAAATTCTTGCATGTTAAATTACCATTAGTGTATATACTGTATTAGGCCTGGATTTCATGGGTGGCTGGTAAACTATTGTCTTTCGGGCAGGACTGTCTTTCTGTTCGTGTTTTGTACAATGCTGAGCAGGTCACTAAATCAGAGTAACCGTCATGGTGACTATTTTTTTTTCTTCTCATGTTCCAACTAACATTTCAGGGGAGACCACTACAACAGTTGCACCATTTGTTCCAGGAGGGGTCAGTGATGGACAGTGGCACTCTGTTCAGGTGCAGTACTACAACAAGGTAAGGTAGAACACTTCAAGAAGGCTATGTGTAAAGTAGTAAAGACAATGGGCCAGTTAGTGTGTCCTCAGCACAGTTTCATTGATTTCAATGGAATAACACCAATTTACACCACCTGAGGATCTGGCCCAGCCTATTTAGTTGCCCTGGGATTTCTGTTTTTGTTTTAATTTTTAACTAACCCTGGCACTAGTCCTGCTCACCTGACTGAGGCAAAACTCCCCTTCATGTTCTTCTTGAGTCTAGTCACAATAGGAGCGCAGGCTCGAGTCCAGGGTGTCCTTTGAGGAAGAATAAAATTGAAAATGTTCAATTATTTTGGGCTTTTCTAGTTTTCAGTTCTTCTAAAACCCCTAACAGTTGCTGAGGGGATGCATTGAATCACCACATTCCCCAACCACTCTGTCCATGCCCTTTGCATGGTCAAGACTACTCACTTTTGGATCCTGTGGCACCTTTAAGACTAACAGAAGTATTGGGAGCATAAGCTTTCGTGGGTAAGAACCTCACTTCTTCAGATGTCTTGCATCTGAAGAAGTAAAAATTAAAACAGATGTCTTGCATCTGAAGAAGTGAGGTTCTTACCCACGAAAGCTTATGCTCCCAATACTTCTGTTAGTCTTAAAGGTGCCACAGGACCCTCTGTTGCTTTTTACAGATTCAGACTAACATGGCTACCCCTCTGATACTTGTCACTTTTGGGGTTGCTCAGACTCACAGGTGGAGGGAAGATTGTGACTGCTTTGTGCTGCCACAGCTTCCTTACTGGTAGACTTTCCTTTTGAGGGCCCTCTGACAGTGTCTGCTATTGCCTTTTGATATTTTTTACCAGATTCTAGTATTAATATTTATTACAGTAGCTAAGTACTGAAAAAGCAGGCAGCACTGCAAGCCATTTACTTCTATTTTGGTGCATTCTCCTATGAAAATTCATGTAAAGGAAACAATATACTGTATACAGAGAATTGGAAAGTTAAGCTGTGATATGGTATTTTTCGAGTAATCAGGAATGATCCTACTAAATAATTTTCATTTGCCATGTACAAAGATATAAGAGATTAGATTTAATGGAAAAAAGGCTATTCCATACACTCAATGAACTAATTAAAGGGTGCAAGGATACTCATGTGCTCTGTGGGTAGCTTATGGGAAATGTAAGTTGCTGTTTGATTATGTCAGAGATCTAGGTACACAAGCCATTTCTGTAAAGAACAAAAGAGGGCTTTGAGATTAAATACTGGGTCATAGTTTAGACACAGATTTCAGAGCTCCTGTGTCTGTAATGGAATTAAATAATTCGTATGGTTATTTAAAATTGATGCTTTTTAGTCTGACATGATAGCATTATGAAGGATTAAATAAAGAAATAGATGAGTACTGTTGGCTGTGTTATAAAGGAAAGAGGATACTAATATAAGAAGATAAATAGAAGATGAAGGATTAATATAATCAACAAGTTCTTTTTCCCAGTGCTGTGTCCTTTCATTACAATTTGTGTGCGACTTTGAATGAGAAGATTAGGATTTTCATCAGATTCATAGGTAGTGTCTTCTAGCCTAAGGATATTTTATGGAGAAAATAAAATCATATCCAGTTATGCATTTATTCCTGTATTATGTGCCTTTATTTTCACTGTACAACAGAGAAACAGAAGTGTAACTTGTATGTATGTGACCCTGGACACAATGAAAGTCTTTCTTGTAATCTGTAAAACACTGTTTTTGCATGTTCTTGGCTTTTTCCCCCCCAGTAAGTAGCTTTAATATAAAGGGAGTTATTTACTGAAATGATAAAGAAACCCTTAACATATTTCATGGTGAGCCATTTCTCTTCATGGGCCAGCAAGCATAGGGAAAGGAACATACATCAGCGAAAGGTTGGATTGCATAGTATGGCTACTAGTTTAAAATTCTAAAGTGCTGCCAAAAAGATAAGGAGTTGAAACAGTTCCAGCCTATTCTCTAAAAGGAAAAGTGATCCTATACAGTGGTTAAAAATAAACCTTTGACTCATTTTCAGAGTTTGTTTCTGTTTATTGAAGGGATAATATAAATTATTCTGCTAGCATAGTGAAGGACATTTTACTGTTTTAAAGCATTTGCTTATTTGTCTGCCTCTTACAATGGTACCCCTCCCTCTGAGCTGGGGTGGACAAAGCCCCACTGTGAGAGTGGCTCTCAGTGTGAGGGGACTCTTGGAACCTGTGTGCTGCCCTCTTCCTCCCAACAGCAGATCAAGGCTCACTGGCGAGGGAGGACAGAGGGGCCTCTGTCAGTTCTGCCATGCCAGGAGGAGAGCGCAGGGAGCTCAACAGTCGGGATCAGGGTCAGTAACTGGCCTGCTGGGCTTCCCTGAAATACTCTCCCTGCTTTGCCGTCTTCTTTGGAGGAGATTCTTGGGGGTCACAGATGCTCAGTTTTGAGCCTTCCAGTGTGTGTATGGGCCTTTCCCCTTCTATCTCCCAGACTGCTCCAGCTCTTTGGGGAGAAGGGGACACACGGGTGTTCCTTCCCATTTCCCCAGATGCTGTTCCCTAGAGCAGGGGTCGGCAACCTTTCAGAAGTGGTGTGCCGAGTTTTCATTTATTCATTCTGATTTAAGGTTTTGCGTGCCAGTAATACATTTTAATGTTTTTAGAAGGTCTATTTCTATAAGTCTATAATATATAACTAAACTATTGTTGTATGTAAAGTAAATAAGGTTTTTAAAATGTTTAAGAAACTTCATTTAAAATTAAATTAAAATGCAGAGCCCCCCAGACTGGAGGCCAGGACCCGGGCAGTGTGAGTGCCACTGAAAATGAGCTCGCGTGCCGCCTTTGGCGCGTGTGCCATAGGTTGCCTACCCCTGCCCTAGAGGGTAGTTATTCCCCTTCCCCTCCTAGTCTTTTGTTAAAAATGCAGCAGCTTATTTTTTGGGATGGGCAAGGGACCAAAGTTGGGCCTTTCCCCTTTCTCTGGTCTTCTCAGGACTGTCGACATTAAAAGAAGTTGCAATCTCTTCAGGCTGGCCCTGCCCCCAGTGAATGATATAGGAGTCTACCTGAGCAGGGCTTTTGTCTGCAAGCAAGAAGTGAAATGAGAGGGCCAGCGGGGGGGCAGGGCGCCAAGCTAGAACAGTGAATCTAAACATATATTTTCATTAAGAGAGGTCAGCATTGGGCATTGGCCCACACTTGTATAGAAAGGGATGGCCTGGAAAAAAGGAGTGAAACTTTAAGAGTAAAATCAAGCACCGAAGAATGCAATAAATGCTATGGTTCCTTTTAATAAGTTCTGAATACAATAAGGACTTAAGAGAACAATATAGTTCAACAGTCTAATGTGATAAAGTGGTGCAGTGAGGAAGGATTGTTGAGTTTTTATGGGCAAGGGTAGAAGGAATCAAAAATTATTTCACTCTTAATTTCACTTTTCAGCCAATTGTCTCTTCTCATCGTTTGTAAACAACCCAGTGGGGTAGTTAACAGTAGATATCGTCTCTGTCTCATACTATTGATTTAAAGGTCTGATATTGCTTTTAATCACCCAAATGCTGTATTTTTGTTGTAGGGGCTCTGAATAATCACTCCCTTTCTTTCCACTGATTCCAGGCACGGAAACTCACTGCCACAGAAAGAACAAGGAGTACTTGTGGCACCGTAGAGACTAACAAATGTATTTGGGCATAAGCTTTTGTGGGCTAAAACCCACTTCATCAGATGCATGCAGTGGAAAATACAGTAGGAAGATATATATATACACAGAGAACATGAAAAAAATGGGTGTTGCCATACCAACTCTAATGAGACTAATCAATTAAGGTGGGCTATTATCAGCAGGAGAAAAAAAGTTTTGTAGTGATAATCAGGATGGCCATTTCCAACAGTTGACGAGAAAGTGTGAGTAACAGTAGGGGAAAAATTAGCATGGGGAAATAGTTTTTACTTTGTGTAATGACCCATCCACTCTCAGTCTTTATTCAAGCCTAATTTAATGGTGTCCAGTTTGCAAATTAATTCCAATTCTACAGTTTCTCGTTGGAGTCTGTTTTTGAAGGTTTTTTTGTTGGAGAATTGCGACTTTTAGGTCTGTAATTGAGTGACCAGGGAGGTTGAAGTGTTATTGTTATGCCACAGTTATTGTTCATGATTTATAAGCCTATTGGAGATACTAGACATCAAAACATAGGGCCTGATTCACCACCCTGTTACTCCCGTTTTATGCCAGCGTAGCTTCGTTGACTTCAGGGGCTTTGAACTGGCATAAAACGCAGTGATGAACCATGCATTCAATGTGGTAACCACTCTTCTGAGAGGTACACATACCTCTGCCTTTTAATGTAAAAGCCTGATGCCATCTTACTGTGGTAAATCAAGCTTTGGTATCTTCAGCAATTTATTTGGGGAATCTCTAGCATTGGGGTTGGGGAGGGGAAATCACACTCAGGTCTCAAAGTTAGTTGCATGTGTAGTACTTAAATAATGCAAACTGTAGTTCAGGCTCCTAGGGTATGTCTACACTACGGGATTAATCCGAATTTAGATAATTCGAATTTGGGAAACAGGTTGTATAAATTCGATTGTGCGCGGCCACACTAAGCACATTAATTCGGTTTTTAACCACATTAATTCGGTGGTGTGCGGCCACACTACCCCATTAATTTTAACCACATTAATTCGGTGGTGTGCGGCCACACGAACACTAATTCGAATTAACAAAATCGATTTTGGCGCTACTCCGCTCGTCGAGGTGGAGTACAGAAATCGATTTAAAGCGCCCTTTAATTCGAACTAAATGGCTGTGTTGTGTGGACGGGTGAAGGGTTAATTCGAATTAACGCTGCTAAATCCGAATTAATCCCGTAGTGTAGACTAGGCCCTAGAGTGCCCCTCCAGGGGAGTGCATACCTTGCACCATCTCTCAAGGATGGTGCAGCATGCACCTCAGCAGCCAGTCTTGTTGGCTGTGTAGTACTGGCTGCTGGCAAGATAGAGCCATGGCCCTGTCTTCTCCTGGGCCCCCCTCTTGAGGCCACCATGGTGTAACTGAGGGGATGGTTAGGTCTTTGCTTCTAGTGATATTTATTTGTAAGGCAATTCCTTGGCAGGCTTATGTTTTAACAAGGTTTGAAGATAAAAAGTCCCTGTGAGGAGTTTGCTAAGGCAGATAATTTAGGGATTTGTGTTATGCCAAGATAAATAGGATGTTATGTCTAAACTTGATATAACTCAGACATGTTTGAATAACAGAATGCCTAAAACGTATGGCTTCATTTAAATTACCCACACAAGCAGGTTTGAAGGGGGAGATAACTCCATATTGTTCACGTCTACTTCACTCTGGTCCATCCATTTGTCAGTGTCCTGAACCATCACCTCTGTGCCTTTAATGCACTACCCTTTTGCATGTTTTAAGCTCCCTGAATTCACTCACAAGGCCCAAGCCTTTCCACTCTTAAAACTCACTAATGCCCTGCTGCCTACAATGTATTTTACTGATTTGTACAGAAAAGCTCTTTTGTTGTTTTCTGTCCTCAGACAGGTAGACAGTCTGTCTTTAGGCTGCAAACTCCTTGGGACAGGGACTCTCCCCTTTTGTACACCTGGAAAATGCCTAACACACTGTAGGTGCTACCACAAACAAATAACTCAGAACGTTGGAGATGTGCACCTAGCAGGTCTGTGTGATTATGTATTCTTATCATTGTTACACTTAACCTTCCTTCCTTTGGTTTGTTACCCCTCTTTCAAAATGTCATTTTCAAAGAGATTGTAAGCTCTTCAGGACAGGGTCCCCGTCTTTCTGTGTTTGTACAGCACCTAGCACAAACAGGCCTTGATTCTAATTGGGTCCAATGCAGCTATTGCTGCTGCGAGGGTTGTGATATCTATGCAAAACTCCCATTGACTTCAGTGAGACTTCCATGTACAGAGGGGTGTCAGGAGAGGCCCCAGTGAGTAGGGAAAGTAGCATTTAACCAGGCTGTCTTGGAAGACACATTTTAACCGTCAGTCAGTTTATATTTTATGCAAATGAATGAACCGATCTTATCTTTGAATCATTAGCTTTGAACAAAGTGCAAGCAGTTTGTGAAATTTGTAAGGCAGTTAGTGACACTTTGAGTGTCCCTGAAATTTGGATTCCACGAACAGCTGATTTGGGAGTGTGTGGGCTCTCATAGGAGGTTCCTAATTGTTTGACAGTTGGTTGTTTAAAATACAAGCCTGCAAGTCTCAACTCTTCCAAGACAGGCCAGTGGTGTGGGTACTCGTGAGCTATGGGTTTAGATTTATTTCTGTAGCTGAATCAAGGTGATGTTGGGTACGAATGAGGTAAGCGTGGAAATGACCCCCCAGGTGTTTGTTTAAAATGAATTCAGAAAAGGTTTGCTTGTTAAAGTTACTAGTAACATTATTAACAGAGTGTTAGTCAGAAAGTAACCTTCTCATCAGTTGCTTTACCTCTGAGAAGAGATAGATGTTTTAAATACAGAAGCAAGAGGTCAGTCTCTACCCCAGCTTTGCATATAGTACTGATTCTTCTAAGGAAAGTAAATGTGCAGCCGGTTGTACTAGAGGGAGCTTGGAGTGGTGGGGTGTTAGTGTGAGAGCCCTGCTGTGCGGAAGGGCCAGATTGTATGCTTAAGAAAATGGATCATTTATCTGCAGGGTGGCTCAGGAGGCACAATCCTTCTTTTCACTCCCCAGCAGGCCTGGGGCACGTGGAAGCTGCACCATCAATGTGGATTGTGCAGGCTTCTCCCCCAGTGTACAGTCAACCCGTTGTGTGGGCTAGTAGGGAAAGGGAAGTGTGATTGTGGCCCCTTGCCACCACTAGCTCATCCCTCCCTACCCCCTTTTGGGGGATCTGTGCTCCTGGGGTGTAGTCCCTGTGCTCACCAGGAGCAGGGGTCCATGGCCTCCTTACTACTGTCTCTAAGGGGCCGCTTACTCTCTTTCCCTGAGGAGTACTTGGGGGTGGAGTTTGCCCTGCCTGTCTCCTCTACTGCAGAGTGGATCCCTGATGCCTTTTCCCCTCCCCTCTCCAGGCTGGTGTCTGTCTGCTCCTTACAAGCCTCTGCTTCTGCCATTAGGAAACCTTAGGGGCTTCCTCTCAGACTTCATAATTGGAGGCAAGGCTTATGCTGTTTTGTGTCCCTGTTTTCATCTTCCCCAATCCTCTTTCACACACATTGATATTATCCTACAATTACGCCGTATGGGGCAATGATCAACCTTGATCTCACTCTTTTACAAAGTGCGGGTGAGGGAAATAGAGAGCGTAACCACCCTTTAAGCTGTAGCATGTTAATCATACTACTCCCTGATTGTGTTTAATGCCAGTGACCACTGGGCAATGTAATTCCATTTCAGACTTAGGCAATGTGCAGCAGTGATCAGTAGGAAACATCACAGCAGCTCTGCACTTGCTCAAATGTTCAGCATTCTCCTACAAACAATGTGTGTTTATGCAAAAGCATCACAGTAGCAAAAATGACAATTATCAGAGGAGGAGAGGCAGGAATAAAGTTTTAATAACATGTACTGATGAAAATGATTCTCCCCCTCTCCCTCCTTTGGCATCAGTTGACAGCCTTCTTGATTTCAATTTAAATGCTTATGGCAGGTCGATAGATGTCTTAGTGGCGGCAATTGTGATTCTGAATTGAATTTCCTGGATAACAAACACTGTGGGGAAAGAACTAGGAGCTTTGAGCCAGTGAAGGTGATCCAGAGCTGTTTCAAGACTTTGCTTCAGTTTCAGTCTCATATTAAAAGTCTTGCCAGCTCCCCATTAACAAGATATCTGTTTACCTGGACATGTTTCTTGGAGTAATAGATGTCTGCTGATTTTTGGGAGGGAAGCGAGAGTGAGAATTAATGTATTTGAAATTTTTCATTTCATCTTCACCGATTCAACTGGTGCACATGTGAAAATTGTTTATCTGCAGGGGTCCTGATCCTGCTACCATTAAAGTCAATGGGAGGAGTGCTGTTGAGTTTAAAGGTGACCTGCAATATAAACAGCATTATTTTAAAACATGTTTTAATGTCCCTTTTGTAACTTTATATTGCATAAAGAAGGCCTTTAAACTTTTGGGGGGGGGGGCGAGGTCTTTTAATTTTGCATATTTTACATTATGACTTCAAGTCTTACCTACCCTGTTCTACCTTAAAGAATTTTTTGACATCTAGAGACGTGGTAGGATTATGACACTGTATATATCAAGAAAGTGAAACCTGATTAATTGAGAAGGGAAAGGTGATTTTTATTCAGACTGTTGAAAATACTTGTTTTTGGTTTGTTTCATTTTTAACCCCTATTCAGGTCACTAGTGAAGCAATCTTCAGTGTATTCCTGTGTCGAATATGGCGAATAGAAAATTGGGAGCCACCATCCATCTACCATATTCAATTGGTAGTTTAATGATAGATGGCAAGGGTCTTTTCTTACCTTATTTAAACATTAAAGAACCCCTGTTTTCCAAGGATAGTGAATCTCTGAAAGGCTTCAGCAAAATGTACTGTACTGTATTTTAAACACCAGCTTGACAGCGTACTGACTAATCTTCCTTTGGGTTTGGTAGTTTACATAAAGCAAGTGCGATAATTGTTATTTTGGGGAAATTTTTGTATTGTCCCATTGGCATTTGCATTTCAATTAGCTGAGCTTCCAACCAAGACACATTTCTTGGAAGAGAGGGAAAAGGGAGTGTCCCTTTGTTTGTTTTTGTTTTTTGGTGCTAAATATTCCTTGCAAATCTTCCTCGAGATGGGCATGTCCCACTTCCCTGAGATTGATGTTTTCATAAATATAGGGGCTTGTCTACCTGGTGCAATTGTGCACATCAGTGGGGTGTGAATTCTAATATGCACCAGTGTGTCACTCACTAACTGGCCCATTTAGACCCTTCTGGCATGCACTAAAAGCTCCTAGTGTATGTTAATGTAATCTTGTTTCAAACATAACTATGTTAACATGCACTAGGGAACTTTCAGTGCACACTAGCAGGGTCAACACGGGCCAGCTGGTGTGGATTAGAATTCACACCCCACTGATGTTCACCACTTCACCGTGTAGACAGGCTCTAGGAATTATTTGTTACTTTGGAAGAAGAGGCGGAAGTAATGGGGGAAGATTTATCCCCAGTAAACTAGATGTTGGTGAAAAGTGATAGCCCTGGAGGTTGAAGTCCTTTGTTAAGCCACAGAACAGATAAAGTAATGGGCAGTAGCAGTGCAAGCTTCCCCTGTTACTCTGCTAATGTGCCTCTACTCTAACTAGAGTGAGCCCAGTTAAGGCGAGACATTAGATTCGTCTTCATAAATACAATAACCTCACTTAAAGTCGTCCCGGTTAACGTTGCTAATCAATTAGGGAATATGCTCGTTTAAAGTTTTGTAATGCTCCCTTCTAACGTCGTTTGGTAGCCGCCTGCGTTGTCTACTGCTTGCAGGAAGAGCAGCCCGTTGCAGCTAGCTGGTGGGGGCTTGGAACCAGGGTGGACCAGCAGCCCCCATATCAGCTCCCCCTAACAGCTCCCCGCTCCCCTAAGTTCCCTGTGCAGCAGCTGCCTGCAGTTCTCCTGTGTCCCTCCCCCCACTGCCATGTGCTGCTCCTGCCCTCTGCCTTGGAGCTGCTCCCCGAGACTCCTGCTTGCTGTGCGGGGGAGGAGGGAAGGAAGAGGGGGGCTAATGTCAGGGTGTCCCCCTCCCCCTGCTGCTGCACCCCGCTTACCCCATCTTCCATAGAGTAGGAGGGACACACCAGGGCTCAGGACGGAGGGAGCTTGCAGCAGCTGCTGTCTCAGCAAGCTGATCTAATTAACAAGGCAGTGTACTTAAAGGGGAATGCGCATATCTCCCTCCACTCCTGCTGCCTTGAAAAGTGAGAGAGTTAACCCTTGAGGGCTCAGCCAATTGCTAGTTCATCATTTAGCAGTAAGGGAAATATCCCATCCTCTGATTCCTCCACCTCAACCAAGCTTCACAATCATCATCACTGTGTACCAGTATTAAATTGTTTGTTTAAAACTTACACGTGTGTGTCTGTATATATATATATATAATATAGTCTTTTGTCTGGTGAAAAAAATTTCCCTGGAACCTAACCCCCTCATTTACATTAACTCTTATGGGGAAATTGGATTCGCTTAACATCATTTCGCTTAAAGTCGCATTTTTCAGGAACATAACCACAACATTAAGTGAGGAGTTACTGTATTAAGTCCTTGGCCTCTGCAGAGTCTGCCAACATGAGTGGCAATGGATACATTTAGTGATGTTGACACTCATCCACCAAGAATAGGAACAAAACCACTAGGCCACCCAGTGGTAACCACTTTCAGTAATGATAATGTTGATTAAGAAATCCAGGGTTAATTTCACACGCAGCACCACACTTGTTCACAGCCTATATTTGTCTGAGGAGGTTTTATTGAATCTAGTAATAATAGATTGTGTTTTACTAGTTGAAAACTTCAACCTATTGTTCCGAACTTTTAGTACAAATGCAGTTTTGTTCAGAATTCAAGTTACATCCAGAATTCAAGTTATATTCCAGTTATTCCTGACTGACTCATCACCTAAGGGTGTTATTCGTCATTTGGCAGGAGATAAAAATGTTTTAAGTATAGACATGTTTCTTTGATTATTACAGGGCATGTATGTGTATATTTATGTGGGGTGTACTTATGTGTTTATATGTAAATTAAGTCCGGGTTGCTTAAAAATGTTACTGCCCTATAGGCTGAGTGTGCTTTTTCAGCAGCTCAATAGAACATAAGGTAATTTCCCTGCAGGCCAGGAATCCTGCACAGAACAGAAAATCCTTATGGCAACCTTGACTATATAGGTACTGCGTATGTTGCAGTAATTCAGTCAAACCACAGAATGACTTGAGCATCTCACTAAATGACTCATGAAATGACTCACAAGAGTAAGGCTTGCAAGATCAGACCATGTGTCTCTGAGAGAAGCTGTTCAATCTTCCACTGGTGGTCAAGGATTCATTCCCTGTAACTGCTCAGGGCCCAAGAAGTATAAAAGCAGCAGATATAAATGCTTCAGAAAGAATCTGGAATGTAAGTATCACTTGAGCCTTAAGGCTTCCAGTAAGTAAGTGTATATAATATGAATACCACACTATTTGCTGTAATTGGGTGAAGGATGTCCTCTTATACTTGACAGTATGCAGTAAAGTGTAATTCTTTTATTCCTTTGTTTTATTCACTGGATTTCTTTAGGCCATTGAGCCAGTGTCTGGTCCTTATTTTCAGGTGTTTGAACAAAGTTTTAGACACTAGGTGAAAGGCCCAAGTGCACCAATTTTTTCTAAGACACTCTTGTTTCCTTTCACAGGTGTTACAATTAGCAAGGGTATTACTGTCAGCTCCCAGAGTGGTATTTGTACAGGATGTTCTGATCAGGGAGAACTTGGTTCTCTGTTTAACATTTCCTGATGGACTGTCAGGTCATGTCACTTTTAGAGCACAATGTCAGACATCTCTCTGGTCTGGCTTTTCCCTACCCTTATCCAGTTTACAATCACATGGCCCAGCCCTGCTAACTCTTACCTAAATAGCCAATATTCACCTGAGTAATACCCTTGAAATATTATTTTTATTGGGCTACCCTTTGTGAGTAAGGAATTGAGTGCAGGGTCCACCTCTTAGAGACAATTGAATTTTATTTCTCTATATTTCCAAACTAAACATGCAAATTCTTCTGTGCAAGATAAACATAAAAGTAATCATGGCCATTTACAGTTGATCTTCACTTAAGTGTTAGCTTGAGATATAACCTGAGGTTTTCCCCTAAACTGACTCCTGTCCAGATTCAGAAATCTCTAGCTAGAGTTAAGTAGCACTTTAAGTTCAAGGTAGCAGGCCTATCAAGGGGAGTGGGTTGGAGCTTGAGTGCCACTGAAGCTTGAGCTGGTAATGCAGTGGGGACTCAGCTTACAGTCCATTTGAGTGCTGGGAGTCCCCCAATGCCTTCCCAAAATTCCCACCTAGGGGTATTTGTTGTTTCTGTCCTCCCAGCCTATTAACTGGACCTTCTCTCTATTCAGTATAAATACCCACTTCAGCGTTTGGACCTTGCCTTACATGTCTGCACCTGTAGTGTTTATCTTAGCTCTGTGATTATGCTTGATCATTCAGATGGTGACCCGGGGGAGAGAGGGGGGAAGGCACCTTCTTCTAGCTGGCCTCAGGACGACACCAAGCTGCTTGTTCAATTGTGATGCGCTGCCAGCAGGGCTTATGGGTTGGGGTCCAAGACCACAACTCAGCAGGCGAATGGTGACATTTCATCCAAACTGTCTGAGGAAGGGATCCACCAGACTAGCCACCTATGTCGGGACAGGATCAAACCCCCGAAGACACCACTGCCAGGCAAAGGACCAAATCTCCCAGTCTGGTGAAACCCCACCATACTACAAGTGGCTTGACCAGGTACTCTCTAGTGCTGCAGAACGGAGCCACTTACACCCTGGACAGCTCCCGGACCCCAGGGGAAGTTCCTGGGTGATCGACCATAGATGAAGGACCCCCAGGGAAACCTGGGGCTGTCGCCAACCACAGAGTCTTGGGTGAGGTGAAGCTGACACTTACCAATGGGGGCCACAGCCATTCTGCCCTAATGCAGGACTCTAGGGAGGAGATGGAGAAACAGACCAGGGAGAAAGTGGCAAATGAATCAGCATTGCCTCAGCCAGATGAGAACTCCATTGTCAGGGGGGAATAACATAAGGGCCCGTCATTGCCTGGGTAGGACTAATCTGTATTGGATTATAACATTCAAAAACCAGTCGGAGAACGCTTCAACCTCCCTGGACACTCAATTACAGACCTAAAAGTCGCAATTCTTCAACAACAAAAACTTCAAAAACAGACTCCAATGAGAAACCGCAGAATTGGAATTAACTTGCAAACTGGACACCATTAAATTAGGCTTGAATAAAGACTGGGAGTGGATGGGTCATTACATGCTAATTTTCCCCCACTGTTACTCACACCTTCTTGTCAACTGTTTGAAATGGGCCATCCTGATTATCACTACAACCGTTTTTTTTTCTCCTGCTGATAATACCCCACCTTAATTGATAGTCTCATTAGAGTTGGTATGGCAACCCCCGTTTTTTCATGTTCTCTGTCTATATTTATCTTCCTACTGTATTTTCCACTGCATGCATCTGCTGAAGTGGGTTTTAGCCCACGAAAGCTTATGCCCAAATAAATTTGTTAGTCTCTAAGGTGCCACAAGTACTCCTTGTTCTTTTTGCTGATACAGACTAACACAGCTACCACTCTGAAACCTGTATTGGAAGGTGGAGGGTGGCAATTGCTGGGTAGAGGGTGGGCAACCCTTCTTAGAATGGGTACTGCCATTTCCATCCTTCCACCCCGAGCATCCAGAGGGCAGAGATCAGCTACTATCCTGTCTACCACTCTCTGCTGCATGTGGGAAACCATCATCCTCTCTCCCCCACACTCCCAGTACTCAGAGGGTAGGCTTCACTGCTGCTGCTGTGTCTGTGTTGTGTTCCCTGCTGGCCATACGAAGCTGCTGTCTTTCCAGATTTAAACTCCTGCCTGTATGCAAAGCAGGCATTATTAATACAAGCATACAAATGCCTGCAGACACAGAACTGGGGGTGGGAACAAGCACTTGCAGGGTATACAGCACTGTGCTTTCTCTCACACGGCACTAGAATTTTAGCATTTAAAGAGGCCATGCAAACTTTTAAAAAATAACGCTGTCCCAGGATGCAAGTCTGTGGCAAAGCCTTTGTTGGTGTAAAGTCAAGAGCACTTCAAAAGTCTCTTGGAAATACAGGACTGGACTCACACTGCTGCAGGGAAAGGAGGGGTGGAAATGCACATCTCCATTGGATGGATGCTCCTGCATCTAGTTCATCAGCCTGTTCACATTGGCCTGAACTTTACTCCGGGCTTATGCAGCCAGCGACCACTGAGTGGAGGCTTAGCCAGTCCATGGAAGGAAATGCCCAGGGTCAGGATTGCCATCATCACTCCACCCTCCATGCAGGGACAGTGGTGTGATGAGAGGTGACCGTGTGCACATCCCATTCACGTGACGTTGCACTGTGCCATTTGTGCGCGTTATACCTGGTTTAAGGCAGCTGGGCTGGACTGCTGCTATTGTTCACTGTTAACAATTCAAAGCAGCGGTGATGCTAGTATATTTCACTTTTACATTAATTAACTCGTAATGCAGCTGCACCAATACCGTTGGTCACTGATGCACAGTGAAAGGTTAATTCAGCTGCACTGACAGAGATAGGCACAGTTGCACTGTTAGATGCTTAAAGTTGATATTGATAGTGTTATTTACTTTGAATCCTTCCTTTGTTCAGTCCCTTTGCTTTTGTGAGTGCTTTGACTGCACTAGAGAGGGCTGGGCGCTTAACACAATTTTATTTCGCCAATCTCATCACAATAAAAATGCACGCGTGGAGAAGGCTTTCCGATACAGGACTACAGATACAGAGCCACAAGCTGCCCCTGACTCTTCGAGCCAGGCAGGGGGATTAGGATCTGGGCAGGAAAAAAAGGATTGGGCCCCCAGAGTTGGAACCTCTGGCCAGCCATTTCTGCTGCTGCATGCCAGGCAGGGGGACTAGGAGCTGGGTGGAGAAAAGCCCTGCATCCCACTCCTCATTCAGAATAGGACCCATGGCTTTCCATTAGAACACAGAAACAAACACGAGCAGAATTGTTGTGCTGCAGTAAGTTGCCAGGCACACACCACTTCTGCCCATGTGACCAGAAAGGACAAACATTGTTTTCCCAAAATACACCATGAGACTTTGGAAGGAGCAACTCAGAATAGTGCGGTGCTCAGAACCAAGGGAAATGCCCCCAGAAGGCAAGTGCCTTTGTTGGACTCAGTACTGTGGCCATGAGTGCACGGTAACTTGAGGATGGTTTGAGCTGGCCTTTCCAGCTTGGCCGCTGTCACTCACGGGCTTGCTAGCTGGAGTGGAGTACCTCGAGTGTAACCATTTGAGCTAACAAGGCAGTGAAGACAACCTCTTAGCTTCACTCTCATACGATTCTTATAGTTATTCCAATAAGAAAATGTATTTTGATTGCAGCTGACTAGCAGGACTCAGTTTCACTGTCTCCCTGTGTAGCGAACAGTTAGCATTCCTTGCTGACAAAGGACCTTATGTGCGTAGGGCTCTGTTTTGGCTCTGGGAGTCTGTGCCATGCAAGAGTGTATGTGGAGGTGTAGTACATGTGTGGCAAAAGCCAGAGGCAGAATGTTTCCACAGGGGCTGGGGAAGCATGCTCAGATGTGCCTTTTTTAAAGGGGCATGGTCAGCCTCTGAGATCAAGTATGCGCATAGAGGGATGGGGCCTGGTCATGGCCCCAGTTCACTCAGTGGAGATGTGGAACACATCTGACTGTGCCAGCTGCATCCTTCCCTCTTGGGGAGGGAGCAGTGGCTGTCTGGCTGCCTATTGTGCAGGTGTACTGATGGGGGAAAGTGGCACCCTGAGCTTGTGTTCCCCGCCTAAGGACAGCCAGAGTCTGACCTTTAATCTAAATCAGGGGTCGGCAACCTTTCAGAAGTGGTGTGCTGAGTCTTCATTTATTAACTCCAATTTAAGGTTTCGTGTGCCCGTAATACATTTTAATGTTTTTAGAAGGTCTCTTTCTATAAGTCTATAATATATAACTAAACTATTGTTGTATGTAAAGTAAATAAGGTTTTTAAAATGTTTAAGAAGCTTCATTTAAAATTAAATTAAAATGCAGAGCTCCCTGGACCGATGGCCAGGACCCGGGCAGTGTGAGTGCCACTGAAAATCAGCTCGTGTGCTGCCTTCGGCACCCGTGCCATAGGTTGCCTACCCCTGATCTAAACTCATTGCATCTGGGTGAGCAGAATGAGCAGACTCCTAGAAGGTGACAGTTGTACTAGTCTGCCTTAGAGATTAATGTTGCAGTTTGTTTTGAATAGGATCGGATGAAATATGGCTACACCACAACAGTCTGCAATGGAGAGACAAATGCAGGCCCCATTGATTGTAGCATACATGTCCCACAGTGCTGGCTGCTGGTGGAGCTGATAGATAGGCTATCACGTTTCCATCTGCAAACACAGACCTTGTGTGATGATAGCAAATTCACCTGTTATGGAAACAGAATGATTCTATATCCAGCAATGATGATTGACCCCACCTCACCCCACCCCCTTGGTATCCCACTGTTACCTTCGGAAGAACAAAGCAAGCTATCAAATACCATTGGGGTTAAACTCAGATTGCAAACTATACAATCGCTTCAAAAGCCATTGATGGCAATACTGGGTATTCTCTCTCTTTTAAAGTGAATTTAATGCTTGTGAAAAGTGCTGGGTTGACAGCCCTGCAACCTGAAGTCCTCTGTTCCCACATAACTGATATGCAGCTATAGAAACAATGCTAACTTCTCTCTGCTGCCTTCTAGTGCACCTCAGCCCTGTCTGGAGGTGCACTAGAGTAAAAGGGGAGTTTGCTCTCCATGCCCATTCACTCTTTGGTTTCTTTACTGAGACTGCCAGTTATGATGGTGATTTTTATGATTCAGCCATAAAAGGAACTGAACAGAGATCACTGACTTGTTGTACCTAGGCCACTGAACAGCCATCACAGAGCAACAATTTTCAGTCAATATTTGAACCTAAAGTGATAGATTTTACCAATTCCTTTTACTTGGTAGTCTGCATATTTGGAAATGTGATTGGCAATTATATTCTTAAATAGAAATTAACAGTTTTCGATAATATGATGTGTGCTTGGAAAGGCCACAGCTACACACGTACTGGGGAGAGAAGTGATTGGTTTATTATCTTCATAAGTATCTTTTTTGAATATTAAATATTAGACCCCTATTGAAAAGCATACTTCATAAGAGAAGTCTGAAGATTAGTAGATGTAGTTTAGCAGAAACATTTATTATGTAGTTATCCGTCACTAATGACATCTGATGAGAGACAATTGTGGCCACAGAGACAATTCATGAAATAAATCCTAATGGCTTCAAAACTAATTTATTAAAGGATTAAGAGGGATTTTCTGCATAAAGAATGCAGTTGCAGAAGATTATCTTAATGCCACTATGACCAGAATCAACCATTAGAATCAATGGGAATTTTTTTACATTGACTTTAGTAGGAGCTGGAGCTCCTATTACAATAAAAATTAGGAAGTTTTGCTGAAGTTTCCAAGGACTGCAGATATTAAATATGGAAATTTGCACACTCTTGAAATGTTTGCTCAAGATGGAACCAAAAAAACTCATTTCCCCCAACTGAGTGAGATCCAAAATAACCAGAGAAATCCATCTAAAGGTATGGACTAAATAGCATGGGCCAGATTGTGGCTTTTAATCAGGGGCACATGGAGCAGGGGGGAAAACATGGATGGATCCCTCCCCATGGCCCACACAAGGGCTTGTCACAGTTACCATTCCTGTGCTTGGGGGGTATGCAGGGATGGCTCCCCTCACTACACAGTGCACCAAAGGGAGCACTGAAAATGCAAAGCTTTGGACCCACCTCCCTCCCTTCCCATCCCACTGTTAGGAACACTGCAGCTGCTTTTAGCCATTTGTACCTTTCTCCAGTAGAAGTTGTAGGGAATTCCCCATCTAGTGAGTCCAGGCTTCCAAGCTCACATTTATATATAAGTGTAACAGACTCAGTTTTTAAAGCCTCTATCTAGAGTATGATGCTGAAATCAGTGGAAAGTTATTGACTGTGTTTTTATTCATTTCCAAAATCTGCTTCTATCTGGAACAAATCAGATGTTCCTATCAGCTCTAATATAGTATCCAGTTACTATGGATTTAGTTATGTTTCTAGGTTTGTTACCCCTAGTGTATCTCTTCTCATTGTTAGTAGTTAGTAATCGATAGAATGTATTCCCAGACTGTTCAAGTTAGCTGTAATGCAGCAGGCAAGCTGGCAATGATGAAAATCAGCTTCCTGCAAAGCTCCTAAAGAGCTCCCAGTAAGAGCCCCAGTTTGTACTGAATGACTTTTCCTCTACAAAGCTACTGTTGGATCCAAATTGTTGCCATGGTTTTCATATAAGGAGATTTACAGGACACAAAAAACTTAAAGAATTTGACTGAGTTTGAAACCTTCATTTGTAATTCTAGAAAGGCCCCATATGAGGATATTTGCATAAGAGTAGAGCCTTCTCTTCCCAGAGAAACTTGCAGGAAGCCCTTCAGTTACACAAAGCTCAAATGCAACTCAAGTAATGCACTAAAAAAACATGTTGTTGACTTACCATGAACAGTGCATTTACCAGAGTCCTGTAGGTGGGTTGCATGTTTAATTTACTCTCACACTTAAGCGCCCAAAGAGTTTTTGTCTGAGTTAATGATATGGTAGCCTGATAGGTTTATGATGGTCTCAGGGGAGCTCCTTACAAGAACAAAAGTTACTGCATCAGCAGATTTTTTTTTTTTATTTGGCTGGGTTTTTATTTGGGAGGGTTTGTCCCAACTATACAATTACTGAACAGCATGCTGTTTAGAGTGTGAGGCACACATACAGTACATGGATCTATCCCATGAATCAGAAGAGGTTATATATGTACTTTATTGGTCATTTGTATTATTTATTCTATGGCACTAACTGACCTTGCTCTTTTTAAAAATGTGTAGCAGTTACAATTACAAGCATATATAGGAAAGTATAGAAATTAGATGTTCTATTGTTGAATGCATTTAAAGGAAATTCATTAAGAACTGTGTGCCTGAAAGTTCAAACCATTTTCATTAATCAAACGTAAAATGCTACTCATTTTACTGAGTGCAAAACATAGCTTTTTAAACTGTGTTCAAGGAGACGCTCACTGAACAAGTGATATTTGGTTCTGTTCTCCAGTGTTCCGGTCTAGGGGTCAAATATGCGGCTTTTAATCAGGGGCACATGGAGCAGTGGGAAACATGGATGGATCCCTCCCCATGTTCTATGACCTGTGCTATGGAGGTCCTTGCTTAGGCCCATATCATCCTGTCTGATAGAATAAACAGTGAGAGGAGGCTTTGGGATTAGGAAATCTCTGAGAGGGATCCCTTGTGGAGATCCTCCCTTCCCTGATCGTTCTGTCAGGGAGTGGGATGGGATTTGTCCCACCCTCACCCCCACTGAATAGGGCTTGGGCCCACTCTCAAACCTAGGCCATCCAGGCAGAAGGCCTATGCCTCCATTCTAGCTCTGGCACCAGCAGTTTCTCTCATCCAACCAATAGAGGGTCCCAGAGAAGATCCTTAGGCATAGCAAGATCCAACAGTGGGAAACTAAAGTTAGACAAATTCAGATTTGAATAAGAAGTGGTGAGAATAATTAACTCCTGGAACCACTCCCCAAGGGCCATGGTGGATTCTCCATCACTTGAAGTCAAGACTGGATGGCTGTCTTGCAGATATGTTCTTGTTCAACCAGAAGTTATGGACTTGGTGCAGGAGTCACTGGTGATGTTCTATGACCTGTGCTATGTCGGAGGTCAAACTAGATGATTATAATAGGCACCTCTGGCCTTAAAATCTATGAGGGAGGGAGGGAGGGAGAGGGAAAAAAGATAACACAGCTCCAGGCCATGGTGTCTTTTTCAGTCAATCGCTGAAGGGCTGGTTGAGGGATGTGCTGCTTCTCCTTTTCCCCCCACAACCAGCTACAGTCCTCAGCTCCACCGAGTGCCCTCTGTAGGAGGTGGTGGTGTGGTGCTGTAGAGACAGCTGTTCTCCACTTCTGTGTGGGATGGGAGATGGGGAAGATCCATATGTGAAGTGCCCCTTCGGTATGTGGAAGACAGTCTATTTCACTGAGTTTTTCCTCAGGCAAACCCCAGTCAGTAGAACTTTCTTCTGCTAAGGACTGAGTGAAAACTGAATAAAACCTAAGAAAGGAAGTCAGGATTTGACTCTAAAGTAATGATACTTGATGTTTCATTGTTGTGATGGGGACTTAAAAGTAACTTGTGTCTAGCTTTGTATATCAGGAAACGAAGGGGTAGAGCAGCAAAAGTCATTCCAGGGACACAGAGCTGTGAAGTGTATTCTGTGCTAGAGAGCGAAACTGCTCAGATATTGTGTATACAAGATCAAATATAATTCATGATGGCTTTAAAGAACCAATTATACTGTTAGGGAAGAAATGGACCATACAGACTCATAACATTTTAATGTCTTTCTCCTCTGTAAAAGCTTTTTGATGAATTATTATCTGTGGAATTCACTAGCTTGCCAGCATCTCAAGGGATTTGTTTCTTCTGTTCTTTATGCACAAATTAAAACAAATCTTCCAGGAACAATCATCATGGTGCATTTAAAGTTTTCATTTAACAAGTCTGCGTCTTGCATGCTGGGCCAAGTCCCGAAGTCTTTATTCAGTCCCAAGCAGACAAAACTGCCATTGGAATTCTGGGAGTTTTACTTAGGAAAGGACAGGGATCCTGATCCCAAGAGGTGCTGAGTGCCCACCATTCTCCCTGAAGTCAATGGGCCAGAGTCTGAATTCCTCACTCGGGGACCCATGCTTCCCTCCACAGCATGGAGACTACAGACTTAGCCTCACACTGTTCCATTTCCCTAAGCCTGCAGAAGCCACTTCATGGGGTTTGGACTCTGTGATTTGGAGGGGGCTAAGAGGCAGTGGATTCATAGACTCAGAGACTTTAAGGTCAGAAGGGACCATTATGATCATCTAGTCTGACCTCCTGCACAATGCAGGTCACAGAATCTCACCCATCCACTCCTGTAACAAACCCCTAACCTATGCCTGAGTTATTGAAGTCCTCAAATCGTGGTTTAAAGACCTCAAGGTGCAGAGAATCCTCCAGCAAGTGACCCGTGCCCCACGCTGCAGAGGAAGGCGAAAAACCTCCAGGGCCTCTGCCAATCTGCCCTGGAGGAAAATTCCTTCCCGACCCCAAATATGGCAATCAGTTAAACCCTGAGCATGTGGGCAAGACTCACCAGCCAGCACCCAGGAAAGAATTCTCTGTAGTAACTCAGATCCCACCCCATCTAACATCCCATCATAGACCATTGGGCATATTTACGGGCTAATAATCAAAGATCAATTAATTGCCAAAGTTAGGTTATCCCATCATACCATCCCCTCCATAAACTTATCAAGCTTAGTCTTGAAGCCAGATATGTCTTTTGCCCCCACTACTCCCCTTTGGAAGGCTGTTCCAGAACTTCACTCCTCTAATGGTTAGAAACCTTCGTCTAATTTCAAGTCTAAACTTCCTAATGTCCAGTTTATATCCATTTGTTCTTGTATCCACATTGGTACTAAGCTTAAATAATTCCTCTCCCTCCCTGATATTTATCCCTCTGATATATTTATAAAGAGCAATCATATCTCCCCTCAGCCTTCTTTTGGTTAGGCTAAACAAGCCAAGCTCTTTGAGTCTCCTTTCATAAAACAGGTTTTTCATTCCTCAGATCATCCTAGTAGCCCTTCTCTGTACCTGTTCCAGTTGGAATTCATCCTTCTTAAACATGGGAGACCACCAGAACTGCACACAGTATTCCAGATGAGGTCTCACCAGTGCCTTGTATAACGGTACTAACACCTCCTTATCTTTACTGGAAATACCTGGCCTGATGCATCCCAAGACCGCATTAGCTTTTTTAACGGCCATATCACATTGGCGGCTCATAGTCATCCTATGATCAACCAGTACTCCGAGGTCCTTCTCTTCCTCTGTTACTTCCAACTGATGTGTCCCCAATTTATAACCAAAATTCTTGTTATTTATCCCTAAATGCATGACCTTGCACTTTTCACTATTAAATTTCATCCTATTACTCCAGTTTACAAGGTCATCCAGATCTTCCTGTATGATATCCCGGTCCTTCTCTGTATTAGCAATACCTCCCAGCTTTGTGTCATCCGCAAACTTTATTAGCACATTCCCACTTTTTGTGCCAAGATCAGTAATAAAAAGATTAAATAAGATTGGTCCAAAAACCGATCCCTGAGGAACTCCACTAGTAACCTCCTTCCAGCCTGACAGTTCACCTTTCATTATGACCCGTTGTTGTCTCCCCTTTAACCAGTTCGTTATCCACCTTTCAATTTTCATATTGATCCCCATCTTTTCCAATTTAGCTAATAATTTCCCATGTGGAACCGTATCAAATGCCTTACTGAAATCAAGGTAAATTAGATCCACTGCGTTTCCTTTGTCTAAAAAATCTGTTACCTTCTCAAAGAAGGAGATCAGGTTGGTTTGGTACGATCTACCTTTTGTAAAACCATGTTGTATTTTGCCCCAATTACCATTGACCTCAGTGTCCTTAACTACTTTCTCCTTCAAAATTTTTTCCAAGACCTTGCATACTACAGATGTCAAACTAACAGGCCTATAATTACTCAGATCACTTTTTTTTCCTTTCTTAAAAATAGGAACTATGTTAGCAATTCTCCAGTTGTACGGTACAACCCCTGAGTTTACTGATTCATTAAAAATTTAGGATTCTCCTCCTTCAGATTTGCCTTCCCCCCATCAAGCCCACCAGGGAAGCTGGCACAAGAGAGTACAGCCTGAGGCTGTATTAACTTGGGCAGCTTACCTGCCCTGTACTGCAGAATCCTTTAGGGAGGTTTAATGGGGCATCATGGAAGCCCTTGAAAGTATGGTTCCTGCAGTGATGATTCTTTGCCCCTCTGTCCACAGAGGTAGAGAAGATGACAAGGCCCTAAATGAGAATTGCAGGATTTCCCAATGGTAGTTTGCCTTAATGAGGCTTTTGGATTGCGCCCTATGTGCTCACTCTATCTCTCTGATACATAACATTTTATTATGATTTTAATGACACAGTCCCACATAACATTGTCATAAGCAAACTAGGGAAATGTGGTCAAGAGGAACTTACTATAAGGTGGGTGCACAACTGGTTGAAAGACCATACGCAAAGAGTAGTTATTAATGGTTCGCTATCAGACTGGGAGGGTGTATCTAGTGGGGCACTGCAGTCTGGGTGAGGTACTGGGTGTGGTACTAGTCAATATTTGCATTAGAGATTTGGATAATGGAAAGAAGAGCAGGCTTATAAAATTTGCAGATGACACCAAGCTGGGAGGGGTTGTAAGCACTTTAGAGAACAGGATTCGAATTCTGAACCACCTTGACAAATTGTAGAATTGGTCTAAAATCAACAAGATGAAATTCAGTAAAGACAAGTGCACTTAGGAAGGAAAAATAAAATGCACAACTACAAAATGGGGGGAAATTGGCTAGGTGGTAGTACTGCTGAAAAGGATTTAAGGGTTATAATGGATTACAACTTGAACAAGAGTCAGCAGTATGATGCGGTTGGAAAAAAGGCTAGTATCATGAGGTGTATTAACACAAGTGTTGTATGTTAGACATGGGAAGTAATTGTACCATGGTACTCGGCATTGGTGAGGACTCAGCTGGAGTGCTGTGTCTAGTTCTGGGCGCCACACTTTAACAAAGATGCGGACAAACTGGAGAGAGACCAGAGAAGAGGAATAAAAATGATAAAAGGTTTAGAAAACCTGATCTGTAAGGAATAGTTAAACTGGGCGTTTAGTCTTGTGAAAAGTCTTGAGAAAAGAAGACTTAGCGGGGACCTGTTAGCAATCTTCAAATATGTTAAGAATCATTATAAAGAGGATGGTGATCAACTGAAAGTAGAACAAGAAGCAGTGGGCTTAATTTGCATCAAGGGCGATATAGGCTGGATATTAGGAAAAACTTTCCAGCTACAACGGTAGTTAAGCTCTGGAATAGGCTTTCAAGGGGACTTGTGAAATCCCCTCATTGGAGGCTTTAAAAATCTGTTGGATGAACACCTGTCAGTGTTCCCTCTTAATTTTTTGCATCCATTTGCGGAATGAATTTTGTTATGTGCACCAATATGGAGGTGATGTGTGGCGGGGGTGAGGCCGAGGGGTTTGGAATGTGGGAGGGGGCTCAGGGCTGGGACAGAGGGTTGAAGTGCGGGGGGCGGGGGTGAGGGCTCTGGCTCCGGGTACAGGCTCTGGGATGGGGTTGCGGATGAGGGGTTTGGGGTGCAGGCTTCCCCAGGGCTGGGGTGGGGCGAGAGGACTCCCCGCAACCCTTTCTCACCACAGCAGCTCAGGGCCAGGGGAGAGGCACCTCTCCCTGGCCGTGGCAGCTCTGGCTGGGGTGGGCTGAGGGAGGAGCGCCTCTCCCTGCCTGCGCAGCCCTTGGTAGCCTGCTGCGCAGCCACACGACTGTGCAGCCTAGAGGGAACTTAGTTGTCAGGGATGATCTAGGTTTATTTGGCCCTGCCTCAGTGCAGGGGGCTTGACTTACTGACTTCTCAAGGACCCTTCCAGCCCTTCTATGTACTTTGGAAAGGCAACTGTGGGTAGGCAGACCTAAGGTATACGGCAATGTACACCAAATATGGATGGGAAGGATTAAGGCCTTATTCTGTATCTACTGTAGTAGATGATTTTCTGACATTGATTATTAGGGTTTTTTCCACATTAGTGCAAGCTGAACATTTCCTCTTATAAACATCACAAAACTGGGCTTGAAGCAATTGAAAATTCCAGTCCCGCCAGACTACAGTACAACATTTTAACCAAGTATTGTACATGTAATAATAACAATTTTAAATGTCCTTTTATCTATACCTTTGCTACTCTTTTGTTTCAAAGTAGGCATGGCCTTATTGCAGCAGGACTCCCTTCTGTTGAGCAGATCTTTTTTGTAATCTACTTTAATGAGAAAAAAACATTTTAACACTGTGCACTGTTTCTAGCAGAGTCATTTAAATGGCACCTCAGGAATTCAGTGTAATACTTTGAAGTGTGCTCTTATCTGTATTTAATCACACAGAAACCTATAGTAACTCACTGCTTTACAGAGAAGTTTTTAAAGAATTTCACATCTATGGCGGTGAGGGGAAACAGCACTTTGGAGGAACTGTCTTTGCACCTGGCCACACAGGAATCCTCATGTACTTTATTGGGTCCCTTCCAAAGGCCACTAACCTGACACAATCACACAAAGTACTTTTATTGAACCGAGAGAGAGTGAGAGAACTAATTTCTGAAGGCCAGGCTGTGTCACCTTTACTCATGCTGAATGATACTTTTCTTAGCAAGTTGTTTTATGGAAGAAAATGGGACTATTCCTAAGTGAGATACTATCCAGTGTGAATAAGAGTGGCACAATTTGGTGTTTCTAGGTATTTGTAGGACTCTGATCACAGTAATGGTTGGGCTCCAAACACACAATTAAACATGATGAATCAGAACACTTACATACCATAATGCTTATGTATGGAGGGTGTTTAGGGCTGAAGTGTGGGTGAGGAAGGGATTGCTGGACTAAAAGAGGAGTGTGTAAAGGACAGGGAAAACGTGGGGAGCGGAACAAGAAGAAGGGTGTGAAGCATAGTAGGCAGAAACCGTGAGGGCAGGCAGCTGGAACGTTACAGTGGTAGGAAAAGGGTGGGGTAAAGGAACCAACAACCAGTGACAATACAGAATTGAGAAAAACATTGTACAAGGTGAATGAGACAGACCAGTCCTATGGTGATGACTGTATGGATTGTGGTACCTAGGCCCTTGTCTGAGGGGAATGGACATAGTCTCCGAGTGGTGAAAAAAGGTGCATCTTGCTGCTGCCTCTTTATCAAGGAGCAGAGAAGAATCCAGTAATACTTAGCGGCTGGGCACAATTTTGACAATTTTGACTGGTGGCTTCCAAAGAAGGGTGTGGTCAAGGTTTTGGCTCTTTCACTCTCCCTACCAACATTACAGTTGTCTTCCCTGGGACAAGCTTCATCCAGGCACTGGTCTCTTGTAGGAGGTATGTCATATCTGTGAGGATGTTGGTCATTTGTGCTGGATAAGAAATGTACAGTTGAGTGCCATCAACGTATGCATGGCACTACACAATTTCTTCCCAAGGCATCACGTATATTGAAAAGGGGAGGGGACAGAACTAGTCCTGTGGGACTCCACATGTGAGAGCTTGTGAGGATGAGAAGCTGCTGCCTGTTATCATTCTTGAGTGTGGTAGAAAGGATTGATGAAAATCAGTTGAGTGCTACACCATTCACACCAGCTAGATCTTGTAGGGAGATGAGCAGTGTCTCATAATTGACTATGTCAAAAGCCACCAGCAGGTCAAGCTGTATGAACATCAAAGTTTGGCCTCTGTACATAGCCATAAGGAGGTCACCATTCTGTGCTACTAAAGACAGCTCAGTGTCATGACCCAGCCTGAATCCTGATTGTGAGGAGTCCCAGGATGTCACTATCACTTGTCTAGGAAAGGGAATGGTTTGGTGATTTGGTTTTTGCAGCGTTTGATCCATTTACTGTAAAGTGCTTTTTTTTCTGTCACAAATTCTTGTGGGTGTGTACAGATTCAAGTCAAGAGCAAGTACGTACCAAAAAAATTGCCTTTAGACTATTCAGTGAGTAATGAAGGAATAATGCACATCAAAGGAATGAAAAGTTTGTGTAATAATTTGTCATACTTACCTTTGGTGACTATCAGAATGTATCAGAGTGGAAATATGTGACGGATTCTCCAGTCTTTATACTGGCTTGTTTTAAAGGTGTTGTTCATTTTTTTCTCTAGAAATCAGCAAGAGGCAATTTTACAAAGCAGAAATTAACTTTAGTGTGTTTGTCCTAATCTGGCCCAATTTCCAGTTGCCTGACTGACTGTTCTGATCAGTACAATCTATAAGTTCATGTAGCAGCATTAAGCTTGTCTGGTATTTACGAATTTATTTCTCCCTAAGTTGTAAATGTCACACTTTTTTTGGTTCCTGCTGCTTTATTTGTTGTTTCCAGTTTGTTTATTTTTTGGAGGGGGTTGATTCCATTTCTGTGCCCAGCGAGACGGTGTCTGTAGCTGTCAGTTAATGAGCTTTTTGACCACTGAAGCAGTGAAGTATTGCCTGGGAATCTGAAGGCTTTTTTCCCCCTTTCCTGGGTTAGATAGTTGGTCTGAGGCCAACAGGTTAATGAAAGGGTTCTCTGAGCATGGCTAGCTGCCTAATGAGACTGAGCATGTTTGAACCAAAACGGCACCACAAACTTCCAGCATCTGCAGTAGACTTTGGAAGGTGCTCCATTTTCTGCTAATTATTACTGGAGCTAGAAAAATTGTGAAATAAGTTGGTTTGAAAGTATATGAACATGCTACATTTTACCCTACAATACCACTAATAATTTTTTGAGCTAAACAAACAAAAGTCTAGAAAAATATTAATTTAAAAAAGAACAACTAGGAAACAGATTCTTTTTAACCTTTAACCTCTGAAAATACTCAATAAATCATTAGCTACTCATTAACAAAAACAATGTGTGACTTACTGACCAGGAAACAAAAACTTGGAAGCTTTCATAGAGAAAGGGTACCGTTGGTTTTGGAATGGCTTTTCTTTTTAAAAATAAGTTATGATGATGGCAAACAAGTTGAACTGTGTATTAAGTCTTGACACGGAAAAGGACGTTAGTCTAATAGCTTAACTTTTTAAAATAGATGTTTTTTGTGCAGTGAGCTAAGCAAAGAATATGTTTATAATATGCACCTTCATATCTGTCCCCTGAGAAGAATGGATTTCCTTATGCCAAGCTTAACTAGGTTTGTTGTGTCTCCCTTTCAAGGGTACTCATTTATGTTTTTCACACTGTTGTTCTTGTCTACAGTTTGCTGCAAAGCCGTTTCCTCTGTTGTCAGTTGCTTCAAAGGAAGCAAAGGAGGCCAGAGCAGACTGAAATATTTATAATAGAAATGTTTATTGTTGAAATGAGCCTGCGTTGAGTTCCTGAAACATCCATAACAGTGGAGCAATTTTATGAGGTTGAATAAAAATATTTTTTACTCTCTGGATGTTTCTGGAAAAATAAAGTGGGCACTTCCACTCAAAAATGTGCACTTGTGAATTTTGAGAAAGCTGCCACTGATGAAGAAGATGAAGGTGATGCCACCATAAAAGCCATGTGGACTAGAGGATTAAGCACAGAGCAGGAAATCTAGAGTTGGGTTCCCACCTCTGCCACTAACTGACCAAAGAAACAGTTTTTACTTTGCAACCATTATCATTAAGTACAAAATATTAAATGTCATGGATCTGATTTATTTACAAATAAATCCACAGAAGTTTGGACCATTTTGTTAAACTGGCCACTGAACTTAGATTGTGACATTTGGGAAATATAATTAATACAGTACAAAAAATGTAGCCATTAAGTGTTTAAGACAGAGCCTGCATTATCCCTTAATCTGTGGATCTCTTCTCTACAGTATTTACCACGAGACCATCTGTACCTTTAATGGATAACTGAATGGAGCATGAATGATTTAAATATGTGCTTTCAGTGGCTGGAACTTCTAAATCATATTGAAGTACATCAATTTAGCATTGTCTCTGATTTTTAAAGTAAGATACTGACAGAAAGGATATCAAATTTGCAGACTATAAGACAGATACATGTTCTGACGACCCCATCACGGTAAAACTGAAATTTCACAGATTAAGATTATTAGCATTTTAATGTGTGAATGTACACCTGTGAGAGTATATGTATATTTGTTTATGTTGAAGAATCAGGAAAAAAGCCAAACAGATTGCCATTCCTCAGCTGGATCTTACTAGAACCTGACTTGACATCTTGAATAAAATACATGTGTGGAGGTGTCACTTGAGTCTGCTATAGACCTTAGAAATAAAAAATCTGCACCCAAAAGGATGTCATCTTTACCTTTGGGCTCTGAGAAGATGGTTCCTCCAGATCACATTTGATGGCATTCATTGAGTCTGAGACATCTCACAGGTGTCTTTATCATGGTCTGAAGGAGAGAGGTGGTCTGATTAAACAGGCTTGATAGTCTGGAACTTCTTCATTATAATCGTGAGGCTAACCATGGCTCCCTCTGTGTCATGGGGAATGTCATGGGTTAAACCTTAAACCTCAGATTGCCCCTCCTTAAAATGGTGTCAGAACTCTAACCTCCCTCACTGGAGTGTTGAGGCATAGTTAATGTTTTTAAAGCTCTGTGGAGATTGTGTGTGCTAATTGCCCTTATCTGAGGGAGGTAAATATTATTATTGCTATTTTACAGGTGGGGGAAAGTCAAATACACGAGGCTAAGTGATATGTCCAGGCTGCAGAATGAGTCAGCGTCCAAAGTGGGATTAGAAATGAGGGGTTCCTGGCTCCCAAAAGCCTATGCTTGATTGTTTAGCCAGAGCTGCTTCTTACCCTTATCTAAGTAAGACAAGAATCTGTAAGGTCATTCATTGGCAGTGTAGCAAGCAAAAATAAGAATTGGTGCAACGTACTTGAACGTGGGACATGATAATGACGAGAATGCTCTGCAAGGTGCAGCTTGTTTTTGTGAGACAAGGAAGAATCAACTTCATTTCTAATTTGCATATGTGGAACTGAGACCTCTGCGTAGATTATTTTTTGGTTATTTATTTATTGAGCTGTTGGTACCTCTGCATATTTCTCACTTTTACAGCATGTGGTCTTTGAAGTTTGAACCCCAACCTATTTCCACACAAACACTATGTGGAAAGGCAGCCCTTAGGGTTAGACAGTGAGAGGTAAATTTTCAGCTCTGTGAGCAGGACTTAGTTACATGACTTCCATTAACATTAATGGGAGTCATGCTGGTAAATTCCTGTGCACCACACTGAACGTTTACTCATGAATGCAGAATTACTGTACAGCAAAGCTAATGAAACTTGGCTTTTAGGTAGCATGGTGTTTCAAGAGGAGATTTTCAAAGACACAAAGGGCAGCTAGGTGCCCAGTTCCCATTAGAAGTCATGGGAACGGAGCACCTAACTCCCGCTTGTGTCCTTGAAATCTCCCTCTGAGAATAACAGTGTGGATGTTGCTATTTTTTACTGAACCTATCTTCTGTAAGGGCCCGGTCCTGTTCCTGTTGAAGTCAATGGCAAAACTAATTTGTCTTCCATATGAGCAAGAATCAGACCCTAAATAGGAATGCTTTGTCTGCTATCATTTAGTCTCACCAGTTTATTTTTCTTTGCACTGTTATTCCTGATCCATTGTTGCTTTGAACCCTTCTGTATAAGGAACAGTTACGTGATTTATTTTAATATTTACTTACATCATTTTAGATGTTTGTCTTTTTGTTGTAAAGTATGCCTCATGTCAGGTGCTGGAAAGGTGGATATTGTAACCATATTTAAAAGGAAAAAAAGACTCTCCATAGCCCACTAAATCACCAACAAACTTTGTCCCTTACCAGCAACTGATCCCTCCCTTTCAGGGAGTCTTGGAGAACAAACAGGCCGTGCAACATGATGAGAAAGTCAGAAGATTCAGGATTTTTTTGAACTGAGGCGAGGAGAAAGTTATGTAGTTGGGGACCCCTCGATGACAAACAGGCTGCCATATTCTGTATCTGTTTAAGCTTCCAAGCTTTTCCTGTTTTAAGAACTGTAGAGTAAACTCTAATAAACTAATCTTGAGGTGTCAAAGGTCAGGATCAC
Source organism: Terrapene triunguis (assembly GCF_002925995.2). Lineage (NCBI taxonomy): Eukaryota > Metazoa > Chordata > Testudines > Emydidae > Terrapene > Terrapene triunguis. Next base: position 25,419,802 of record NW_020664419.1, on the reverse strand, counting down.
TGTGACAAAGCATCAGCTAAAAGAAAAAGTTGCAACTCCTAGTCAAATATAAGGGACAAAAAGCTGTCTTGGCCACTGCAGCTACTTGATATCCAGAAGCAGTTGTGGATTCACTAGGAAATCCAGGCTGCAAGCCTGATTAACTGTGGGCAGACTCCTCCAGTGGAGGGAGAAGACGCCTTCTGGCATATCCTCTGGTGCTTCTAATTTAATAAACAGACTTGTTTAACTAAAACATCTTGAACTTAAGTGTTAAGTTTTTCTTCAAAATGTATAACATTAGTACCAAAAATGTAAATTACAACTTTGGAGCAGAAGGTTTTGCTATTAGCTGGAATATTTTATTTATTAATTCCTTAATTTTGACCAGCTTGTTACTAACATTTTCAGCATCGCATCTATGTATGTTCCCAATCATTTCCAAATTAGACTGCTATGTAGCCCATAGAATCTGGGAAATACAAAACGTGCCTTAATATCACTTAATAGAGGTCAAAACCTTTACATGAACAGCTGCCAAACTATGTGATCATGTTATCTGTTCATAGAGGAAATGGAAAATACTTTCCAACTGGAATTGTTTGAGACCAGGAAACTTCATTTTAAAATGTTTTTATGCACCAGTATAATTAGCTTTATAAATGAAGCTGTTATTCTTTGCAGCTCATGAAACTGACTGTTAACCATTTCAGTAAGTTCATGCAAAATCTGAAACTGACAGAATTGATCTTTTATCCCCGTTACTTCCTAGGTTGCAGTACAGATAAATTCAATACCAAAGAAATGTGCCATGTAAATGACTATATAAGTTGTGAAGGGAATGCACTGCAAGCTAAAGCAAACTTGCCCATGCATCATTATTTTTTTCAACAGTTGCTACTATTGATGATCAAAGGATCATAAGAATATCTCTCTGATTTCAAGTATGTAATAGGTAGGGTGTTAAATACTGAGTAGCCCCATTGACCTCAGTGGGACATGAATAAAGTGAGCAGGATTTGGCTCATGCAATGCTGTATATTACATACAGTGTTCTCATAGAAGCGGTGAAGTTAGAGAAGAAGGACTCAGTTGCTTTCTACAGGTATGAAATATGAAAAATGACTTTCTTTTATCAATTGTTGTTATTTAGTTTAGACTGATACTGTTATTGTTGTTTGCAATGTTGTCGTAGTCCTGTTGGTCCCAGGATAATTAGAGAGACAAGGCGGTGAGGTGATATCTTTTATTGGCCCACCTTCTATTGGTGAAAGAGACAAGCTTTTGAGCATACATAGAGCTCTTTCTCACAGTGAGCTGGAAAACTTGTATCTTTTAACAACAGAAGCTGGGTTGATAAAAGATATTACCTCCCCCACCTTGTCACACTGTTACTGTGTCTCTTACAAATATGTTATTCCTCAGTTTGAGGGATCTGTATCTCAGTTTCCGGGTGACTGTTTAGTTCTCCGCTTAGTTACACAGGTGTCAGACTGAAATAACTCTTTTGAAGTTAATGGAGCTATAAAAAGACAAAGGATATTCTTGTGGTTAAGACCCTGGGTGGAGATTTGTGTTCAGTTCCTGGTGGTGCCGTAGACTTTTGTGACCATCAATCATTTTTTTTCTGTGCCTCATTTCTTTGTTTGTAAAATGCCACACCTCTGCCTCACAAGGGTGTTGTGTGAGCGTAAAGTCATTAATGCTAGTGAGGAGCTCAGTGCTATAGTGTGAGTATCCAGATAGACAGTATAAGACGAGAACTGGCCTTAACATTTGTTGCCAGCCTTGCAAAACATTTATGACCATGTCTCTCATCACCCACAAAAATATTTGAAAATGTTGGCCTATGTGATTGAAGCAAGGCCATTGAAGGACTGAGTGTCAGAGCTGAGAGTGATCCCTTGCCCTCTGTCCCTTGTTTAGTCCACTACACCATGCTGCCTCTCTGTGGAACTGCCTCTCCTTGTGGCCTGAGGTCGTTCTGTGTGCTCAGCAGAGGAGCAGAGGTCGCTGGGACTCTGAGGCAGCCCTAGTGCCATCAACAGTAGTTGGGTGACACAGTGGTATACAGTTGTGATCTTGATCTGGAATCTTCCCCAAAATCAAGTATTCTGTCGCTGTATTTTTTTCTGCACTCTAAAGCCCAGTCCTGGTTTGCTGTGAGGGGGCTGTCATTCTTTTAAATGAAAAATTGGTTTCACGCTTTTAACCCTAGTGAGACATATTGTGTCAGTTTATATTGTCAAAGCTGTTTTTGCAAGGAAAAGACTGAGAAATATAATATTTTTAAGTGAGCTCTTCACTTTAGATGAGAGGGGAGAGTTGGTGACAGGAGCGGAATTGTCATGCTGTTCTTCTGGATGCTTGTTACTATTCTCAGATGAAGTCAGCCATTTTGTTTCCTCTTGCACAGTTGAGTTCTAAGTGAGATTGCCTTAACTAATGCATGTTTGGTTGCACAGCCTACTTTAGTCATCTTAAAAACAGAATGATGCTGTATGAGTGGATTGTAGGCATGTTGATTCTGCTGAGTTTGTAGCCTTATTTACAGGTATGTTGTTTATTTTCTTGAAGCCTCACATTGGCCGATTAGGAATTCCTCATGGACCTTCAGGAGAGAAGGTGGCAGTAGTAACAGTGGATGACTGTGACACCGCAGTGGCTGTGCGCTTCGGAAGTCTCATTGGGAACTACACATGTGCTGCCCAAGGAACTCAAAGTGGCTCAAAAAAGTAAGGGCTTTTTATAGATATTTCTTATTCATTCTCATATTTAAAAGGAATTGAGCAATAACACATGGGCAGTGAGAAGAAAAGCACACATAGCAAAGAGTTTATAAGAAAACAAACTGACTAAACTGGCAGATGAAATTCAGAGCACAGAAGTGAAAGGCAGTGTATATCAGAAGGAGCAATTTAAATAGCTCATATACATTGTTGAGTCTAAAATAACTGTAAAGACACAAGAAAAAATGTTTGGGACCATTGTTGAAAGCTCAGTGGAAACATCTGTTCACTGTACAGCAACAGTCAGAAAAGCAAATAAATTGTGAGGCTGCATTAAGAAAAAGAGAGTAATACTAAAAATATTTTGACATCATATTTTAAATTAATGGTACATCATCCCATCTCAGAAAGGCTATAGGAGAAATAGAAAAGATCCAGAGAAGGGCAATGAAAATCATTAGATACATGGAAAGCCTTCTGTCTGAGGAAAGTTTTAAAAGATTAGTATTATTTAGTTTAGAGAGAAAATGAATAACAGGTGAGACATGATAGAAATGTATAAAAACAATGAATTATATCGAAAATGCCAGTCAGATGATTATATTTACCCTTTTCCGAAATACAAGAACAAGAGGACACTCATTGAAGTTAAAAGACTCGTTAACATTTAAAACTGATTAAAAGATATACTTTTTATAGGTTCTATAACTATCCAGCGTAACCTACTGCCACAGGATGTTAACATAAGGAGCCTAGGAGGATTCAAAAAGGGACTAGCCATTTATGAATAACAAGATTATTAACCATCGTTACACCAGCCAGAATAAAAGTGTATATAACATACTAACCTTCCTGCTTTAGGCTATAAATCAACATCTCACTACCTGGGATTAAAAAGAAATTTCCATAGATGCATGTTGTTTCATAATTTTCCATTTACACCTTCTAACATAGCTAGTACTGGTCACTGTCAGAGACCAATATTTGACTCTATTGGTGTGGTTGGTATGGCAGCTCCTACAGTCCTAAATTACAAATTTGCAGCTAATTTTATTATGATTCTTTTTGATTATTGAGATCGGTACTTACAGTCTTGTGAAGCTAAATCCTGCAAATAATGAGCTAACAGAAAACAGTTAAATATCTCAGATTTCTTTAGTCAGATTAGCTGTGAAGAAACTGTAAAGTAAAGGAGGCCAAACAAATGACATGAAAATAATCCAGCTAATTTCTTACTTCTTTAGATCTTTGGACCTGACTGGACCTCTCCTGCTTGGGGGTGTCCCAAACTTGCCTGAAGACTTCCCTGTGCACAACAGAGAGTTTATTGGCTGTATGAGGAACCTCTCCATTGACAACAAGCCAATCGACATGGCTAGTTTCATAGCCAATAATGGCACTCTTGCAGGTATAAGCTTCCAGATCTTCAAAAGGCCACAAGAAAAAAGCTTTCTGTCTCGCTCAGAGTTCTTGTGTACACCAAGAACCAGATTTTCAAAGGCGGGTGCATGGGGTATGCATGGAAAACTGCAAGTGCAACCTTTCCATGTGAAAAATAGCACTTGATTGGCAGGGTGCAAACTGGTGTAGGTCAGCTAGTTGCGCATGTACACAGCAGTGAGGCACATGAACATTTTTGCAACGACAGTCCTTGAAATTTTTTGCCTGAGGAGAAATCCTGCCCTCCTACTCCGTTCCCCCACCCCCGCAATGCTGCCACTGGATATGGAAGGCCCAGTTGGTCTTGGAACTATTTCAGCTCAGCTGAACAGTGGAGGGGAGGATTTGGGAGTATGAATAAGGAGTCTGCCCAACCCTAGTGCAGAGCAGGTTGGATAGGGTTATGGGGAGAGGGAAACATGCTTTTACTCTTCACTGCCAACCCCTCTGCCATCTCTCTGGGAGAAATATAACAGCCACAGAAGCTGTTGCATCTTTGAATCTGTAGTAGCCACCATGGAGCAGTCTGGAAAATAAGGGAAAAGTCTTTCTAGCCTGGTCACTGTATAAATCCCCTACATGTACCCCATTTGCTTGAGTGAGGTGAAATTCATGCCAGTGCCGAAGACCCACACAATGTCCTGAGGCTGTGTGCACCACTTAAAGAATGAAATGGCACTTAGGAGGTTCACAAAGCTTCTGTAGGTCCTGAGGAGAATATCATTCAGGGATTTGCACATAGAATTTAGCCCTAAATGAACATTGCTCTAAGTCGTGTTCCAAGCACTCTGATGGCAAGGTGGTACTTGAGCAGCACTTCTGCCCTGAACTGTAACAGTTGAACCAGAATTTCTTTTAATAACCCTCCATTTTCATATGTTTGCATCTCAGCTATTAAAGCTCACTCTGCTCTGAAACGAAGTGTAATGAGGTCAAGAAGAGTGGAATATTTTAACCAATTCTGGTTATACTTTAAAACAAATGCAGTAGCTCTCCAAACCTGAAATGCAAGCTGCTCAGACGCTTGTGCATACTTATCATGAGTTTTAAAAAACTGCGGTTTAAAAATGAAACATGAGCTGCACTTCTTTTGGCCTGCTGAATACCGGTGTACTGCCTTATAAAGTGACCAGTTTCTGAGTACAGTCTCAGCTGTCTGGCTCCTGTATTGGAAGAGGCAGCAAGTGGGAAGTGGTGCTCAGATCTCCACAGGACAGGGCAGAGCAAATCACTGATTTGTAAAAGTAGTTAGTTCTTTCTTCTCACAGCCTGGTGGAGGTCTAGTTCAGTGATGCACTAGAGGAGGCACTCACTTCTGATCCTGTGTGTTCTTTTCAGGTAATTAATGAGTAATGACCATGAGTTAAGGGTGGAACTTCAGCACTAACTTTGAATTATCTGGCTTTTGCCAGATTGTGTCTTTACCTTAAAATTAGCTGAACACAATTCAGTTTTTCATCTAGGTAAATATGCTCCTGTTTCAGGGGAAGTAGAACAAAGAAAGATTTCAGTTTGGTTGCTTTGTGATTTGGAGGCACATTCCTACATAGTATCACTCCACTCGCTTCAGTAGAGTTACACCAGAATTAAGCCCTTGGTCTTTATCTGGGAGGTTTCTTGGTCTCTTTTGATCATATGGCTCTCAAAGTGTTGTAATGCTTTAATGATTTCCTTTGCCTTCAGAATTGAAAAAAGCCCAGAGACGGTCACTCAGAAACTTATTGTTAAAGTAATTTTAAGTCTGTTTTGATGTTATGCAACCACCATTACCAAATACACAGATGTGGAATGGTTTTAGGCTGAATAGCTCTGCTTTCTAAATTCCAGGTTGTGCAGCTCAGAAGAACTACTGTGATACTAATTGGTGTCAAAATGGAGGCACATGCGTGAATAAATGGAACACCTACACTTGTGAGTGCCCCCTGCGGTATGGTGGGAAAAACTGTGAGCAAGGTAGGTGCACAAGGCTCCCAGTGTATGTGTCCTCAAGTTTACCTGTGTGTTTTGGCATTTAGTTTTTAATAATTAACTTCTCATAATGTATATGAAAGTTTGAGATGCTTTAGGGGACAGATAATGGAATATTGCAATAAAGTGTAAAATTCATCCATTATATATTTGAAATAACTGTGTGTGCTCATCTATGTATTAAAGATGGTTGCTGACCTTTGGTTCAAAAAGCAGGAAAATATCAATCAGGAAATCCTATTGGGATAAACAGTAATAGCTTTTATCTTTTCCTATTATCTATTTACTAACATTAGTGGATTAGTTCTACAAAGATTGGCACTATTGATAATTTACTTAAAATAAAATCATCTGATCCAAAGCATATAGAAATCAATGGAAAGACTCCCTTTGACTTTAGTGGGCTTTGGATCAGGCCCAAAATGAACATGGACTTAATTATTACTTCCTTCAGCAATCCCTCCTTAATAAGAACACTTTACATTTTATTGGGCTATACTTATGACTGAAAAACTATGTATAGATATGTAAAACCTGTTAATAAAATATAGGAAAGGAGCAGCAGGTGTGCTTTATAAGGGAATGAAAAATTTGGACCCAGTTACTTTCCTGGGGAGGTAAGGGAGGTTCCTCATTAGGAAAACCATAGCTGGAGGCTGAGGCTCAATGCAGCAGCATTGGCATTACAGCCCCGACCCACAGTCTATATGGGAATAGCAGCTAGCCTAGGTTAGTACAGGTTGCTAATTTGTAGTGATGCTCCCATTCTAAGGGGAAAATCCCAGCAAAACTAGATTTAGGTTGCTTTCTAAGAAATAAAAGTTCAGATTCTAGCCTCACCTGCCCTAGTGTAAATCTGGAGTGACTCCACTGAAGTGAATGGAATTATTCCAAATGTACACTGATGTAGTTGACTCCCATGTCTTTGAAATTTGAGCAGGGGTTTCCTTATTCCGTATCCAAAAGAAGTTAGGCACACTCTTGCTTCCCGCTAGCAGGAAATAGATGCTAGAGTGATTACTGGATGATGGTTCCTCAAAAAGAAAGACCTCATTTGTCATGTTGCCTGATGACAGGTAGCTTTGTCAACCATTCGCTGGTTTCATCATGTGTTATATAGCATCTGACTGGTTAATCTCTCCACTGAGATTAACTGTGCTGAAACTGCAGGATTGGATGATTGGCTAAAATGGCAGGGCCTAATTCTGATATCATTCATACTGGTGTAAATGTGGAATAATTCCACTGAAGTCCAGGGGCCTGAGTCTCTTCTCTCTTTCTCCTAGTTTTGGGTAGAAAGATCAAGAGTTGTATCAAATTCATATTGTCTTTACCTATTATACCAAAAAAAAAAAAAGTATCAGATCATCAGGTTTTTGGAGTAAAAAAAATTACCTTACTGGCTATTTTACATAATTAAAAGTACGTTTTAATGCCTAATCATGTACCTAACCAGTATGATTTATGGTAAATGCAACAGTATTATCCCCCATTGCAAAGGTTTCTCATGCATTAAATATAGTGCTGTAATGCTTATTCTTGCCAAAGCTTCAATTTCTTGAAGAATTTTCAGTCTGTAGGCAACAGGTCACAAATAACTTACTTATTTCTCATAATATAGCTGTGGGGCAAAATATCCATTAAAGACAATTCAGAAATTCAAAAAGAAGGGAACTATTAGCAAATGTGGGCAATGATTTCAGGAGCCTAAAGTTGAAGTCAATGGGAGCTACTGATGCTCAGCACTTTTGAAATTCAGGCCACTTATTTAAGTGCCTAAATATAGACTTGGGAGACTTCTGGTTTTGAAAAGTTTACATGTAAATGTAAAATCCTTATTTGGGCTCAGTTGACTGATACATTCTGAACAGCTGTTCTAGCAATTTTGCATCTCTTTCAATTTCACTGAATATATATCAATGAACTTGGCTAGGCCAAGAATCTATCTTATTTGAGTGTTAAGCTCTTCAGGACAGGGGCCATGTTGTTACTTGCACACAGTTCTCTGTTACACACATTCTAGGGCACTAACCTTTACCTTTCCATGGGCTCAAGGCGTAACCCTATTACTTTAGGCACACCCACCCTTTCCCAGTTCCTAGGGCTTTGGGTATAAGGCACCCAACTTTACCCTAATTTTGTTGCCCGACACTCTAGAACATCCCACCTCTACTTAGTTCCTAGGGCTCAAGGTTTCCACCTCTACCTAGATCCTAGGACTCAAGGTATAACCTGGTTGATTTAGGCACCCCCATCCTTTCCCAGTTCCTAGGGCTCCAGGGGAAAGGTACCTAACTTTACCCCTCCGTGGGCTCCGGGCTCTACCCCTCCGTGGGCTCCGGGAAAACACCCATTCCCTGTGGACTCAGGGCTTAATCTTTTGCAGGTTTACGGGGTCTTTTACCAGTGAAAGAAACTTACACAGTAATATCCTACTTAACCTCTATTTATTAACAATCACCAAAACAGAATGCACATGCAAAGCATACAATGCTCACCATTCCCAATTAGGCAGACAGACTTTTCCTGCTGGCAAGTCAGGATCAGGTCATCTGGGGGACTCCAGCTTCTGTATGGTGTTGAGGTCTGGCAGGTCTGATCTTGGGGTTGTGTCCTGGAGTTGGTTCCCAAGCACTTTGGACCCCAGTTTATATAGTGAACCTTGAGCCCTGCTTAGCTGTACCTTAACCAGTCATTTAACTAAAGTATTACTAAACAGTTTTCTAACCAATCCTAACATATTGTAAAACAATTCTTTAACCAATCATACCCCACCACCTTAATTGATTTACACCTAGCAAAATTAGTTATGTAACAGACAGAAACAATCAGAGAACCAGACAGAGACCATACAGATGAACAATAGAGAAGCGGGGACCATAAAGACAAACAGTAAAGAAGTAGGGATTTCACAACCTCAACTTGTTGATAAGTGATTTCTTACCAGACAGAATGCCATCAAACAAAGTTTTCTTTAACCATCTTAAGATCTGTTTCTTTATCTGGTGATGATGGGCACTATTAGGACAGGATCGCCTTCTTAACAGCCCGATATTAAGCTGTTTTAATGTAATTTAGATAAAATGTGAGGATATGACTTTATGCTTCTTAGTTCATGGTTGTGGTTCTCCTAATGTGGCTGCAGACAAAGGCCTCAGACCTTACAATATGGCTCCAGGAAAAGGCCTTATCCTTACAATGTCATCCTGTGTGTTTGTACAGTGTTTAGCACAATGGGACCTCTAGTCCTCATGGGTCCTTTTGTACACTACCATAACACAAGTAATAATTCATTATACCAATAGCTAGGAGTCCCCTGGGGGTTAGAGGAGGACAAAGCATAAATGGAAGAAGAAACCTGCATCTAGCTCCTTGGGTGTGTGGAAATCTAAACAGAGCATTAGCAAACCCAACAACAAACCAGTATGTTTACATTTGTCATCTGTAGACAAGGCCCCATGTCCTCCACAACAAGCTGGAATTAAGTTCTGTGTCAGGGTCCCTTGATCCTGTGGCCCTCTGGTGAGGCAGGCAGGACATTTGGTGATAGCTTCATTTAAATTAAAAAACGGAGATATTTTAACAAGTTAATTATGAAAAAAAAAATGAAGGAAGCATAAAAGTAGCCCATATGTTGTTTACATCCCCACATTTTCAGATTGCCAGAGATTATAGTATTGACCACACACAGCTGTGTTATAGAAGTCGGGGGGGTGCTGGATAGGGGACATTTGGAGCTTTTGGCACACAGGGGGTGTGGGGAGCAGTTTGAGGTTCTTTGCTTAATGATGTTTCTGGATGTTTCTGCAAAAATGATGAGCAGTGAAACCGTAAACAGTGCTGACATTTAAATAATCATGTTTAGGGTACAGTGTTAGCTCCTCAATCAGGTGAATGGATAAGCCCTCAGAGCTATTGTTTCAGGCTGTCTGCAGGGTCAGGTAGACATCTCTGCATCATTTATACTCGGTTCATATTGCCAAGATTATCCTGCAAACGAGAGCTAGAAACATAAAATTTATTTTAAAAATGAAAGTTCAGATTTTGGAGCATAGTTCTGCAGCTAAGGATAGGCAAAGTATATACAGGAGTGAATCAAGTCAAGTGTATACAACAGTGTTGAACTGTGGAGTACTGATTATTTAGAGAAATGAATTCAAAATGGTGCAGCTACACTATGAATTCTGTTGTCCATTTCCTTCCCTGTCTGCTTGTGGTGAGCTGGCAACAACTCTTGCTGTAGACCGTGGGAAAACTTAGCTGTTAGAAGAGCGGCACGACTAATTAGAGGACTGTGTTTCTGTTACCTCTGTTCCCCTAAAAACCAACCCAGGGTCACACTTGTATTAGTTTTATTACAATGCCGCTGTTGGGTCAGATAGAAAAGAGATGGAGCTTAATCAAACACGCACACATTCACCGCATTCATACCCTCATGCACCCACACACTACACAGGCGGAGAGTTACCGGAGACAGCACGGAGACCGAGAAACCGCAACGTGGTAGATCTGGCGTGTCCGCCTGCGGTCACGGATCCAGGCTGCTGAGCAGGTCAAGGAGCAGCAGCTGCTTGTGTGCATGGCTGTTTCCTTTTTCTGGAACTGGGCGGCTCCTGTCACGTATACTGAGTTTTCCTTCTGTGTCCGTCACTGAGAAGCATTCCCAGACCAGTTCCTTTCATGCATACCAGGTTCTTCTTTTCTTTACTGCACTCTGTGATTGCCTTCTCAAGGCAGATTATCTCATACACACCTGGCTCCTGTCTCTGGGCTCCTTTCTCGTTGCAGTTTCTACACTCCCACACACATACACTCCATTGTTCACACTCTCTCTGATTGTGTGATGGGATATTACACAGCTTGGAAGTTCATACAAGTGGTAACTTGAAAAGGTTACAGAGCTTGCAAAGGTTACAAAACCTAAAAGGCTCTGCTAACAATAACTGAAGTTACAAAGTCTGCAAAAAGGTTGCAGAACTTAATGATACAAGTTACAGATCTTACAATCGCATTTGAGCGGAGGCTTTACATAACAGTTTCAAATTGCAAGCAGCAGCTTAAGCCTTATGGGTTCTAATGTCCCTTGAGGTGAACTTGTGCTTCTGTCATCTACTGGGATGTACTGTAGAACAGCTGTTTTAAGGGCCTAATCCTGCAGTCTCTGCACACACAAAACTCCCATCTACTTCAGTAGGAGTTACATGTACATGAGTGTTGCAGGATGGGGACCTAACTGCAGGACACAACTCTGACAATAAGGTGCTTTTCACTGAAGGCTGTGCCCAGTGGTTCACTGCGTAAAGTATATTTGCTCAAGATTAGAGATTGGGGCAATGCTGTGGGCTTCTTCCTAACACTGGAGCATTCACTTCTGTGCTGCTAGTGCAGATATTTTATTAGTTGCACAAGAGCATACCCGCTGCCTAAAGGTTGGGTAATTCAGACAACTCACCAACCTGGCTCTGGAAGATTTGAAATTCATTAGAAGTTTCCTGTTGCCTCAGAGCCATTTCCTTTATGCTTAATCTATTAATTAAAATCAAGTAATCCGAGATACACTGGGGCAAATTACCACCCTCGTACTGCCTGCTTTGTTTACCACTTCAACACCAAAAGAGAGATGTATATAGTTCTTCAAGTAGATGCAGACGTGTATTGTGCAAGCGCAGCTCACTGGAGCTGGAGAAATTTGCCTAGCAGTACCCGCAAGGATGGCACTTGCACCTCAGGGCTGTAGCCCCTCCCTTTGCTATATGAGGCAGCGCTGCCCCAACCTTCCCCTCAGTTCCTTCTCACTGCCTGTGACTGGAGTCAGAGCTGTGTGTGGTTATCACCTCACGTTCTCTATCTCAGTTTTTCTGAGAATTTCCCTTCATGTAAGTAGTTTTTATATAGTTAGTAGTACAGTAGAATATCAGAATTATGAACCCCTCGGGAATGGAGGTTGTTTGTAACTCTGCAATGTTCATAACCTTGAACAAAAGGTTATGTTCTTTCAAAGGTTTACAACTGAATATTGACAACACAGCTTTGAAACTTTACTATACAGAAGAAAACTGCTGCTTTCCCCTTTTTTAAAGTAGTTTACGTTTAACACAGTACTGTACTGTACTTGCCTTCTTTTTTTTGGGGGGGGGGGTGGGTGTCTCTGCTGCTGCCTGATTGTGTACTTTTGGTTTTGAATGAGGTGTATGGTTGACCGCTCAGTTTGTAACTCTGGTGTTCATAACTCTGAGGTTCTACTGTACCGTGGATCGTGTTAGTTAAGGTTAAGTTAGATTTAGTTAGGACTTCCTGTGTGACACCCATTCCAAGGTTCAAGCACTGCCCATCATGGGCGGGGGGAGCAGCGATTCCTAATACTGACCCCCCACATGAGGTGCTTGCTGTGTTTAGGCAAGGGGCACACAAGGGAGCGGTGTTCTATCTGTAAGTTGTTCACCAAAAGAAACCAGATGGCCAGAGACTTGCATTTGAAGCAGCACCCCAAGCAGGCCATGAGGGCTGTTTTGGCACCAAGGCCCACATCTGGTTGGCAGACGCCTTTGGACTTGGTGAATGAGGTCACTCCGCAGTCCAGTGCTGCCATCTCCCCCAAGAGATGGAAGAACCACTCACCTGCTTCAGGGATGCTGAGGAGGAAGTCCCATAAAACTGACCAGAATCATCCCAGGGCTTGTCAAAGGCTTTCTGAAAGTCCAAGTACACTATATCTGCTGAATCTCCTTTGTCCACATGTTTGTTGACACCCTCACAGAATTCTAATAGATTGGTCAGGCATGATTTCTCTTAGAAAAGCCATGTTAACTCTTCCCCACCATATCAGGTTCAACTATGTGTCTGATAATTCTGTTATTGGCAACAGTTTCAACCAGTTTGCCTGATACTGAAGTTAGGCTTACCAGCCTGTAATTGCCACGATTGCCTCTTGAGCCTTTTTAAAATATAGGCATCACATTAGCTGTCCATGAGGCATCTTATACAGAGGTTGATTTAAGCAATGGATTATGTACCACAGTTAGTAGTTCTGGAATTTCATATTTGAATTCCTTCAGAATGCAGGTGAATACCATGCAGTCCTGGTGACTTATTACTGCTTAATTTATCAGTTTATTCCAAAACCACCTCAATCTGGGACAGTTACTCAGATTTGTCACCCAAAAAGAATAGCTCAGGTTTGGGACTCTCCCTCACATCCTCCGCAGTGTAGACTGATGCAAATAATTGATTTAACTTCTCCGCAACAGCCTTGTCTTCCTTGAGTGTTCCTTTAGCACGTCGATTGTCCAGTGGCCTCACTGATTGGCAGGCTTCCTGCTTCTGATGTACTTAAAAAAATGGCTGTGAGTTTTTGTGTCTTTCATTAGTTCCTCTTCAAATGCTTTTTTGGTCTGCCTAATTATACTTTTACACTTGTTACATCGTCAGTCATCATGTCTTGCACATAGCTTATTGAGGGTGCACCTGGTGGTGACTTCAGCATTTCACCCACCCATCCATGGGAGGTCAGTATTTTTGAATACCATGGTAGCAAGGTTCTTGAAAGTGAGAGAACCAGTTCCTTTGTGGGACCTTAATACAGTCCTAGCAACTCTGATAGGGCCTCCGTTTGAACTTTAACTTTTTCTCTTTTGTGTCAAAAAACTGCATTCCTGGTGGCAATAACATCTGCAGAGAGAGTGTATGAGCTGCAGGCTTTGATGGCAGACGCTCCTTACACATAGTTCTCCAAAGACAAAGTGACCTTGTGGCCACCCACCAAGTTTTTATCTAAAATGGCCTCCTAGTTTCATTTGAATCAGGTGATGTATTTACTGTGTTCTTTCCTAAGCCGTATTCAACCACAGAGGAGCAACATCTCCAAACGTTGGCTATCAGGCAATGTCTAGCTTTTACCTGGACAGGACTAAACCTTTTCCCACTTTGCCTCATCTGTTTGTGTCATATGCAGACCAAATGAAGAGACAGACAGTCTCTGCGCAAATGATCTCTAGATGGATAACTTCCTGTATCAAGACATTATACAGCGTAGCTCTGACCATGACCCCTCAAAGGGTGTGAACTCATTCTACGAGAGCGCAAGCTACTTTGATGGCATTTTTAAGTGACGTTCCAATATTGGACCTTTTCAGGGCTGCCACTTGATCATCTGTACATATGTTTACGAACCATTATGCCATTACCGCTGCATCCAGAGCAGATGCAAACTTTGGGAAGGCAGTCCTTCAATCCTTGTTTAAATAGACTGAGCCCCACCTGCAAGTACTGCTTGTGAGTCACCTACATTGAATACACAGCTGCATCTACTTGAAGAAGAAAAAAATAGTTACTTACCTGTGTTGTAACTGTTGTTCTTTGAGATGTGATGCAGAAATGCATTCCACAAACCACCCTCCATCCCCTCTACATTGGAGTCTATGTTCTTGAGGTTTGGTGCGAAGGAATGGAGAGGAGGGGCAGTGCCACCTCATATAGCCAGGGTAGGGTATATGGCCATGAGGTACAAGCGCCGCCCCTCCAGGTACTGCTAAGCAAAATTCTCTAGCTCCAGTGCACTGGGCGCCCGCACACCTATGTGGAATACACGTCTGCATCACATCTCCAACAACAACAGTTAAAATACAGGTAAATAACTGTTTTTTATTTAATTTCTCTCTCCAGACACATCTCTCTGTAACATAGTAGCACCCTGAGCTTTTTATTTAGCTTTAGTAGAGATGTCTTTAGATATTTTGTATACCTGAAGCAACTGGCAAAAATATGGAGCTACTGGTGATTTCATAAGGTACTGACTTAATAACAATAAAATGAGGCATCAACTGTAATAATGTCTGTAATACAACATTGTTTCTTGCCATGTTAGTAAGGTATTTATACTAATGAAATCTCGTGCAAATATTATGATACAATATTTTTATAGTTTTGTAACACACTTCTTTTATAAAAGGAGTTTGTTAACACATCATAGAAAAGAAGAAAAGACCCTGTTTAGAATAAGATGTTAATGAAGATCTGTTTCAGTGTTGAGCTGAGCCCTTCAGTTGAGACAAAAAAAAGTTATTTAACAGACAACATGATTCTCCATCTCTGTCGCTTTCTCTAGTTTTTATGGCCCCAATTCAAAACAGCAGCACGATTTTAGCATGGACTTAAATCCTAGTGACTTCAAAGTAAGTGCTTAAGTGCCCTTTCTGAGCTGAAGCCTATAAGGGCAGTTCTCGACTCTTGGCTATGGGACAAAACACATTTACAGTATTTTAATTTGTTTTTGGATTCCATAATTAGCAATGATATACATAAACACAGTAACACATTAGATTAAAATCAAACAAACAATAGAACTTAATTTTCATCAGATATAGAGAAATTATGCAAGAATAGTCCAAACCTATTTGTATTATGATTTTAGGACTTCATTTTTTATTGTAGGCAAAATCCATTGGTCACCATTATGAAGACTACAGTTACCAGATAATGTTTTCCGAGATACTACATTCTCTTTTCTGGATTTAGAACAGGAAATAATTGTGATAGCCATGATATCGCTATGTGGTAACTGTTGGCAAATGATATAATTATTATCGGGACAATTGCACTATCTATGGTAATTGATTGGTTGCTCACTATATAGAAGTATGGCCAAATTTAGCCTTGACATAAGCAGGAGCAACCCCCGTTGGCTTCAGTGTTCTATATCTCCTTCTATACAAGTAATGAATAAGGTCCATTTATAAAAACAAATTGCAGATGAAAAACCCATGGCAAATTGTATTGTTTTTCCCTCTAAGTCCTTGTGTTAAAAGATACAAAATGTTTTTTTTTTTATCTCTTGTCTCTTGATTTACAGTAATGCCTTCTCCCCAGCGTTTCAGTGGTGAGAGCATTATTGTCTGGAGTGACCTTGATATTACTATCTCTGTACCATGGTACATTGGACTCATGTTCAGGACCCGGAAAGTTAATGGCATGTTAATGCAAGCTAATGCAGGAACTTCATCCAAGATCAACATTCAGGTAAGTGTGTGGCATTCTTAATCTGGAACAGAATTCAGAAAATTTCCCCAAATATCAACTGACAGGGCTAAACTGAGTATGTATCTTCATGCATGTAGCTAAAAGTAACATATGTAACATCAGATACTGTAGATTTCATCACCTTGTTCCCCTTCGTCATTTTACAGTTCAAAAGCTTTGTATAACAAGATGTATTTCTATAAAATGCAAAAGCTTAGGAAGTATAAGTATACATTGACATAAACAGGAAGAACTCTATCTTACCTATCATGAAATACATGTAGTCAGAGCTAGTAGTCAACCAATGATGTCTGCTGTGTTCATCTGCCCATTGTATTTACTCTTTCCCTGAATAAGGCAGAAACCGGAAGTATCTGTTGAAATTGAATATAAACACTTTTAGTGCTAAATTCAGTTATTGAGAAAAGTGGCTTAGCCTCACTATGCCAGATGTGCTGAGTTCTGTCCTGACACAAAGATTTGACTTGTGTTTGTAACTCAGATTCCATATCATTTTTATTCTTCTTCTTCCTCATTTTTGTCTTTGTCATCTTCTTCTTCTCTTTCTTTGTAGGTTAGAAGCAGAATTCCCTAAATTGTGTTGGGAGGGGTTGCAACTGTACCACTTATGAGTTTTTCCCAGGTTACACAGCTCGTTACTCTAAGAAGCATTGTTTGCCTGCACTCATACTGGTGGTCCATCATGAGCTTCATTTAAGAATAATTCAGTATTTCAGCAATGAATAGAGATGATATTTGTTTCCTGCAGATCTTGAACAACTATGTGCAATTTGAAGTTTACAACGGCCTGAACCAGGTTGCTAGTTTGAAGATGACCCAGTCACGAGTCAGTGATGGTGAATGGCATCATTTGTTAATAGAGTTAAAGAGTGCTAAAGAGGGCAAAGACATCAAGTACCTGGCTGTTATGTCCTTGGACTATGGGATGTATCAGGTGAGATGCATCATAACTTGGCCTTTCTTTCATCATCACAGAGGGCCTTTAAAAAGAAGGGAATGGGGAAGGGATGGTAAACAAATACCATATACTGCTCCTACTGCAAGCAGTATATGGTCCAGATTCTTCAGTGACTTACACTTAGTGTAAACCCGTTGAAATCAGTGGAGTTTTATCTTTTGACCATGCTTGTAAAATCAAGATCAGATAAATAGCTCTTCATTTCGTTAGTAAATTTTTCTATTTTAGCCTACTGTCAATTGCTATCAAATTAGTGCATCTGTAAGGAAAGCAGTGCTCTCTGTTGGAAAGGATAATAGTGCGGTGACCCCCTTATCCACTGTCCTTTTCTTTCTTTAACAGAGCACTGTGCAGATTGGAAATCAACTTCCTGGACTAAAAATGAAAAGCATCATTGTGGGAGGTATCTCTGGAGATCAAGTCTCAGTGCAGCAGGGTTTTTATGGCTGTATGCAGGTAAGAATAAAATATGTAGTAGCTTGCATTTATGAGAAGATACCTGAAAGAAATAATTTATTATCCTTTTCTTCCTGAGTTTTGTTTTCTGCATAACTTTTAAATCCTTATAACATATCCAAGCACCAAAATATTAAACATTGCCCTTTTCTTCATGTAGGAATCCAGTCTCTTTTGACCTCAAGAAATTTCTTCTTTCCCTTCTTGGTTTAAATCAAAGTCCAACACTTTAAAAAAAAAAAAAAGCTGGCACCTGACTAAGCAGATCACATGTATAGATTAAAGAAGTTAGTGAGATGCATTGTTCGGGGTATGTACCACTGTATCCTAAAGGAAGAATCTCTTTAGTTGACGTTACTGTTTTTCTGTGCTCAGGGAGTAAGAATGGGGGAGACTTCTACAAACGTAGCTACGTTGAACATGAAACAGGCAATCAAGATCAATATAAAGGAAGGCTGCGAAGTAGACAACCCTTGTGATTCCAGTCCATGTCCCCAACACAGCTACTGCATTGATGACTGGGACAGCTACTCCTGTGTCTGTGACCCAGGTAAAGGAGTTTGCATGATCATTGGGCATAATAGTTCGAGCACTGGAATTGTATCTGGTTTTAGTTATGTTGCAAAGGGCTTTGATATTATTTGGGATTTTTTAAGTTCATCTTCTCTGTGTTCTCATATCTCACACACAAACTTTTCTAGTGTTAGATTTATGTTTTACACCCCAAGGCCCCTAAGGGACATTTTGAAACTTTTCTTTTGTCAGTCTTCATTTTGAGGTGTGTGCCTGCATAAGTTCAGTCACCTCCTGAACTTGCAGAAAGAGAATATAGAGCTATTTGTAATGCATGACCTGAGCAAACGATCAGAAGCTATTGATCCAAGAGCACCCAAGGTGTTTTTGCAAACTGTTGTAAAGTATAGCTTGTTACCTTTTTACTGCGAGGGGAAAAAAAGGTATCTTTCTTGACAGTATCTCTGGGGAAATCTACTGATTATCCACGATGTGTTATTAGTCTATAAGCTTAAAATAGATGGTCTTTCTAAGACATGCACATCGTAAATTACAGTGGATGCTGTAATCTTATAACCTTGTCTCCCCAGGGTACTTTGGGAGAGACTGTGTTGATGTGTGTAACCTGAACCCATGTGAGCATGTCTCCACCTGTGTCCGTAAACCTAGCTCATCCCATGGGTACACCTGTGAATGTGGACAAAGCTATTATGGGCAGTACTGTGAGAGCAAGTAAGAGAATTATTTTTACTGTTCAATCTTGATCTTTCCCAGTTCCCCTATTCCTTCCATGAGTATAAGGCAATGGCCCCCCTTTTTTGTTTCAACAAAAATTCCCCTTGTCATTTGAGAGCTGATAACAATAAAGGTTGGCAGATCCCTTGTCCTGCAGAGCTGCTAAGCACAGCAAGAGTTCAGCTCTGTTCCTGTAGAACTTAAGAGTTCTACAGAACAGGGGCTCCTTGGTATCCTACCCCTTCCCTCTGGTAAGGAGCCAGCTGGCCATGGAGAGGCAAACAGCAACCTAGCACTTTCTCATCTATTGTCCCATTTGAGTGCAATATGGGTAATTCATAAAGTCCATGGAAAATGGAAAGTCTCATGTAATGTACTGTGTTTGTCCCCTTTTGTGTGTCACTTAGGAGTGTTTTCATCTGCTGCATCAGTCCTCTTGGAAACTGCAACCCAGACCCTCTCTGTTGTTGCATTGTACAGCTACACATATTGGTTGCAGTGTTTCCAAAACCAGCCACATTGTCTGGACCAGAAAGGCAGATATTCCAATTGGCATCACTTATTCCTGTAATAATCCTTTAGCACTCATCATTTACATTTTACTCATAAAAATACATAAGAATACTAGCCCTGCAATTACACAACCTGCTCTCTGCAATGCACTGAAAGCAGCCTGTCTTGCCATAAATAAGCAGCAGGGAGAAGATGCACAGAATCAGGAGTGTTGTCTATCAGAGACTGAAGAGAGAGGAGCTGGACTCAATGCCAGTTTGAGAAATGATCCTGCAGAACAAAAGCTGTTTCTATTTTTTATTGTATGTGGCTGAATTGTGGCAACGGCACTAGGGCAAATTATATTCTCAGTAATGTAACTGTGAGCAAATTTTGGCCCAATGCCTTTTTTCCCCTCAGAAGTGAACTTAAAAGAGCCTCCTTTCTATTTTGTTTTATTCTGTAGAATTGACTTGCCTTGTCCCAGAGGCTGGTGGGGAAATCCCATTTGTGGTCCATGTAATTGTGAGATCAGTAAAGGATTTGATCCTGACTGCAATAAGACTAATGGAGAGTGTCAGTGTAAGGTAAGCAAAAGAATTTCTGTTTAGTGGAAATATTCAAGTTAAAACATAATTAGTTGGATAACTGCAATGTAAAATATATATTCCTGTACAATTGTGTTTTGTATCATATAGAACATAATTATTTTGCATAGGGAATCATATATTTTTCTGATATTAGTCCTTCATTTTAGCCATATAATGCAGCTCTTCTTTCCTTATTTTCATTACTAACTATATTATTGCAAGCAAAGGAGAGAATAAGGAGCCAGATTCTGATCCTCTGTTTTATAATGGTCTTCATAAGATCAGAATATGACCCCACTCTCAAAGAGACAGGTTGGGTGAGGTAATATATTTTATTGGACCAACTTCTGTTGGTGAAAGAGACAAACTTTCGAGCTTACACAGTGCTATTCTTTGGGTCTGGTCTGGTCTGGTCTGGTCTGGCCTAGATCTGAAGAAGAGCTCTGTGTAAACTTGAAAGCTTTTCTTTCTGTTTGGTTTTTCATCCGGTTACGCACCCACTTTGTTGTACTTTCATCCAGATCATGTTTCCCAAGTTTGCTTGTGAGAATGTCACATCTGACTGCATCAAAAGCCTTACTGAAATCATGTATATGTAAGAGCAAAGTTTGACCTTAAGATCAGGAGACAGACAGGTGGCCCTCCACTCTACCCCTCTGTGCTGAACGTAAACTCAGCAGAGCTGGGGATCAGGCCCTACATGATTACGTGATAGAAAATTCAACATTAACAGTAATGATGTAAATTGGCCAGGCTTTGAGTCACCAGTATGTGAGTGTAAAAGTGAAGCAGTGTATTTTCTGCCCGCTGGATATTCTGTGGGTATGCGAGTGAGAGTAACTTTCATACCATAAGGCAGAAGGAGGGTGTCAGAAGGAGGGTGGAGCTGAAGAAACAACTAACTGACTTATGTAAGATGAAGCAAGATCATCTTTTGGCATGTAAGTTACACTCATTTTTGCAAACCATACCCAGATGCTGCAAGTACTCTGCATGCAGACCTCCCATGGACTTCACTGGGAGCTCTCCCCATATAGAGCTTTCATGTTCAGGATCCCGTGGCGTTTTGCCATATAGTGACCTACTATTTACACAGTTAGTTGTACCTTATAAATTATTAGTATTCCTGCTTCTTTAAGAGGTTGATGGCCAATATCATTTTTTTCAATTAGGCTTAAATGAAGAGAAAAGTATAATAGAACGAAGGCAAAGGCACTCCTGGATATTAGAAGGAAACACGTATGATGTTAAGCAATGTCATCAGCTATATCTGTTACAATAGAGACAAAAGTTAACAAACTATTTCCCATACTTATTAGCAGTGATAATAATAGTATAATTCTTCTTCAAGTGCATGTCTGTATGGGTGCTCCACCACAGGACGTGTGAGCACTTGTGCACTCTCGACCAGAGACTGTAAAGCAGCATCTATGGGCCTGCACCTCTGCAGAACAGCTTCCCATGATCCCATATGAAGGCATATAGGAAGGGACAGACCCGCCACCATTCGGTTCCTTTTCACCCGCCTGTTGCTCAAGAGGGAGCACTTGGTGTCTGCTGTTCTACAGCTTCCCACCTTTTCTCACTATGAATTTTTCTTTGTCACTTTATTTAGTTATTTACTTATTTTGTTATTTTTATTTTATTTTAATTTCATCAAAGTTGTGCTTTCAAAAGGACGTCCTCCCCCTCCAGGACTTTTGATTTAGTGCTTTATCACATCAGGTTATGCTGAAGACCCTGGGGTTTAAGCCCTGACAGACCTGCCACAGGTGTTTTCCTTGTAGCAATGGGCACTCCCGGAGACACCCACATCCCATCAAATTACAAGATTTGCTCGGGGTTTAAAGGCAGGTCTAGAGAAGGCAGAGAGGCTACACCCTCCCTGTACATCGGCCTCAGCATCTCAGGACACTTTGGTGACTGCTGGAACCTCAGCAGCAGTCCCAGAGACTAAGACTTCTGAGAAAAGAAGCCTCTTTCCCTTACCAGGGAGACAAAGAGGGGTAGGTCACCCCATAAATCTCACTCCTGGGAGACCTTGCATCCCTTAAGGGATACCGCCGAGGCTCCAACTGAAATTGGTATAGAGGCATCAGTAGCACGTAAGAAGTCACGTGGAGAAGTCTTCCACGTACAGAGGGCTCCTCCCTCAGTACCATCTGACACCTCTTGGCACACGATATACATAGGGTTTCTCCCCATGCTCTGGTACCATCATCTTCCTACAGCTCCAAGGTCAGAGAAGGTGCTCTGTTGTTCTTTCCAATACCACATGCAGCAACTCCTCCTTGCCACCGACCCATGTTTCTGGCTCCAGCATGGAACTCAGACTGACCATAAGCTATCACAGCCCTCCACCACCCTCCGGATTATTTTCCCTGGACGACCTTCTGGTTTCAGACAAACCAGAGTCTTCCCTATTAAGGAGCTCTACTATAGCCCCCATCCCCAGTACCGCTCCATCAGCTTCAACATGTATCTTGGTCAGACTTCCAACCATGGCTACTGGCACTAATGCCTGAGCTCCCCCCTTAGCCCAGGGTGGGAGACTTCAGTCTCTGAGATCTTGGTAAAGGCCCTATCTCAGTACTGTACTATCATATTCCCCTGAGTTCCTTCGCTGAAAAAGACCTTCTGGAGCATGCCAGGTGCCCTGGACCTTGGGGATATGAATACCCTTGGGGGCATTTCCTCTATCCCCCTCCTCCTCAGTCATCTTACTGGACCCCCTGGAGACACTTGGGTAAATAGTTTTACAGGATACCAGTTAGAAAGAAACCCCAAAATCTACCAGAACTGCATCACTCATAGGCACCATATGCCCCTTAGGTACTGGGAGAGGCACAAGAGGAGCAAGAACTACATATTGAGAGAAGCTCACCCTCATCAGCCAAGTCCTCCTCCTCCCTGGATGAGGTTATAATGCCGCCACTACCCTCGTATGCTGATGACTTTACGGCCTTCCAAGGTCTAGTGAAATGTGTGGTGGAATCCCTCCAGATCCCACTCGAAGAGGCCTGTACATTCTTTATGGCAAACACCTGCCACCATTCCTCCCATCTGTAGGTAGACAGATAATAAATATATTCCAGTCCATAGAATGGAATACTTCTCCCATCCTGACCCTAATTCTCTGGTGGTAAACGCGTTTCCTACATTTCATAATAGGCTCAGATAATTGCCAGTGCCGAGTTCTCCCCTTCAGGTTCTCCACAGACCCAAGGGTCTTTACCAAGATCCTCTCAGCAGTAGCGGACTCCTTATGTCCGTGGGCTTTGCAGTATTTCCATATGTGGACGATTGGCTCCTCAAGGGTCAGTCGGCTCTAGAGGTTCAACCAGCAACCCTCAAGGCACTAGCCCTATACCAGTTCCTGGGTCTCTCTATCAATTGGAAGAGGTCTGCACTGACTCTAGTCCAGAGGAAAGATTTCATTGAAGCCTCTCTGGGTTCCCTAAGTGTGAGAGCCTACCTGCCCAAGGAGAGGCTGGACTATGTCCAATCTAATCACAGCAATACAATATAGCCCACAAACAACTACAAGGACCTGCTTAAAACTCTTGGGCCACATGACTCCTCGGTTGTCACACCTCAGGTGCTTTCAGACGTGGCTGAGGACTGTGTACACCCTAAACAGGCACAGTCTCTCCAAACACCTAATAGCACCTCTGAAAGTTCTAGACTCTCTCCCGTGGCAGAAGGACCCACTGAAAGTCTGCAGGGGAACCCCGTTCTCACACCCTCCATCCTCAAAAACCCTCACGATGGACACCTGGAGGGCCCACCTCCAGGGGGCCACAACTCAGGGCAAGTGGTCCACACAAGAGATAACACTTCACATCAACTTTCTAGAACTGAGAGCAGTCCACTGGGTGTATCAGCACTTCTTTCACAACGTACAGGGCCACTCCATCAGGATAATGCTGGATAACAGGGCACCAATGTATTATGAGCCAACAAGGTGGAGCAAGATCCCAGTCCTTATGCATAGAATCGCTAAAACTGAGGAACTGGTACATTTCACATCAGATAGAAATCTTGGCGGTTTATCTACCAGGTCTCCAGAATACAACTTCAGAATCCCTAAGCAAGAACTTCCATCAGAACCATGAATGGGAGCTCAATGGTTCTGTCTTCCACAGCATCTGCCAAACCAGTACGAAATGTTGCCTTTTCTGCACCAAGGAAGGATGTGGCCACAATTCATTGGGAGGTGGTCTAATAACACTGTGGCCCTGCACCCTGCGATATGCTTTCCCACCTCTACCTCTAATTCTCAAGACCTTGCTCAAACTGAGACAGGAAAAAAGCCAATGTTACCCTCATAGCGCTGTCATGGCCGAGACGGGTGCGGTTCTCGAATCTCCATCACCTCACAATGGCAATGCCTCTCCACCTTCCTCTCCAGGAGGATCTCTTGTCACAGAAGTTGGGCACCTTGAACCATCCCAACTTCTCATCTTCGAATCTGAAGGCATTGCTCCTATATTGTTCTCTAGCATGGAGCTTACTTGTTCACATAACGTCCAGTCAGTATGCCTATCTAGCAGGAAACCTACTACTCACAAAACTTACCTCCAGAAGTGGAAACGTTTCTATTCCAAGTGTTCTCTTCACTCGTCTCAAGCATCAGAAATTCCATTCTCCGAGATTCTAGACTGCCTGTTGGACTTAAAGACTCAGGGTCTGTCAGTGAGCTCAGTCAGAATACACCTGGCAGCTATCCCAGCCTTCCAGTCACCCATTGGGGGCTTCTCAGTTTTTTCCCATTCTATCACAACCAGATTCCTCAACAGCTGATACACAACTTGTTTCCCTCTTTACGAAACCCTGCTCCTCCATGGGACCTTAATTTTGTTCTTTGTGCCTTAAGGAATGCCCCCACCCTCCCTTTGAACCAATGGCTACCTGTTCTCTCCTCCACCTCTCCCTCAAGCCCTCATTCCTTATAGCCGTCGCTTCAGCTAGATGAATGGGAGAACTTAGTGTGCCCATGGCAGACCCACCATTCACTACCTCCTACAGAGACATGGTCACACTAATTCCTCAGCCTCGCTTCCTCCCTATGGTCTCTTTGGAATACCTTGTTAATCAGGAAGTCCATCTACCAGTGTTCTATCCAAAGCCTCCTGCTTCCAGAGAGGAATCTAGCCTACACACACTAGATACCAGAAGGGCTCTCGCCTTCTACTTAGACAGGACCAAGACGTTTAGGATCTCTTCCAGACTCTTTGTATCCTTTGCTGAAAGAGTGATGGGACAGCCATTTCCCCACAAAGACTGTCGAAGTGGCTCTCGATTGCATCTTAACGTGCTAGGAGACTGCTGGAATACAATCCCCTCACAGAGTGACAGCACATTCCACTAGGGCTCAGTCCTTACCTATAGCCCTCCTGAAAGATGTTGCATAGCAGAAATCTGCAGATCTGCGCTCATATTCGCAAAGCAGTATGCCATTTTATCTGCTCCCAGGGCTGATGCTACCTTTGGTGATGCGGTGTTTCGAACTGTCTTGGATTTGCCTCATCAGCGCCCACCTGTATGTTGATTTACTGGTTGGGAGCCTCCCATGCTGGGGCACTCACAGGGCCATATACATGAAGAAGAAGGAGCGGATACTTGTACAGTAACTTGAGTTCTTCAAGATGTTCTTTCCCCTTTAGGTGCTCCACCTCCCGCCCTCCTTCCCCTCTGCTGCAGAGTCTCTGGCTACACAGTTGAGAAGGAACTGAGTGGTGACAGGTCCGCGCCTCCCTCCTATGCCCTCCTGTGGGAGCATGAGGAACTGCTCTGTATAGGTGCAGGCCCACAGACCCTGCTTTACAGTCTCTGGCTAAGGGTGCACAGATACATGAACATCCTATAGTGCAGCACCCATAGGGGAAAAACATCTCAAAGAACTCAAGTTACTGTGTAAATAAGTAACCTCTTCATCTGTGCACTTTTAAAGCCCCCAACATCATAGTGTCTGAGCACTCATTAATTCTTCTTTTCAGACTCACAAGCCATCCAGGAAGAACTTAAAAAATATAATTAATAAAGGGTTATAAGAAATATGGCAGAATTAAAATACTGTGTGTCTATCTCTTTATTTTTCCAGACAAACTACTACAGGCCACAAAGCAGTGACACCTGTTATCCATGTGACTGCTTCCCTTCTGGTTCTCATACTCGCTCCTGTGACATGGAGACAGGACAGTGTCCTTGTAAACCTGGGGTGATTGGGCGACAGTGCAACCGTTGCGACAACCCTTTTGCTGAAGTTACCATTCAGGGCTGTGAAGGTACCATACATTTCAGCCATCAACTGCTTCTAACATTTTTTTAAAATGTTATTACTTTAAATGTTATTAAGTGTTATTACTTAAAGAAATAGAAGAGAATTAATTGAGACTAATATTTTATCTAATTTATTCCAAATGAGGAAAGTGCTAGTTAAGAAAAAAGCAAAACCTTCTTGTCCTGTTATTTCTGAGACATAGATTCATGAATCAGTCTGATAGCATCATAATAACCTCAAATTGTGATGCTGTGCAAGAAGTCCCTAACACCTCCTGCTCCCTATGCCTGTTAAGATCGGTTATGTGAAGGAGTCTGTGTAGGAGGAGATGATGGCACCATTCTTAGGGTGCCCTCTGCTGGCCACCCATGAAGCCACATTGACAATGGTTTCAAACGATTTGTATATTTTACCTTCCCACTCAGGCGGTTGGTTCTTGGTCTCATAACTGTGTCAGGGTAAAGTGAAGTGGAAATTCATGCCCAGAAAAGTACCTAAAGATAGAGTGTGTATGGTGTGACATCCAGAGTCCCAAATTAATAATGACCCTTCCTTGGCATATATGTCTTTGATTGCACAATTGAATAGCGCTCAGGTTAAAGGTTGGAGAACACTGGTTTTCAAAAGAGAACAACTATAAATGGTTCCCTATGGAAGCTGTTGGAGATTCCCAGTAAGGTTCTAAGTGCAGGGAAAGCCTTTCTTACTATTAGTTCCCTAACTTTACATTGCTAGAAAAATTGCATTATTTCTTTTTCCTGTCACAGTGATTTACAATGGGTGTCCCAAAGCATTTGAAGCTGGCATTTGGTGGCCACAGACTAAGTTTGGACAGCCAGCTGCTGTGCCATGTCCCAAGGGATCAGTGGGTAAGTTGCCTGGGTAGAACATTAACATTTTTATCTGAAGCTGTGGTTTGGGAAAAAATTAGAGTGAAAAAACGTGTATACATAGAGAAGAATTTATTTTAAAAGTCTAGAGATTACAGTGTAGCTTGTGGTTGTCACAAGCTGAAGGATTTATCTGGGTATAACTTCCATATCAAGAATGAATTAAAGCACATTCAGGTTAACAAATGAAAGGCAGAACATTAAAAATGCAGTAGATAAATAAACAAGTGAATGTAATATGGAAAAAAGTCTAAAACGATATCTGTAAATGAGCACAGTCAAATGTTTCACTTTCCATTCACTCTATAAAGTAATTATTATGTTTTGTTTTCAGCGCATAATGGATTACACATGACCTTTAGTGATATAACTCATGTAGACAGGGATAAAATGTGGAGTACAATTTATATGGTATTTGCTTTACTAAATTTCTGCTAATAGAACTTCAGAGGTACAGTGTAGCTAAAATTTTCCATCAAGCACTTTACTTTTATGCAGCATTTTAGATTCCTGATGACTGCATTTTATCAAGAATGTAAGCATGACTTCTCCTTCTGTATGAGTAGCAGCAGCTGCAGGTTTGGGCTGCCTTAGTGTTTCTAAATAAAACATAGATTATAATGGACACATCTGTGCTTCCACAATTTTGTTATGACTATTATCCTTTATATCTAATGGGATGGATCACATGTGACAAAAGTGTATGTGTGTGGGATGAAGGAGACAAGTGAATAACAATCTAATATGAAAATTAGACAATATTCTAGTGCACCTTTCCAAGCAAGTTTCTGTTATTGAAATTCATTGTATATTTGGAGAATGAGCTTTTTTCTTAAATAAGTATTATTGATGAAGAGAATAGAGAAAAAGAAAGGATCTTGGACAGCAAACAGTAGCAGCTGTTAATATGAGTGTTTCACTGAACATGTTTGTCTGGTAGACTACAACAATGGACTAAAATAAGATTATTTTCACATAGCTTGTGGAGAATTTTTTTTGTGGGAAATGAAATCTTTGTAACTACTTATCTCATTTCTACACTTGCCAACTCTTATCTGTTGTTATCATTGTCCAAGTGGAATGAACTGTAAATGATTATATAACTTTTAAAAGTAGCACCATGGAGTATCAGCATTGACTCCATATGTTTGAGGAATATTGGTTGCCCTTGAGTCTCCAGTTCTGAGAACTTCCCGGGGGATGGGGGAGGGTAAATTTATTTTTTTAACTAACTTTATTTAAATTTTCAACTAATATAAATTTTTTGCATAAAATACATTTTCATCAATGATATTTGCACTCCTCTTCTGATTGTTTGTGTGTGTATTCTAGCAAATGAGAGAACAGGCAGAGATGTCTGTGGAAATAGCAAATTTTAAGTGACCATTCCAGAACATCGGCAGAAAGCAAATTTTGTACTTGCAAATGTGGATATTTGAACTGGAAACCTGAACCTAGATCACAGCCAGTCAGGGAACAGAAACAATATCATGAGATTTTGTATCCAATCAGAGATAACAAACATAGCTAAAATTTTGAAAAATGAATACCCGTAATCAGCTGTTCACAAGGAATCTACAAACCAAGAAGCATCTGTAGAAATTAGTTGGCAAATAATTTCAAATAATGAATAAAGTAGAAAGCTGCTTGCAAACAAGTCCAAATGAAAAAAAGAATTTACACTTGTTGCTAAAGTGTTCACTATGAAAATGTGCTTACCTGTAACATTTACAGTGCTCACATGTTGTGAAGCGCAGCTAGCATTTATCCAAGAGACCCACCTGAATGAACTCTCACCTATGTAGGATAGATGTTTCTCTCATCTTTGGTGTTTAGGAATTGCACGATCTTTCTTGGATTCACAGTTGCTTAATTCATCAGAGGATGCTTTGGCAACTAGCATGAGACAGGTTTAGACAGCTATCTGGAGGCTAACATAGACCATTGCTGGGGAAATCTATTCATGAACAACAACAAACTGTAACTTTCCTGAGGCTGAGGAATGCTAGTTTGCAAGGTGAAATACATGCTTTTCTTTAAGAGATTTGAAAGTAAAAAGCTAATTTTCTAACAAATTCTATATTGATTTGTGCAGAACTATTGTGGGCCTTGTTAATCCTTTGTTTTGTTTTCTTCAGGAAACGCAGTTCGGCACTGTAATAGTGAGAAAGGCTGGCTCCCTCCTGAGCTTTTTAACTGTACCACCGTTAGCTTTGTGGATCTTAAAATCATGGTAGGAAATGTTTCCTTATTCCTAGCAGCCCAGAGTCTTATTGACCTGTCCAATACACAGTAGCGTCTAAACATTATGGACATACTTTGAACATGAAGAAATGAATAGACATATAGCTTCCCAAATGCAGTGACGGCTACTAGGACTGTATTCGTATTTGCTTACATCAGTGTCCAAATACGGAGACATTCATTGTGGCCCCCAGTCACACTTCATTAATACATCGACTTCAGTGGAAGAACACTGACTTACAACAACTGAATATCTGGCCCAACATTTTCCTGGGGATTTATTAGAATTTCCCATGAGTTTTAGTAATTGTTTGTTGGTAAAGGCCCTTGGAGATGTGTCATCCTGTTTTTAAATGCTCATCTTTGGCAAATTTTGTCTTGCATGCTGGAAAACCCACATGATGTTAATGTACACACTAAATAAAATCCCCAACCCCTGTTATCTTCTCTAGTTCCTGCTTCTAATGCTCATCATCTCAGACAATCCCAGTCTCCAACTGGACACCACCAGGCTCCATCTGCCAGCCGTGTAAACTTTCAGACCCTGCATTTCCCTTTAGAACCTTTGCCCTTCTCTGACAGTCATGCAATGTCCTCTCCCCTTCTTTCCCAGTAGTATCTCTGTTTGGATCAGATGATTCCTCTGTCCCATAAATCTCTAGATGATGGAAAGCAACAGTGTCTTTGTTACTGGAATGACTGAACTAAGACTGTTGCTAAATTGTTTTCCCTTATTTTTTCTCCTTTCCACTTCAGAATGAAAAACTACATCTCAATGAGACCAAACTGGATGGAGACAAGTCCATACAGATTGCTAAAGTGCTGCAGAATGCCATCAAGTACACCAACTCCTTGTATGGGAATGATCTGAGGACAGCATACCTGCTCATGATCAGGGTCCTGCAGTATGAGAGCCAGCAGCAAGGGTTTGACCTAGCTGCGACAAGAGATGCAGAATTCAATGAAGTAAGAGAGATATTATGTGCTCATAGGTTCTCATTGATATGTTCATTTAGAAATTCATGAGTTCACCTCAGACCCAGACGGAGTGAATGTGCCAATGAGTTATTTAATCTGTTTTACAAATTATTGCTTCTTCTGAATAGTTTGAAATGAAATTTGACTATGTAGGGAGTGAGACTATAGGTAAAGGTCATGATAGTACCATCCAAAAAGCAGAATTCTCAAAACTAGAAAGTAATTGAGGGAAAGTGCTAATATTGAGTAAAATAGCTTTGTTTATCACATTCTGCTGTTCAATGGAAAACCAGCCAGATATTACCAAACTTTCATTTCAATATAGTACATAAAATGCACAAAGGTGAATTAACTCTGAAGGTGGGTTATCCTGTTGTCCTCACATTGGATTTAAAAATCCTTTTAGAGGAGTGTGAAAAATGAATACATATACATCTGTAGCATACCTTGACTATAATTTCCAGTGTAGCTATTCCCTTACAGAAAATGCATACACAATCAGAATCCTTTATTTATGCATTTCTAATACAAACAAAATTATAACTGGCCTATTACTGGCTCTGGAGTTTTATATTTTGTTTTCATTAGAACTGAAGTAGCATTTTGACCAAAGCTCCCCTGCAGAATTCTTTAAAAACTTTTCTGACAATTTTGTATTCTGTAGTCATACTCCTTTCCCTGGTTTTCTATCCACAGAAGAGCACTGGTAGGCTGTTTGTGCTAGTGTTAATTTGCAGACAAATATCTGTTGATGATGGTGTATCAAGGTCTAAAAAAATCCTATAAAAATAGAGAGTTCATTGCAGTTTAGGAACAAAGTGGTTTCCTCGCTGATGTAGAAAATTTCTCAGTATCTCAGGTTATTCAGTTAACAAATAGTAAAAAAGACTTTTGAAACAGTTGACTTTTTAGATTCTCCAGGTTTTAAGAGATTCTTTTTTTCTTCCTTAAAGCAAACACTGTGCCAACAAACTTGTAGCTTCAGGCACTGGATTTGGATGAATTTCACACCCAAGCCTTGAGATGGAAATGCATAAGAACTTAGTGGGTTTTGTTAAATAAAAGTGTGAACAGAAAGGAAGAGAAATAATCTACTTGTGAAATTTTGACTTCCATTTATTTAAAATATTTTCATGTACATAGCACTAAAATACCCACCATAATATTCAGTAGCTACCTAAGTATTTTTAGGGGAGATCAAGAATTAAAATAAGTATGTTTTGGACATCTAATGCGTCTTTAACGAGGAGACC
Source organism: Terrapene triunguis (assembly GCF_002925995.2). Classification (NCBI taxonomy): domain Eukaryota; kingdom Metazoa; phylum Chordata; order Testudines; family Emydidae; genus Terrapene; species Terrapene triunguis. The sequence continues at coordinate 25,388,259 of NW_020664419.1, read as the reverse complement.
CCACATGGAGAAGATGATATGGTTTAGGCTGAGAGACGGTAAGGAAAGGCAGAAGAAGTTTGCTGGTCATTGTTGAGTGAAGACTGTAAAACGCAGCAGAGTGGGTAATGCAAATAGCAGTCATGAAAATTGGGGAGTTCTATTACAAGATGTAGCAGTTTGACACTCACCAGTGCGGCGCCTCCTGCTGGTCGTCCGGGAAGTAGCTCTTTTCCAGCCCTCAGAGCGCCTCCTGCTGGCCGGTGTTGCTCCTGCCTCAGACCCCCGTGTCCCTCCTGGACCCCGGTGCCCTTTACCTCAGGGTTCTGCCCAGGGCTGGCTCCAGCATTTCTGCCGCCCCAAGCAAAAAAAAAAAAAA
>NW_020664419.1:25317198-25387801 GCF_002925995.2 Terrapene triunguis | reverse complement strand
GGCGGCGGCAGTTCGGTGGCAGGTCCTTCACTCCTAGAGGGAGTGAGGGACCTGCCGCCCCCAAACTGCCGCAGGTGCCACCCCTCTCCCTTGGCCGCCCCAAGCACCTGCTTGTTAAGCTGGTGCCTGGAGCCGGCCCTGGTTCTGCCACAGCAGTACCCCCACACTCTGGGTCTCCCCTCCCAGGGGAACCCCCCAACCCTCTATACCCACCTTGCCTCAGTGGCTACTGCCAGTCATCACCTAGCCCCAGTTCTCTGGGGCAGACTGCAGTCTGTATTGGCCACTCATCACTGGCAAGAGGGTAGGACCAGCTGCCTCTGCCTATCCCCAGGCTACACCTCTTCAGCCCCGGTACCTCTTCAGGCCTTAAACAAGGCCTCAACCTGGGGAGTTGCCAGACTGGAGCTCCCCAGCACTGCTCTGCATCAGGTACCCTCTGTTCCCAGGCAGCTAGACCCTTCTCCCTCCAAAGCTGGAGAGAGACTGACCCAGTGCCTCCCTTAGCCCTTCTTATGCTGTACTGGCCCAGGCTGGCCCTGATTGGCTGCCTCAAGCCCGCTCATGATTGGCTCTCAGCCCCAGCCCTCTCCAAGGGCTGGCCTTTAACCTTTCAGGGCCGGAGCGGGGTGACTGCCCTGCTACACAAGGCTGCTTCCATACTCTGCTACAGTGTGGTTTTAGCTAACCAGGTGATATATGGGTCCTTTGTAAAGATGTTGTCAGTTCTTTTTGTTATCTCAAACCAATACTTAAGAGGCATGTTTCCCCTCTGCCAGCCAAATGAATGTTTTTAGGAGGATGGTTATAGGCATGTTAGTCTAGGCCCTCGTGGAGCGTAATTTAATTCCTATCATAATTGTATCCAAATTTATCCTCATATGTTATGTTTTTTGATACCATACAATAGTGTTTTCTACATTTGCTCAAAGAGCTTTTTGTAAGAATTTCAGTGTTCTTGTTTAATTGAGCCTTATACAGTATTATTTTGTTTACTGTTTTTCTATTGTGTCTCAAGGTTCCATTGTAATATTTTGTTTAGTCTCCTAAATAAGAGCTGCATATGCAGAAGTTTATCCAAGAGCCTTTTTTTTTTTCATTTTTTTTTTAATTTAACCTAAAAATGGAAAAGAAAAACACCCAACATTTCAATTTTCTTTCAGGATTATGAGTTTGTAATCACAAATTAAGATTAGTTCTTGCCACGTATGTTCCCCAACAAGATGAAAAACAGGGACTGATTCATAGATTCCTTGATGATTCTGAACAAATATGAAACTCTGTAAGATAGGACACCATGTCTTCCAGTTGGAAAATTAGATTTTTAACAGGTCTTATTCATCTGACTTCCCCAGGGGTGTTTCCTAACCTCGTTAGCAAGCAGTCTCTCTGCCTGTCCTGTCTCATCTCTGTGAGAGGCAAAGCCAGTATGTTTGTGTTCTTTCTGAGTTGTCTTGATTGGTTTCCTGCTTTAAAAAAAACCTTTTTTGTAGTCTCTGATCATTGCGCAGGTTGCTAATGAAAAGCTTGAAGGGATTTCTTATAAGTAAAACAACCTGAGGGTAACTAAAAGGTGTGCATTTATTTGATAAGGCTGGAGCAGAACATGCCTTAAAATGTTTCATTGTGTGTTCATCTGAGGCAGTAATGCAAATCATTTACAATATTCCTTACTTGAAACCTAGCCCAGCTAAACTCTCCCAGTTGCCTTTTATTGGGTATTCTAATCATTTAGGTATATATTTATTTTTGTTCCTAGAACCTCATTAAAGTGGGTAGTGCCCTTCTGGACCCCAGCACCAAGGAGCACTGGGAGCAGATCCAGCGAACAGAGGGTGGCACATCCCACTTACTGAAACATTATGAGGAATATTTCAACAATGTGGCCCAGAACATGAAGAAAACGTACCTAAAACCTTTTGTCATTATTGCCACAAATATGAGTGAGTAGCTATTGGAAACTGTCATTTTCTGTTAGATGAAATTCCCTGATACTTGAGAGCATCCGGTATTGTCCATCCACTGAACCAGCAATGTGTTCTGCAGAGAACAGCCAAGGGTGCCAAGGCTGTGTAAGAGAAAAGCTCCAGGATGCTGGGTCTGAAGGGAACAGCCCCCAACGTTTTTCTCCAAACATGTTTAACTCATCCCTTGACAGTGCTACATGGGCATAGAAAGGGATCCCTGCTCTCTGGCTTGGAATCCTGAGCCAAAACGCAAGCCATGTGTTCCTAAAAACTGTAAATTACCAGAACATATATGAGCATTTTAAGGGTTTACAGAGCTATGATGGGTGTTCAGTTCCAGAGTCAGAAGATATTTATTTTCATGACATCTTGATGGGTCTTGAGACTGTTCCAATAGTCAGACTATTATAGTGACACTGAGTTAAGATTCTTTCATAAATATGCAACCAAACATTAATATACCCACCTCAAGCACTGGAATTTCTAGAATTCCTCTGAAAACACAATTTTCAGTAGAGAACTTCTACAACCAAGATATTAGCCCAGATGAAGCTATCAACGGCTAAGTAGCATGGTCTAAAGGACTGAGCAGAACCTCTTGATTTCCAATCCCGACTCTGACTCTAATTTTGGCTTGCAATGTGACCTTGTTGTGTCAGTTTCTTTTGATCTGCAAAACGGAGATGATAATTCTTGCCAATCTACCTCACAGAGGTTATGTGATAAGTAATGAGTTGATATTTGTACAGAGCTTTGAAAATATAAAGTGCTAGATAAATGCTAAGTATTATTATTATTAAAATAAGCAGGAAAATCCAATCTTACATGGCAGAAAAGCTTATCAGCAAAATTTCAAGTAGAGTGAGAGAGAAACACACAAAGAAATATCCCTGACCCAGCCTGTATTCCATTCCATGTACCAATAGGGTTCTTATTCTGTGTGGATGGTTGGAGCCTAGAAGTGAGAGCTGGTCTGGAATTTTCCATTAAAATGTTTTTTCAATGGAAAATGCTATTTCCACAAAACTGAAATTTTCCATGAGAAAATTTTGATTTTGCCAAAATGGTTTGATTTTCCATTGGGTCTGATCAACCCAAATGGAAACATTTTGTTTTGAGTCAGTTCAGCATTGATTTGTTTCACTCTTATCTGCCATGATGCCTAATAGGCAGGGCCGGCTCTACCATTTTTGCCGCCCCAAGCAAAAAAAAAAAAAAAAAAGCCGCCCGGACTGCCGAAGCAAAAAAAACCGCCCGGACTGTGCCGCCCCATGAATGGACAGAATGCCGCCCCTTAGCATGTGCCGCCCCAGGCACGTGCTTCCTCCCGCTGGTGTCTGGAGCAGGACCTGCTAACAGGTGTTGTAGTTCAGGAGTCTCATACCCTCATTTTCCCCTATGGGTCAGGCTCCCTGGCTAGACTACATCTCCCATGGGGCACCATGTTCTCCCCTGTGGTTGATCTGACACAGTGCATCATGAGAGCCGTATGACCACAGTGTATCATCATATAAAATGCAGTCCGACTAGGAGACCTGCCCATAGAGGTGAATGGAGGCATAAGATGCTCAGACTACTAGTCTGATGACACACTGTGGCAGCTCAGGGCACAACAGATTAAAGTTGAATCAGTCAAGACAACTTGTTCAACAAACTGAAACAAAACGTGTTGATTGTTGAAATGTTTTGCTGTTTCCAAAGCAAATTTTTCTGAACTTTCCCTTCCTCAAAATTTTTTGATATTTCCACTTTTCATCCCAATTTGGCATGACAACTCGTTTCAAAATGTCTGAATTTCCTGCTGGATGAAAAATCGGATTTTTCACCAGCTCTGCCTGAAGTCAGAAGGATGTAGCTTCTAAGGGGCAAGGCAATTCTGTACTGACTAGTTTCTTTTTTTTCTCTCTCTCTCTCTCGAGCAATTTTTCCAGGTGAGCGCTGCATTAGTAGGGTTGACTAACAACTCATCTGGGAATTCTTTAGGGACTAGGGAAAGCATGGGAATTGGCAGTGCTTAACTTGCACATTTCCTCACACAGAAACTTGCAGTGAGCCCGGTACAGTGTTACCCTCCACAGCTCCAGCTTCTCAATTTTAATGTTTATTAAAATGCCTGAATTGGCAGTTTGTGAGGTTTTAAAAAATTGTAAGTTACAAGCCAAACAACTATAAAAACGTTTAGCAGTTGCAGAACAGGGTCTGGAGATGAGTCCCAGAATAGCTAGAAATGCAGGGGTGGAGGAGAGCTGAGAAGTATTCTCATCCCTAACCTCTCCAAGGAACAAGAGACTGAGGCTAGGAATCTAACCCACTTCTTTTGCATGGCAAACACTAAAACTAAGCCACAGGGTCAGACTTTTAGTATGTGAGTAGCAGTAGAAGTATTATAACTTTTTAACTTAGTTTTTGAAAGATGTCTTTTTAAACTTCTAGCTCATACTTGTCCCTGTCAAGTTGAGATAATATTGCAGCACTCTGTATGTTCTTCTGTTGCTGACCACCACACAATATTTCACACACACAAAATAAGTAATTTCCACTTCAGTGGCAATGTAATACAATATCAGGCTATATTACCTCCTGTCCAATGATTTTAAACCATCTTACAAACAGTACTCCTGTGAACTAGGGAAGTATTATTATCCCCGATTTACATATGGAAAAAGTGAGGCAACGATTTTTCCAATGCCATACAGGAAATGTATGATGAAGCTAGGAATAGAATCCATATTTTCTGACTACCAGTCCTGTGCATTCCTCCTTTTTGTCCCTCCTACCATCCCTCTTACCAGCCTTCTTCCCCACTACCATATGTAAAAGTCTACATTTTATACTTTTCCAGAAGATCACATAAAGTGCAGTAGACTCTGAAAATTGACACTGCCAGTTCATATTTGTCTCTCAATGAGCACTAGAGAAATTTGCTTTTTGCTAGCAAAAATACATTTTCTACCTGCTTAGCCTGGGATATTAGAGAGACTAGGTGGGTGAGGCTTAAACAGAGTTACAGCATTGCATATAACCTGGGATATAGAAGCCAAGCTGGGTCTTTCCAGTTTGTTCGTAATCAGCAGCAATAAAGATTCTGCAGCACAAATTCTAACCTCAGGTACACATGTGCAACTCAATTAAGGGCAATGATAAATATGTCTGAGTATGGTTCTGCCATTGATCTTGCACAGAAATTGCATCCAGCTCATTTTTTGTGTGAAATTTGTAACCGTTACATATGCATATACCTTTATATTCTCTAAATATGAAATAATGCTGGAACATATGATTTCAGTCATCACTGAAAATAATTATTGAGATTACATTTGGCATTTTTTTGGTTCAAATTTCTTAATGCCATGGATTTTCTAAACTATGGGTAAAATTTCATTTTTGGACAATACCATATTTGATTGAAATGAAGTTAATATTATGAGGAACTTAATTTTTTTTCACAGTTATTGCTGTTGACATCTTTGACAAGTCTAATTTTACGGGCGCTAAAGTACCACGGTTTGACAGGATTAAAGAAGATTATCCTAAAGATTTGGAGTCATCTGTTTTGTTCCCTGATACTTTGTTCAGACCTTCAGATAGAAAAGGTAAAACACCTCTCCAGACGTTTTGGAAACTTTCAGTAGTAATTTTCCAATCGACTCTTAGGGATCAGTTATGCCTCTTATGAGGCAGAATTGTCCTGGGGCGGAGGTGGGGTAATTATATACATTAAGTGAACCTTATGTAGAGATATAATTACTCTGTGGACCTGTAAGACATAATGTCTTCAGGGCACTAAGGGGAGCAAGCTGGGCTGGGAAACTTGCTATACCTGTTTATCAGTCCCCTCACACTGCTCTGTCACTGTGCAGAGAAATGGTCCTGTCATTTATTCCACACAGGAATGGCCTTTAGCACTATTGGCAGCACTCATGGCCTCCCCCCACCCACAGGCTTCCCAGCACATCCATCCAAATTATAGCTGGCCCTAGTACAGTCATATCTTGTCAACCTGCCCGAGTTGGGGAAATTCTTATAGACTGACATATGTTCTAGGGCTAGACGATTCTCTGAAAATCACACAGCTCAGATTTACACCTGACAGTCTGATGATCTGCCATTTTTTGTATCTGTTCTGGAACGGAAGATACTGCAAATCATTGTATCAGAAACCCTTCAAACATCATTGTTAATGAAAACTTGTATTCAGAGATTAGCTGTTCATTCCAGACAGGGAAGTTGTTTCTTATTCGCCCCAAAATAGCAGGAATATGGCCCTGTTTCTATAGGAACTCAATAAAATCCACAGTATGTAAGTGGACATTAGATGCACCTGGTATCCTGTGAAGGCATGAGTGAGAATTTCGGCAGAAACAGTCAGTGGTGGCACAGATGAGCAGAGCAAGTGAAAGACAGATTTACAGACAACATGGCATGAAAGATGGAGAGGCCAGAATCGAGGATGGTGCCAAGTTAACAGACAGCAAAGGCAAATAGAAGGTCTAACTGAAACAGGCAAGTTAAGGATATGTTTGAAAGTGGACCTCTCACAAAGATGCAGAGTTCTGCCTTTGAGACATTTGAAGAAAGTTGAGATAAAACCACAAGACAAGGTCAACACAGTCAGAGAGAGTAGCCCAATGGCATCATTAAAAGTGTCAAACGTTATGTATGGCTGAGTATCCTCAATATAAAAATAGATCAGTATAAAATAAATAATATATAAGGTAATACATTTGTAATGAAGATTTTCCTTATAAGTAATATCTTTACGCTATCTGTCTCTTTTCTGTAAGGGGAAAGCAAATGGCAAAACAAAACACTCCACTGTACACACAATCCTCCCCCTGGGGAGAGGGTGTAAGAGAGAATAAACTTCACATGGCAGATGTTAGCCACATCACTTAGGGCACCATTAGAAGGTTCTTAGGCCCTATGGTAATTAGGGAGATATTGCCAAAATTTGAAGATCATGTGGAGGTGCCAATTTAAAGTAAAAACTCTGTGGCCCATTACTGTTGCACTCTGGAAAGGCACACAATGTACTGTAAATCTTGCACGGTACATGCAGCATAAGAAGGATAATATACATCGGTTTTAAAATTTCTCCTTAAATTGCACATCTTATTTAAATGTATGTGCCTGTTTTAGCCCCAGAACTGCTCATATTCTAACTAGATAGAAAGATGGTTCCACTGTTATTTGATTTTCAATTGTATGATTATATAGTATGCAATATAGTCATATAAAGTATCCTGAAACATGGTCTCAAAAATGTGCCCAGTGCTGAGCATCTTAAGTTACCTGGGCACGAATGTTAACATAGGTAACGAACTGTAAACATCCATTTAAATGGCAGCCCAAACTTATGGGGAAAGAGTTAGACTTGAATGTTTGTGTTGATTTTGTAGTGGTACCTACAATGAAGCCATCAAACCAAAAATTATCCTCTAAGCCGGATAACGGTATTTTAAACCCTGAGAATGCACTTACAAAGAGAAAGAAGCGAAACCCAGATGAGTCTAACCAGTATGCCGTTGCTATGGTGATTATATACCGATCTCTAGGACAACTTTTACCTGAGCACTACGATCCTGACAGAAGAAGCTTAAGGTAAACTTTATACACATCTGTGAACAACTCATAGAATCCCTCTGACTTACTTTGAATGCTAGATGGTCAGTGGTGCTATTATATTACAATTATACTTCTCAGTTATCAGCTGTAATCCATTTGTTACTGTAAAAGTAATTGTCTGCAGATCTGTCCTTCTCTTCTAGATATTTGAGACTGTAGGCTGTTGTGTGAGAGCAACCAGATCAGCAATGCTAGGTCTGAGAAATGTAAACACCTTGGGTTCTGATTGTGCAGCCATGACAGCACCTTGATTGCGACACTCATATGCAGTAGCTGCAAAATTGGGCTGTTATATTTTAATGTTGAAATCTTTTTGCAACTTTGCTTTATTTCCACAGGTTACCTAATCGACCCATCATTAACACACCCATAGTGAGCACCACCATTCATAGTGATGGGGAACCTGTACCGAACCTCCTGGAAAAGCCCATTATACTTGAATATGCCATGCTGGAAACAGAGGAAAGAACTAAGCCAGTCTGTGTGTTCTGGAACCACTCAATCATGTATGTTTGGTGACTTCTTTAATATTTTGGAAGGGAGCCATGCCATACCATGCCATTGCAGTGCAGGTTTCAGAAGTTCAGGTTGAGAAGGAGGCACTGTAGAAGAAGAATATGAGCCCTTTTGTTCTTAGTTTGTTCATGTAGGCAGTCTGGGAATAATGACATGAAGTCACTTTCCACGAGACATTATCAATATAAAAGTAATTAGAATATCTCCTGAGAACAAAAGGATGATCCTCTAAAAATGTGGCTTTCTAACAAACTCTCACTGCAGGATGCGTAACTTTCTGCAATATCTTATCACAGTGAAATATTAGCCGCAGGAAAGCCAGTGATTTTACAAACTCCAAGTGAGCTTTTCCCCTCTTGTGTTAAAGCCCCTGGTTGGGAGCTCTGGGAAGGAAATCTGTGTGAGGATTTGCTTGCTGGGTTCCTTCCCTATTGTTCCATCCTTCAGTCCTTGCAGTTGAAGTGGCGCAAAGTAGAGAAAACTCCCTGTGCCTTCCCATACTCTCTGTGGCATGACCAAGCCCAATTTGGCTATATATGAGTACAATTATAGCAGCTAGCTGTTCTTCATACAAGAACAAGTGGAAATGTGATTCTTAAACAGAGTTGATGAGATTACAAATTTTAAACTGAATTACATACACCACAATCTAACCTCAAAATATCATTTTGAAATAAAAAGTGGATCACAAGGACAATTGTGCTAGTTACTAGTAACTTATCTTTCCTCCAATAGACCATTGCTTATTTGTCTTTGTTTTTGTGAAAAATGAAAGGGATGTGTGAATGGGTGGGAAGGAAAGTGTCTATTATGGAACCTTTGACCCCTTCTCATTCCATCTTTCAGGCCATCATGCCATCATGATCAGGCAGCAGTTTCTGTGTGTGACTTTCATGCAGGGAGAATAAGAAGAAATATTCTCAGTCTAGTCTAGTCTAGTCTTTCATATTTGGTAAAGAGAGCAGTTGAAAACTCAAATATTCCTTAAAGATACAGCGAATGCTATGAACAATATTATGTTGTGTAAGCATTTTGGGATTCTACAACTTCATGAAAATATAAAGAGCAGTCTTCTTTGAAATATTTTTAAGGGTGTGGGGAAAAGGAATGAACATTTTGTGTTGAGTTAAATTCCCATTCAGCATTTAATAAATCTGAGGTATTAAAAGCAATATATAAATATAAAAAATGAAAGTCCCAAATCATGAGATTACAAATATACTAATAGGATTATAATAGTCTCTTTTTCAGGAAAAACATATTGAGTGTGCATTTTTCAGAGAGAGATCAAAGAGGCAACGAAAATCTAAAACAGCAGTAATTAAGTTTAGAGAAGCAATTTCTTGACACCTTAAACAATTGCTTCTGTGAATAGCTCATAAAAGAGAATGACAATTCCTATGTTCCTAAAGTTTTTCAGTAATAGTACGGGTTAAAATAATTCAGTAGTTTTAAATAGTTTGATATTTTGCCTCTTTTGTTGCTGACTACTTCATTGGTACTGCAGACTGTTTTGTGGCTTCTTCTTCACAGTTGCCGTTAAAAACCAACTTTGTTCATAGGCTTTATAATTTCTTGTAACAAAAGAATTTTAAGTAAGCTAACTATGTTTCAAGGGGCTAGTTATCTTAAAAACACAGTTAAAATATTATATTGCCAAATGGAAAAAACAGTTAAAATATCTAACTAGAAGTGGGACTTGGGGATGCACGTTATATCTGAAACCATTTCTGACTCAGCTTTTGAAACTGACTAGATTTCAGGGTGATAGTGTCCCAGTAAATTAATGCAGGTGAAGGCTGCCAATATTCATCTTTGTCTAGGATGCTGTCCCCACTAGTCTAAAACTGAGAGCTGCATTAGTGATTAGTATCATTGCTGGGGTGAGGTGTGAAAGGAGGAAGTGGTCATGTAGGGATGCTCTAGAACAATAAAAGTTTATCACTTTACTTGTGCTTTCTTCATTCAACAGAGTTGGTGGGACTGGAGGCTGGTCCTCCAAAGGGTGTGAGCTTTTTTCCAGAAACCAGAGCCATGTTTCTTGCCAGTGCAATCACATGACCAGCTTTGCAGTGCTAATGGACATTTCAAAACGAGAGGTGAGTGGCCACACTCATGCAGCTGCCAGGCTAAAGGTGTTTTTAGGGGGCCTCAGGTGTGATTTAAGAGCTTTCCCCCAACTGGTTAATTCCTTCTTTGCTTCTCCTGCAAACAAAGCCAACAGCATGTCAGAGATGTATTCTTGTGGTGCCTGCCAATGCTGCTGCAGTGAGGCCTATGTCCATATTCTCATTGAGTTTATTACATGGTCATAAAAATGTTGTTCTGGACTAAAAATTAATGCAGAAGACCACAAATTAGAATGTTGTGGGGTGGGGGCGGTGGGGGCAGGTTCCTTCTCAGTTCAGAAAAGGCTGCTTTGGGTCTTGTTATACCATGGTCTGATAGACTAACGAGCCTGATGTCAAATATTTGTTCCCTGTGTAGATACTTATAGACTGTGATAAAGTCACCCCTTAATCTTCACTTTGTTAAGCCAAATAGATTGAGCTCCTTGAGTGTCTTGCTATGAGACATGTTTTTCTTTGCTTTAATCAGTCTCATAAGTGTGCCCTTGTTGCCAAGAAGGCTAACGGCATTTTGGGCTGTATAAGTAGGGGCATTGCCAGCAGATCGAGGGATGTGATCATTCCCCTTTATTCGACATAGGTGAGGCCTCATCTGGAGTCCTGTGCCCAGTTTTGGGCCCCATACTACAAGGATGTGGAAAAATTGGAAAGAGTCCAGCAGAGGGCAACAAAAATGATTAGGGGGCTGGAGCACATGACTTATGAGGAGAGGTTGAGGGAACTGGGATTGTTTAGTCTGCAGAAGAGAAGAATGAGGGGGGATTTGATAGCCGCTTTCAACTACCTGAAAGGGGGTTCCAAAGAGGATGGATTTAGACTGTTCTCAGTGGTAGCAGATGACAGAAGAAGGAGTAATGGTCTCAAGTTGCAGCGGGGGAGGTCTAGGTTGGATATTAGGAAAAACTTTTTCACTAGGAGAGTGGTGAAGCACTGGAATGGGTTACCTAGGGAGGTGGTGGAATCTCCTCTCTTAAAGGTTTTTAAGGTCAGGCTTGACAAAGCCCTGGCTGGGATGATTTAGTTGGGGATTGGTCCTGCTTTGAGCAGGGGGTTGGACTAGATGACCTCCTGAGGTCCTTTCCAATCCTGATATTCTATGATTCTATAGATGAAGACTTCTTCCCACACCACAGGTGGCTGCGCTTTATAGATATGTGAGTGGTCCTTATGTAGAAATGTCCACATGCTCCCCTCATCCAGAAATACATAAATGGGAACAAACAAATGCATGAACTTAACAGGTCCACTGAAACTTAAGTATCTGTAACTCTCCCCACACAGTCTGTGGGGCAGATAGGGTCCAGGGCGGGCAGGCAACAGGGCCCAAAAAGGCAATGGAGGTCTTGTGATTATTTGGATCCTTGCTTTCACCCCTGTGTACCCACTCTGGATTGCCCTACATCCACGCCCCACCCCATCATGCCTCCCCCTCCCCAAGCCATAGCAGCAGAGCGAGACTGGCAGTCCACTGTCACTGGTGATGATGTCCTGCTGCATTCTGTGAGTGTGCATAGGGGAGCCACAGAGCATGTAGTGGAGAGTTACTGCTGCTCAAGGCACAACCTACTCTGTAAAGAGTGTGTGCTATCTAGTGCCTGCCTACTCCTGGTCAGTCTGGGGACCATGTTGATCTTTTGAGCAGGGGAAAATGGCTAGAGGGAGGGAGGGAGTATCTTGTTACCTTTCCCCCGTCCATAGGGACCCATATTTTTCAATGCAGATTTGTGAGCCCTCTGCCCTGCACAAAAGTTAGTTAAAACCCTTGCAGTCTTTCTGGATGAAATGCCATCTATGGAATGTAATGTCCTGGTTCCAATTGCTTGCTTTGTTTGTTTGCTGGCAATACTCACGGGAGGAAGCTAAGCAAGATTTGGACATAAAGACGGCCTTGTTTTGCTTTCCTCCACAGAGAGTCAAGTGTGACAAACTAACTACTAATGCAAAGCTCATGAAAATTCTCAGTTCCCACCTAAGAAGTTACAGTGTCATAAAAGTAGAGACTCATGTTCATCTTTCTAAATATGATTGTACTGTAGTTATCTATAGTTAAGCATAGGTTTTACATAAATCCAGAGGCCAGATTCACATCAGTATTCTCCACAGTGCACAAAACAACACTTGTCAATTGAAAAACTACAGTATAGATCCTGTGAAAATGCCAATTTTAAAAGAGTTAGTTTTTAATTTACTATCTTGAGGGGTTCTTGCTTGGCACATACTGATTTCCTGTTAACACTGATTTTCTTCAGGAAGCTGTAAATCAGGACAAAAGTAAAACTGGTTCGGTAGTTTGAAATTCACTGAATGGTGGTTTTGTATTTTTAATCCCCAGAGTGAGTTAATTTTACCTGACTTTTAAATGGGTTTATGATACATTTTCTTCATGCTCAAGAGGTTGAGTCCCCACTTCCATCTGTTCTGTAGTAAATCTGCTGGCTGGATATTAGCTAAAGGTTAGATTCTTTTTCTAAGGATTCACATCAGACAAAAAACATAATTAGAAGGAAAGCTTCACAGAGATGTTTTTAATCTGTTGCTCCACAGAATGGCGAGGTGCTTCCTCTGAAGATAGTAACTTACACGACTGTATCCATCTCACTGGTGGCTTTGCTGATGACCTTCATACTGCTAGTTCTGATCCGAACACTGCGTTCAAACCTGCACAGCATTCACAAAAACCTGGTGGCTGCCCTTTTCTTCTCGGAATTGGTCTTTCTTATTGGAATCAACCAGACAGAAAACCCGGTAAGAGACAGTTCAGTGCTTTTGGGATACCAGCTGCCGTTCAATTACTGAAGCTTTGTGTAAAGCTGTAAATAGAGTGTTCACACCGCAAGTTTTGATCATTTGTTATCTACTTCACTTTTTCCTTTTTGGGGGGGCTGGAGGCAGCACCAGGGGGAGGGATAGCTCAGTGGTTTGAGCATTGGCCTGCTAAATCTAGGGTGGTGAATTCAATCCTTGAGGGGGCCATTTAGGGATGTGGGGCACACACAAAAAAATGGTTGGGAATTGGTCCTGCTTTGAGCAGGGGGTTGGACTAGATGACCTCCTGAGGTCCCTTCCAACCCTGATATCCTATGAATAAAGGAGCCCTGCCTGAGCTATGAATAAAGGTTTCATTTGTATGAAGCTTGCACCTTTTTATACACCACTCATTGGGATGAATAGTAGTCCCATTAGATAGGACCATCCCAATGTATGTTTTTCCCCCAGATAACAAATGAAAACTGCCCCCCAAAGGGCAAATGTGACCTAAGAATTGAACCCTAAACATACTGATTTCCTCCTTCCGTTCTGCCTGATAATGTTCTGCCTCACTTTATCGCTTCAGTACTGTGCAGAACAGACTCCTTTACAAGCCCACGCAGAAGCTCCTAGTGCTGAAAGGCATGTTACCAAGCACCTGTGCTATGCAGGAGCAGTGTGCATGTCCCATACTGACACCGGTCATGCTGGAGAAGCCAATTGCCTGGCACAGATAGCTTGCTACCTCCTGGCACCACAGGGAAACCCATTGCCTAGCCCTGCTTTCTCCATTCACAGTGGTTTCTGGCTTTGGCACAGCATGAATATTTTTATAGCTTAGTACAGGCTTCTCCTGCAGTGGCCAGTGTGCATGAGGAGATGCAACCTGGATTGAAACTGTGAATGGGGGAAATACAATATACATGACATTTTCATGTTTTATAATCAGAGCCTCATTTGTAGCCATTTTTATGTAGCAATTATTATTATTTATTAATGGCATCCAAAGTGTACCAGGTTCAGTGCAGACAGGCAGAAGGCAAGGTTCCTGGACCAGAGAACTAATAGTCTGCATAAACAGCCAACATACAGATGGGGCGTGGAGTTGCAGTGAAAAGAATATAAAATCATACAAACAAGCTTTTACAATTAAGACCATTAGAAATGTTCCTCAAATATTATTTGAAAGTTCTGTTGGAAACATATCTTTTTAAACAGCCTTTACTCTAAATCCCAGATAAGTAACTTGAGAGAGAAGCTAGCTATAAACACAAGTGAAGCTGATTGCATTGATTTTTCATTGTCCAAGGGGAGAGAAGTGCAAAAGACATGTAGATTTTAAGACTAGAAGGGTCCATTGTGATCATCTAGTCTGACCTCTTGCATAATACATGCCAACGAGCTTAATCCAGTACTTTCTGCATCAAGCCCATAACTTCTGTTGGGACCGTAGCATATATTTTAGAAAGATATGCGGTCTTGATTTAAAGACTTCAGGTGGTAGATTCTCTATCATGTCCCTAAGTAAGTGATTACAATGTACTTTCGCCATTAAAAATTTGCACCTAGTATAAATTTGTCTAGTTTCAGCCTCCAGCAATTGCATCTTACTATGCATTTTCTGCTAAATTAAAGCGGTATCTACTGTCAGAAATCTCTTCCCCCTTTAGATGCTTTCAGATCATGATCAAGTAACTTCTTACCCTTCTTTTGGATAAACAAAATAGATTGAGCTTTGTGAGTTTCTTGCTATAAGAGGCATTTTTCTCAGACCTCAAAAAATTCTTGTAGCTCTTTACTGAATCCTTTACAGTTTTTCAACATCCCTTTTTAAAGTGTGGATGCCAGATCTGGACATGCTATTCTAATAGTGGTATCACTAATATCATATACAGAGGTAATATGACTTCCCTCCTCCTACTTAATATTTCCTGGCTTATACATCCAAGAATTGTGTTAGCCTTCTTATTACGGCATCACACTGGGAATTCATGTTCAGTTGGTTATCTTTCATTACTGCCAAGTCCTTTCCAGTGTCACTGCATTCCTGTCTCCCATTGTAAATGTGACCTACAGTCTTTATTCCTAGAAGTGTGACCTTGCATTTGGCTGTATTATAATGCATGTTGCTCAGATAAGCCCCTTACCCAAGTGATCCAGATCGGTCTGTATAACTGACCTTTCCCTATCATTACTTACCACTCCACCAATTTTTGTGTCATCTACAAATTTTACTAACAGTCTTTTTATATTTTCTTCTAGATCATTGATACAGATATTGAACAGCAGTGGGCCAAAAACAGATCCCCGCAGGACCCCAGTAGAAACCCCCTCATTTACAATTACTTTTTGTAAACTAAGTGCCAAGTTAATTGATATAAAAAGAGTAGACTAGCTCATTTTTAGCAGCTTACTTCAGAAGCATTGTTAATACCATCAGTATTACTTCCTGGTATTTTCATACTGCAATGTCCACTGTATCAGGGACATGACCACCCTTTTCATTTTCCTCTCCGTGATTCAGTTACTATAATTTACTGTAACATCCTTAACGTTAAGCCATCTTAAAAAGTCTTTTGAAGTTAGAGAATACATTTTATATCATGTAAGGCCACTCCTTGCAACCTCCCCAGTCAATTTAAGAAGCAGGGAGAACTGTAAGCTATGTGTGTTTGAGGCAATTATTCATCTGTCTGTGTGGAATGAGAGTTGTCTAACGAGTCATGCACTGATGAACATAAAAAGAAAAAGAATGTTGGAGCACAAATAATACTAAGGGTCTGGCACTGGGCCTGGCTTTTATGAGTTTCTGTAAACGAACAATCACATTTGAGGGAGAGGTTTTTAATCCCCCGTGGACTATTGATTGACAGACAATGATTTATTTTCTCTGTTCCTTACCTGAAAAAGGCAGAGTTTCAGTGCTGCAGCCTGCACAGATATGTGCCAATGGAAGCATAAAGAACCACACCTTTGTTAATATAGCTAAAGCTTTTTATTTTGAGGGCTAAACTTTCAGCAGTGCTTGGTGTATTAAATTTGATGGAATTTGATGTGAGGGGTCAAAGAGAGAGTCAAAAGTGTTACCATAACCATATCAATATTCAACATGAACAGTTAGACATGCTTCAGGGTTCTGAGTACAGAGACTTTGGCCTACTGAGACCCATGGCAAACAAGTTAGAAAGGTCATGCCAGCATCTGAAAATGTATTGATTGTGATGTACAGAATAGAAAGAATCCAAAACAAAGAATAAAGGTTTTGAAATTAAAATTGAGTGGTTATGCAAACCAATCTTAATCAAAACTTTTCAGAGGATATCGGGTAGAGTCCCTTGTATTATCAAACACCCTTTCTTTGTAGGGAAAAAGGTGATAGTTCTGTTGTTGGATTTTTAACTCAGCTCTGGGTTCTTATGATTATTTCCACCTTTGGCCAAACAGACAGAAAAAAGGGGGAGGAGAAATAGGACAGTAAAGGTGGGGGGAAATACAGCTTTCTGTAAATTCACAGGATCAAGGCGGCTGGTCGGTCATTGACGCATGCTCTGGGTTAGCAGCTCATCCATGATGGATGTTGCTCTGGGGCTTACTTGCCCGACATCATCTGGCTAGTCTTGGCAGATCTCTCACTTTCATGAGTCCTTCTTAGGTTGAACAGAGCTAGATCTCACATATATCAATCTCTGGTCATCGCTGGTGATGGTCAGGCTTCTTCACTGCCCTGTTGAGGGTCTGGATGTCTCCGAAGATCCTTGAGGTTCACCAACAACGGGCAGAGTCTCAGGAGTGAAGCAGCGGCCTATTAGCCACTCCCAAGGGAATCCCCCAAACGTCCATATTTTTATTCTTTGAAGTCTTTTTTTAAGGGGTTAGAAAAGGGTGTGATGGGTGGAATAGACCATCTCCTCATTATCTACCTCACCAATTAGCCTAATTACCAATATCTCAGTTTCAAACTATGACCCTTAGTATAGTCATTGGGTCAGATCAGTGGCCCTTTTTAGTTTCTACTTAACAATACCCTTTCTATCAGTATTCATTATGAATCATAGAATATCAGGGTTGGATGGGACCTCAGGAGGTCATCTAGTCCAACCCCCTGCTCAAAGCAGGACCAATCCCCAACTAAATCATCCCAGCCAGGGCTTCGTCAAGCCTGACCTTAAAAACTTCTAAGGAAGGAGATTCCACCACTTCCCTAGGTAACCCATTCCAGTGCTTCACCACCCTCCTAGTGAAAAAGTTTTTCCTAATATCCAACCTAGACCTCCCCCATGAGTTGTTATTCATTCTATAAACTTTCACCCACCTTCCAAAAATTGAACCTGCAATTGGGGTAGGCCTGCTTAGACCCCAGTTGTTACACCATTGGAAAATTAGCTATGGTATCCAAGATCCTTTGGGTGAAATTCACCTTAGGGCTAAGTGGTTCTTTAGTGGTGTATTAATCTAGTGCCGGCTCTTGCATGGGGTATTTTTTCCTTCTTCTACTTATTAAGCTTATGTACCTTTAACTGAGAAGACAGTGCCTCAGAGAGAGGTGAGACTTAACTTTTACAAGTGCATAGATCGCACTGGGATGAAGACTGTGGCCAGTAACTGCATTCCTCAGGCATAATGGAACTTTCTACCACATGGGTAAAGCTCATTAGTGCAGGGGCAGAGCTTTCTCAGGGTCCAGCCCACAGGGACTCAGAACCATCACAAACCTCATCACCTTCCACTCCTGTGCAAGGCACATTTCTTCAGCCTAGACTGCTCTAGTATAAACACACAACAGCATGCACATTAAAAAAAACAGAACCATAACAAAGCCCTACCAAAACAAAACACTCCACTGCACACACAATCCTCCCCCTGGGGAGAGGGTGTGAGAGAGAATAAACTTCACATGGCAGATGTTAGCTACATCACTTAGGGCACCATTAGAAGGTTCTTAGGCCCTACGGTGATTAGGGAAGTATATGTAGAACCTATGTAGATGTCTTGGGAGCTTTTAGTTGTAGATTGGCTTCAGGGTAGGGATCAGGCAGCCCCATAAAGCCCTAATGTACCATCTGTGATTATGTTCATGTGGCAGCTAAGCCAGCTTTGTTGAATCCATCTGACTCTGCCATTGTGTATGTGTTACATTGTCAGGGGGACGATCTATATGATCCCTCTGAGTGTGAAATGGAGCCAAAAGTCAGAGGTTGCAATCAGCAGCCCTGCTAAGAAACTTTTTGCCTCTTGGCTTCCATCTTGGTTTTGTGAAACTTAAACTATTAAAAGTAGTGGAGACTCCATGCCTTGCTTCTGCAAAAAATGCTGTTCTTCTTCGAGTGATTGCTCATGTGCATTCCACAATAGGGGTGTGTGCTCGCCACGTGCACCGATGCCGGAAGTTTTTCCCTTAGCAGTACCTGTAGAGGAGCATCCCTAGCGACCCCTGGAGTGGCACCGCCATGGCGCACTCCCCCCACCTCAGTTCCTTCTTGCCGCTAGTGAAGGTGCTTTGGAACTGCTCTGCTCCAGCTCTGCTGTAGTTTTCCCTCTTGGACTCTGTTAGTTCATAGTTAGTAATGCCTGTAGTTTAAGAAAAGAAAAGAAAAGAAAAGTAGTTTTAGTTAGAATTAGTTAAGTGCGCCCAGGTTGGGGCATGCCCCGGGCTTTAAGTCGTGCGACACTTGCAAACGGCCTGTGCCCATGAGTGATCCGCACACGGACTGTTTCTGCTGTCTGGGGGAACCAACCTCAGCGATCGCTGCAAGATTAGCAGACCCTTCAAACCTCGGACCAAGAAAGAGTGGGACATTCAGCTCTGAGCCATTCTGATAGAGTCGGCCCTAATCCCAACACCGCTGCGCCGCTCCGAGTCGGCACCGAGCACCACAGCATTGGTGCGTGGCGACCCAATGGTGCCATCCACCAGTCGGCACCGCTCCCCATCCACGGGACAGTCAAAAAAGGCGAAAAACAGGTCTTCTCCGCCAAGGCACCGGAGCAAGACTGGGGGAGAGAGTAGACCCACGTTGGGCAGCTCTTGGTCCCCATCGGCCTCGCGGCCTCTGACTCAAGTTGAGCGGAGTAGCCCGGCCCACACCGAGCCGGCCTCCCTGGACACCAGTGGCCACATTCAGGTGCCCTCCATGCCGGAGGCCCTGCAGGCAACTCGAGACGTTATGTCTCTGCCGGTACCGATATCACCACTGTCATCGGCTCCCCAATCCAGAGGCAAGCCACCGCTCGGACCCCCTCAGTCGCTGCCTGGACGGTACCGCTCACGGTCGAGGGAAGGTTCCCAATGCCATTCCCCACTCAGTGACCGCCCCGTGCGCAGTCCGCCCTGGTCCCCGTCGACCCCCACCAGGTTGTCTGGCTGGGTACCGATGGCAGGGGTTCCAGGCACCGCTTCGCCTCGAGGGAACGTAGACCTCGCGAGGAGAGCATGCCCTGTGGAGACCGGGACAGATGGCATCGGAGATCGTTGTCTCCAAGAAGCTACTGTAGTCCCAGGCATTGATGCCGTTCCTGTTCTTCGTCTTGCTCGAGGTCCCCGCTGCGGCACCGCTCCTGCAGCCCCAGGCATCGATCACCGGCGCTCCCACTCTCCACGCCGGGATCACAGTCTCACGGTCGACATCACTCCCGATGCCGCCACTCGTCCCAATCCCGGGATAGAGGTCGATCGTATGCCAGCCCAGCCTCCCTTCGCAATTGTCAGTCGATGGGCCAGGCTAGTCAGGCTGGACAGCTCGCTCCACCGGTGCCACATCAGGTGCAGTGGCACCGGGCTCCTTGGCCAGTGCCATGGTACCAGTGGGCCCCGTGGGCCGCAACATAGCTCCCGGTGGTGGCTTGCTCAGTGGCTGGAGCCTCGGAGAGACCATCAGCCTCCCTTACTCGGCCTCCCAGAAAGGAGTCGGTGGAGCATTCATCCCCGGTCCCGCATTCAGAAGGGGACAAAGTGGTGGGACCTGCGGCACCGGAGGAGACACAGAGTACTGCATCCCCATCCTCATCCTCCCTGGATGAGGTGATCACGGCCCCTACTCCGCCTGTCCCTCAGGAGGACACAAAAGCCTACCAAGAGCTGTTGAAAAGGATAGCATCAAGCCTCAACCTACAAGCCGAGGAGGTGGAGGAACCCTCAGACTCCCTCTTCAACGGTCTCTCGGCTTCGGCACCGGCCAGGGTGGCTCTCCAACTCCATGAAGGGGTGGCAAAGATCTCGAATGCCATTTGGCAAACCTTGGCTTCCTTACCCCCTATCTCTAAGAGGCAGAATGGAAATATTTTGTGCCTGCCAACGGGCATGAATACCTGTATACCCACCCTGCCCCCAACTCTCTAGTGGTCGAGTTGGTCAACCATAGGGAGCAGCAAGGTCAATCCGCTCCTACTCCTACAAATAAGGACTCGAGACTAGATCTATTCGGTAGAAAGGTTTATTCATCCTCGAGCTTCCAACTTAGGGTGGCGAATCACCAAGCCCTGCTGGGTAGATACGATTTCAATTTGTGGGGCTCCCTGCCCAAATTTGCGGACTCCCTCCAGGAGAATGACAAAAAAGAGTTCAAGGCTCTGGTTAAGGAAGACACGGCTGTCGCGAGGGCGGCCCTTCAGGCAGCCTTGGACGCTGCGGATACGGCTGCAAGATCTATGGCCTCTGTGGTGTCCATGAGGAGAGCATCATGGCTTCTGCTGTCTGGGTTGTCCAGCGAGGCACAGAATTCCTTACAGGGCCTCCCATTCAATGGCAAGGCCCTGTTTGCGGAACAAACAGACGTGAAGTTACATAGTCTGAAGGACTCCCACACAACATTAAAGAGACCCTTGGCCTCTATGTCCTGGCCCTGGCCAGGACCAAGTTCAAACCGCAGCAGGCTCCCAGTCAGGCCACCAACTCTAGATATGAGCCCCCTTATAAAAAGTCAAGGGACTATAAAAAGCACCCGCAAAGGCAATCCCGGCCTGCGCCCCAGCCTGGGCCCTCTAAGGGTAAGCAGGCGGGAAAGCGCCAGTGTTGACGGGACTCCCAGGGGCGACTTACCAGTTCATACCAGGGATCCACCTGCAATAAAATTTCCCTTCTGGTTGTGTGCTTTTCTCCCAAAGTGGTCGCGGCTGACCTCAGACCGATGGGCTCAACGCCGTCTCCCGGGGCTACACCCTCCAGTTTACTTCTACCCCCCCAACCACCCACCCTCCATCACTGTCCCTCTTCAGGGACCCCTCTCACAAGAGCCTACTCAAGCAGGAGGTGAGGCAGCTCCTTGGCTTAGGAGCGGTGGAGGTGGTGCCAGCGAAGTTCAGACTCAAGGGGTACTTGAGTACCTATTTTCTTATCCCAAAGGCCAAAGGGGGGCTCAGGCCCATCCTGGACCTGCGAGTCCTGAACCAATACATGGTAAAGCTCAATTTTGCATGGTCTCTCTGGCCTCCATCATCCCCTCCCTGGATCCCGGGGACTGGTGTGCCGCCCTTGATCTACAGGACATGTACTTCCACATTCATATGTTCGAAGGACACAGGCGTTTCCTCCATTTCATGGTTGGACTGACAGGAACACTGTCAGTTCACTGTCCTCCCGTTTGGCCTGTTCACAGCTCCCAGAGTATTCACAAAGTGCATGTCTGTGATAGCGGCCTACCTCAGATGTCAGGGGATCCAGATCTTTCCCTACCTCGACAACTGGCTGGTCCAGGGCAGTTCCAGGTCGCAGGTACAGGATCATGTATCACTCCTCCTGTCCACGTGTGCCACGCTGGGCCTGTTGGTAAACAACGCTAAGTCCACGTTAGTTGCGGTGCAGCGCATAGAGTTCATTGGGGCAATTCTGGACGCGACGTTGGCCAGAGCCTCCCTCCCACCAGACAGATTTGAAACCCTGAGGGAGCACATCAACACAGTCACAAGGTTCCCCGCGACCACAGCCAGCGCGTGCCTCCAACTCCTGGGTCATATGTTGGCGTGCATGTACATGGTTCGTCCTGCCAGACTCAGGATGCAGCCCCTCCAGCTCTAGTTGGCCTCGGTATTCTCCCAGTCCAGAGACAGGATGGACAAAGTCCTCACTATGCCCGAACTGGTGGTGGCCTCCCTGCGATGGTGGTCCTCCCCAGGGAACATGCGCCAATGGGTCCTGTTCAGGGGTCGACCCCCGTCTGTGGAATTGGTGTCCGATGCATCGGACCTCAGGTGGGGAGCCCATGTGGGAAACCTCCAGACCCAAGGTCTGTTGTCCGCACAGGACCTTACCCCGTACATAAATGTCAAGGAGCTTACGCCGCTCTGTCTGGCATGCGTGGCCTTCCACTCGCACCTGGTGGGCAGAGTGGTCAGGGTTCTCACGGACAACACAGCCTCGATGTTCTACATCAACAGGCAAGGCATGGCCCATTCCTCAGCCCTCTGCCAGGAAGCCCTCAGACTGTGGGACTTCTGCATAGCCCACGATATTTACCTGGAAGCCCACCACTTACGGGGCATCTGGATCTCTCGGGCAGATCGGCTGAGCCGAGTCTTCTCCTCTCAGCAGGACTGGTCACTGCACCCAGAGGTAGTGCACAGGATTTTCCAAACGTGGGGCACTCCCCAAGTGGACCTGTTCTCGACCCAGCAGAACCGCCGGTGTCCCTGCTTCTGCTCCAGGGGAGGGTTGGGCATGGGCGCAATCTCCGACGCCTTCCTTCTGTCCTGGTCGGGCCAGCTTTTCTATGCCTTTCCCCCGATTCCACTGATCTGGCAAGGTCTTGAAAAAGATAAAGACGGACAGGGCCCGTGTCTTCCTGATCGCCCCGGCATGGCCCAGGCAACATTGGTATGGGACTCTCGCGAGCCTGGCAGTCGCCCCACCATGGCCGTTGCTATCCCACCCGGACCTGCTGTCGCAGGACTACGGTCGCTTCCTCCACCCCAACCTAGCAGCACTCCACCTCATGGCGTGCCTGCTCAATGGCTAGGCCGGGAGGAGAGGACTTGCTCGGAAGGGGTTCAGTGCATCCTCCTGGAGAGCAGGCGGCCCTCCACACGTCAGGTCTACCTGGCGAAATGGTCTCAGTTTTCCCGGTGGGCCGCTGATCGGGGCGTCTCGCCTGTGGCTGCTCCGATCCAGCTTATATTAGACTACCTCCTTCATCTTAGGGCCCAGGGTCTAGTGCCCTCGTCCGTCAAAGTGCACTTGGCAGCCATATCGGCCTTCCACCCACCAGTGCAGGGTCACACGGTATTTTCTCATGCCATGACTGGTCGATTCCTTAAGGATTTGGATCGCCTCTTCCCGTATGTTAGGCCTCCAGTCCCACGGTGGGACCTGAACTTGGTGCTGGCCAGGTTAACTGGACCTCCATTTGAACCGCTACCTACATGCTCCTGGTCACCCCTCTCGTGGAAGGTAGCCTTCCTGGTGGTGATCACGTCTGCTAGGCAGGTCTTGGAGCTCCGGGCCCTGACCTCCGAACCCCCGTGCACGGTGTTCCATAAGGATAAGGTCCAGCTTCGATCACATCCTTTGTTCCTCCCTAAGATGGTCTCCACCTACCATATGGGCCAAGACATTTTCCTGCCGATGCTCTGTCCAAAATGCCATGCGTCCAGTGAGGAGCGCTGTCTCCACATGCTGGATGTGAGCCGGGGTCTGGCTTTCTACCTGGAACGTACAAAACTGTTCAGGAAGTCTTCACAACTGTTCATCGCCTCGGCTGAACGGATGAGAGGCCGGCCGATCTCCACTCAGCGGCTCTCCAACTGGATCATCTCGTATATCTGTACTTGTTACAACCTGGCGGGAGTCCCCCCGCCGCCGATTGTGAGGGCGCACTCGACCAGGGCGCAAGCCTCGTCAGCTGCCTTTCTGGCCCATGTCCCTATTCAGGACATCTGTAGGGCTGCCACATGGTCATCGGTTCACACGTTCACCTTGCATTATGCGATCGTCTCCCAAACCAGGGAGGACGCCGGGTTCAGCAGGGCGGTGCTCCGTCCCGAGTGTCTGTGAACTCCTACCCACCTCCAACAGATATAGCTTGGAATCACCTATTGTGGAATGCACATGAGCCATCACTCAAAGAAGAAAAGACAGTTACCTTTTCCGTAACTGGTGTTCTTCGAGATGTGTTGCTCATGTCCATTCCACATCCCGCCCTCCTTCCCCTCTGTCGGAGTTGTCTGGCACGAAGGAACTGAGGGTGGGGGAGTGCGCCGCGCCATGGCGGCGCCACTCCAGGAGTCGTGGGGGACACCCTCCCCTTATGGGTATTGCTAAGGGTCGGCACCGGTGCACCCGGCAAGCACGCACACCTATTGTGGAATGGACATGAGCAACACATCTCGAAGAACACCAGTTACGGAAAGGTAACTTTTTTTTTCTTGTTAAATTGTTGTGTTGCACACAGCACAAGGTGAGTGTGTTAGAATGGCCCAAGCCATCAAATGTATAGCAAATATACACAAAGAAATTAACTTCAGAAAAGAGTCCTAGAGGTGGGGGTTTAATAACTGAAAGAATTTTAGACTGAAATATGTAATTCTCAACAGTCAGACCACATGCAGGCCACACAATCTAAAAATAAAGGCTTACAAAATCACTTTTCTAAAGCTCTTAATACTATGACAAAAGAATTAAATAAATTTTAATGTACAGTTTTTTTTCAAAGATTTATTCATATTTTCTTTAGCATCTAGTGAATATCCAGTCTTGTGTGTGTTGCATGGGTCGTTGATTCGGCAGGAGCAGCTGTAATCTCAATGTTCTTTTTCCTTCCCCAGTTTGTGTGCACTGTGATAGCCATCCTTCTGCACTACTTTTACATGAGCACCTTTGCCTGGATGTTTGTCGAACAGCTCCACATATACCGCATGCTGACTGAAGTGAGGAACATCAATTTTGGACATATGAGGTTCTACTATGTCGTTGGTTGGGGGATTCCTGCTATTATAACAGGTAGGGGAAGTAGGTCGCCAATGCTGAAAAGCCAAAACAACACCTTTCCTTTCCCCTCCCCCACTATTCAGGACAGCATTAAAGCATGTGCTTAACATCTATTGAAATCAGTGGGACTTAAAGTTAACCACATGCTTAAGTGCTTTCCTGAATCAGGGCAATAACCACCAGCAAACACGAAGATATCAGACTGAACTTGACAAATCAGCGCAATGAATGCTGCTTGCCCTAATTAAAGTAATTTTCTGATGTTTACAATGGTATAAACGTATTTGAATTCAGATTAAATCAAGATTTATTGAAAGCACTCAGAAGTAACATTGTCTGTACTGTAATTCCTTTCTCTGTAGTTTAGAGAGATTTTGCTCATCCTATGCTGGCAGACTAAGGTTATGTCTACACTGCGATAGAACAGCTGTGGCTGGCCCAGGTCAGGTGACTTGGGCTTGGGCTGCAGGGCTATACAGTTGCAGTGTAGATGTTCAGGCGTGGGCTGGAGCCCAGGTTCTGGGACCCTCCATCCTCATGGGATCTCAGAGCTCAGGCTCCAGCCTGAGCCCTGAACATCTACAGTGCTATTTTATATATATTTTATAATTTTTTTAATCGCGATTAATTTTTTTGAGTTAATCACGTGAGATAACTGCAATTAATTGACAGCCCTAATATATATATTAGAGCAGTTCTGCTGCATAGGTGGAAGGGCAGCACAGTGCACAGAGAGGTTTTGTGGGCTGGGCTGGAGGGTTCTATAGATACTGTGGCAACCTTTGTCATGCCAGCTGAATATTACTGAATCGAACTGAGAAATTTTAAGAAAGATTCTGTGCCACCTGTATTAAATTCTATGGGTTCAATCCTACCCTCAGATGATGTACCCTTTTACCTTATCATTGATTTCAGTAGTAGTTGAATGGTGTACCTGAGAGAGCCAAAGCTTGCCCCATTCATTTAATAAAGGATTATAGTGTGGGATTTGGAAAGTGAAATAACTTTTACTATAATCTTAGAGCCAGATGTTTGGCCAAATTTTGGTTAAAGCCCCACTAATGGCAGGATTGAGTCCTGAGCGTTGAGTCAGTGTCTGCAGAATTACAGCTGTATAAAATATTTTATGATCCTTTAATCATTTATGGCTAATTCTTCCTGGGTGGTGACTGCTAAAGACTGTGGTGCAAGAACCAATCATAGTGAGAGGGAGAGGAGGCAGTCCCATCTCAATTCCATACTTCAGAGGAAACAGATCCAATATCCCTTTGCCAAACAGCCACAGATGAATTTTCATAGACTAGAAGGCCTGTACCGGATGTGAACGTTGGCTTTAGGCCAAGCTTTAAATAGGCAGGGTGAAATGCAGCTACCTTCCCTCTACCCTACTCAGTGCCTTTTCATCAAAGCATTAAGGCCCCTTTCAGTAAAGTATTTATGCATGTATTGGACTAGGTGCACAAGTGCTCCCATATAAGTGAATGAGGTTATCATGCTTAAATGCCTTGTTGAATCAGGACCTAAAGCTATTGCAATTACCATCTTCCTGACTCCCAAATAATATAATATGCAGTAGTCATTTCCCTTATAATATCTGAGATAAATTTCTGCATCTTTAAGAAGGAATAGCTGTGCAGCACTGTACATGAAATAAGTCGATGGTCTCAGCCATTTCTACATGGACAGGTGTCAACATCGCAAAATCTACCACCATATTTGGCATCACTGTAGGTGCTGTGAGTAAAGAGACTAAGGACTGTATGGGCATAGGGACTGTCTTAGAGATGGCTCCCCCAGGCCAGGATTGAAGTAGATTATGCTGCTTCTGCCCAGGCTGTAACCTGTTCTGTGGAAAAATGTCTCCATTTTCTAGAGCTCTCATTCCAGTTTTTGTCATAAGCACTAAATTCACTTACACAAGTTTTTTTAAGAAAAGAAGTAATTGCTTTACTTACCCTGAAACTACAATACTTGGTTTCAAGCCACTGCAAAAGGAGGATCTCTTAGGTTGAGACTTTCATCTCTGTTTGGTTTATAAGAGAAATAATTATGTATGTCATTATGGGGCACTGACTTATTGAAATTCCGCAAAATGTCTCTCACCCTAAAGGCTTTGTTACTCTCTATTAATCCTGCTATATAAAATTAATTGAAACTGAATTATTGTGGCAAACACATTTAATATAGGATTTATGTGGTCCAACTTTGTATTGGTCAGTGGAAGAATTTGGAGTAGTATTTAATATGGAATGATGATTGGTTTTACGTTTAGACTTTGGAAAAGTGTATGTGTAGTTTTCTATTTCTGGAATTTCTTATTAACCATGTTATCGTTGTTCATCACTCGGATTGATTCTAAAACTGTGTGATTGATTAGGCATGGCATAAACATCCTGATCCTACAGTGGTCATCAGTAATTTTCCCTGTTATCCTTTTCTTTCTGTTTTGTGATTTAGGTCTTGCTGTGGGTCTGGACCCACAGGGCTATGGGAACCCTGACTTCTGCTGGCTTTCTGTTCATGATACCCTTATTTGGAGTTTTGCAGGCCCTATTGTGATCGTTGTGGTCGTAAGTATTGTGGAGTTTGCATCTTGCGCTGACTGTTCTCTGTTACTGTTTTTTTATTTTTGTTTGATCGCTATCTATTCATAATCTTATTTAAATGTGAAACTATTGTATCCAATCTAGCATCCCTTGTGAAAGTAAGTGCAGTTTACATGAGTACTCCCATTGAAATCAGTGGACGTACTTGAATGAGAAAGGACTGATTGTATAAGTAATGGTTACATGGTCAGGCCCAAGTTTTCTGCTTTTTCTTACCCCCTGATGAGAGTTTCATTTAAGCTCATTGTTTAGGCCTGTCTTACCAGATTTGTATTAATGCAAACTCAGTAGCATAGCATCCCAAGAAGGTTGCTAATGGACATTGGCTCAAAGCTTGGTCAATTTGGAAATATGAAGAAACTCCTAACTACAAGAGAAAAGCTCTTGGCACTGAAGACTTTTGATGTTAAAAAAATTCCATTGTCTCTGTGATAGACAGGCTCTGACAAATTCAGGAAGAAAGATCTACTTTGTGTTATTTACATTTCCCTTTCAGATCAACACAGTCATCTTCATACTAGCAGTGAAAGCATCATGCAGACGAAGACAACGCTCATTTGAAAGAACTGGAGTCATGTAAGTTTGCAGTTGAGGCTCAAAAACTGATGAGAAGATCCCTGACCAGGAATAATAAAGGGACAGATCATGTCCTCTCTAAAAAGAATTGTAGAGGGTGGGGAAAGAAGCTGGATGCAGGGCCGGCTCCAGCTTTTCTGCCGCCCCAAGCAAAAAAATAAAAGCCGCGATCGCGATTGGCGATCGGCGGCGGCAATTGGGGAAGAAAAAAAAAGCTGCGATCGGCGGCGGCAGTTCAGCGGCAGGTCCTTCGCTCCTAGAGGGAGTGAGGGACCTGCCACCCCCAAATTGCCGCAGGTGCCACCCCTCTCCCTTGGCCGCCCCAAGCACCTGCTTGTTATGCTGGTGCCTGGAGCCAGCCCTGGCTGGATGCTGTACAAACAGGGGAAGTTTGTGCTGAGCAAAAGAGGCTGAGCCAGTGTGCCATCCTTTCTCCCTTTCCCCCACTCCTGGGCTCTGTAGAAACCCCTCCATGGACCAGGGGCTCTGCACCTTTGGTGGGGTTATAGCAAGGCATGGAAGGGGAAAAGTTTAGGGATTGGCCACTCCACATGGCATCGTTCCAATCTACCACAAATTTTCTCAGCATTATCTTCCATGAAGTTCCCCATCACAAAATACATCTCCCTGAGGGGGTTTTGAGCTAGGTGTTGGCAGACTCCTCAGGGGCACGTGTGGCGATGTAGACATGAGGCCCAGAGAGCTCTCCCTTTCTTCCTCATGCACCATCAGATTCATAGGTTTGCCTCCAGGAGTGCTCTTTCCTGCTGCTGTCTTGGCAAAGGTCTTTTGAGGCAACATGTCCATCCCAATCCACAGAAGGATATGTTCTCCTCACCGCCATTTGAGATGAGCTGAGTCAGAAATTCCACATGCTGAAACTCGCTGAGTTTCCTGGCTCTGTGATAGACTGTTTCCATTTAAGTCATGTTGTGCCCGAATCTTGTAATTTACCTGTGAACTATAATGTGATTAGCTAGTGGCTAGACAGCCCAGTTTTTCAAATTAATAAGCTATATGAGATTTCCCAAGGCATCCACTAGCTGTTCCTTGAACACATGGATGGTGGGCAGTTTTAGAAACAATAAGAAAAAGTGATTGTTTGCTTTGTTTGTTTTTTAATCTCCTTAAGTGAAGAGAGTCTAATTGACATATAATGGAGGGTCATATTTGTCCCAGAATCTATATTCTATAAAAACAAGACTTTACCAATAGAACTGTCTCCATGCGTTTTTTTAAATGTATGTGAAAATAGTATTTTTAAACAAATAAATACTTCCCGTAGTATCTGCAATCCAAACCTTGCAACATTGTGCTCAGATAGGAGAACCTGAAAGTGAAACTGACAAACAGAACTAAAAATAGACTTTACTGATTTTATTGTCCATGGGGAAGAAATTCAAGAAGTAAACAAACAGCAGAGTGTCAAGGAAAGTGGACTTCTAACATGTTTGTTAGAATGTTCTAAGGTATGAGTGGCTTGAGAGAAGTTCTCGGAATCAGGAGCTACTGAATTTTTTCTGCTCAAACATTCATAAAGGGCCTGCCCAGTCACCAGGATATCCAGACGCTTATCTCCCAGTTCTATTCCTGACTCAGCCATGGCCATGGGCAACTCATTTAACATTTCCCCGGCTGCTAATAATACTTCCTTGAGGAATGTGGCCTCTGAACATCCTCACTTATGGGATGTGCTAGTTGTGGCACTGAGCCGTGGGAAACTTTTGGAAAGCAATGCCAATTGGAGCGTCATGCCTCTCACTCACCAAACTTCAGAGCTAAGATTGTGTAGGAGCCAGGCAGCTCCAGCCTCAATTCCTCCTTTCTGCAGCAAGTTGTGGATCCAGGAACTGTCTGACTGTGCCAGGAGTGATAATTATAACTTGGTGCTTATTGACCACTTTATTTGTCAAAGTGCTTCACAGACATTAACTAATTAACACCAGTAACCCAGGGAGGTACATCAGCAGGCATTATTAGCCCAGTTTTACAGATAGTGAAACTGAGGCACCAAAAGATGAAATGACTTGTACAAGAGCACAGTGAGTCATTGACAGAGCCAGGATTAAAGCTCTGGCATTTCTGTCACCTAGACCCATAAACAGTTCACTGGGCCATGCTGCCTCTCCAAGCCAGGACCTGTGCCCTGTATAGTGAATGAACAAAGTGCATTAAGAATTGTAGCTGGCTCATGGGGTGTTAGATTATATTCTTTTATTATTTTTCTGCCTTAATGCAAGTGACTTTGTGTGTTTACGTTAGCTCCGTGCTGCGAACTGCTTTCCTCCTCCTGCTGCTGATCAGTGCCACGTGGTTACTGGGGTTGATGGCAGTGAACAGTGATGTCATGACATTCCATTATCTCTTTGCCATCTTCAGCTGCTTACAAGTAAGTTATATAACATTAAGTTACTGTATCTCTTCAGATCTAGAACATGCTGCATATTGAACAGCCATCTCCCTGCAGTGATGCTCCATTAACAGAGAAAATCCATTAAATCCAATATCAAACCAGGGCAACTACCTTTTAAAACTGAGTTTCCAATTGAAGAAGATGGAAGGTCCTAGGTGCAGTTTCCACCCTCTTAATCTCCCCCTTTGAGATAATCAGACCCTTCAATAAATGGCGCTTTCTGTTCTCTCAGTGGTTCCAGATGTACTGCTAGTGGAATTCATGGTGGGCAATTTCACCACTAATAAAAGGAAACGGTTTACCTCAGACACAACCTCCTGCTTGAGACTGTCAAATAAACTCTAGTTATCGTCTCTTCTGTATTAACACTGGCGTTCTTGCTAGCAGTAACAAGAAGTTGTGGTTTTCCATCCCATGTGGACAACTTACAATTGAATTTACTGTAGGAAAGACAAATGGAGGAGATGGCTTTCATCTGTGTTAGAGAAGCTGTTAACAGGTTGAAGGTCATAGCACACACCCCCAGCTGATTAATAGGGACCTGATGAGGAGATAGTAATGGGATTCAGAATCCGATCACTAGTTTGAATGTGGCCCATGATGGTAGTGACCAAAAGTCGCTTGCATCTTGTTGGCTTGTGTGAAATGAATTAATGGACAGGCATCCACAATATAAAAACCACCATCAGAAATGGGGTCCCCTGGTTGTCAGGCTCAGTAAAGAGATCATGGATTGAGTGGGTTAAAAAATAGAACTCCCCACTTTCCTCTCAAGGTGGCTCCTTCAGCTCAGGGTGGAGGCACATCAGTGGGCCAGCATAGGGGATGCTGACAGTGCCACGGCCTGTGTTGCAACTGGTCTGTAAGGAAATAAATTCAGTTATTAGAGATGTAAATCTTTCACAAGCCTGAACAAAAAATCTAAAGTAAAAGGATGTTAAATACAACATAAGTTCAGAGGGAAGAAAATAAGAGACTGGAATTTTCCTCTTACCTTGCCTGGAGAGTCAAAGTGGTACATAATGTTTCACATCATTGCCGCCTTTGAACTTTTTTTTTTTTTTTAAAGATATATTTATGTGACTTTCATTAATGAGTAATCCCAATGAGCTAATGTCAGATAGGACTAATTTGATTGAATGCTTAGAGAGATCACGCCTTAAGCTTAATATTAATCTACCTCAATTGATTTGTCTGAAATCATGAAATGCAGGCATCTTGGGACGTTGGTGCTGCTGTAACTTCATGAGTAATGAGTTCAAAGTAGTACACCTGCAACCTAAATAAATAACAGATTTGGCAGCTGCACCGAATGACCCCCAAACAAACACACACATGCTACATAAGCAGCCCCTAGATTACAGTGTTCCTGCCAGGAGTATGAATAACCTGCAAAGAGGCTGAATGTAGGGGTGACTGCTGGCTCAGAGGAACATACACCTGTTAGCACATGGTCCTAGCCCCACCCTTAACACTCCTCTGCAGCTCCTGTTTTAGAGGGTTTGTAGAGCGCGTGCTCTCTCTCTCTCCAGTGTTTTTAAGGGGATCTAGCACAAAAGTGGCCCACTTCTGCCATTCCCAAGGCTTTCACTGCTGGCTATGATATTTTGATGGGTTCCAGTGTACCTGTCAGGATTTGGACCCATACCCAGTGTACAAACCCCAAAATATTAATGTTGGTACAACACAAAAGCATCCTGCAATGTCCTGAACCATTCGAAAAGGGACCTGAACTCTCTTGTGCACATTTGAATAGAATGTTTCCCTCCCAAACTACAAGGGTGCTAACAACCATCCTCTGAGATGCACCATGCAGCTCTCAAAGGAAAATTGTGTTTGTGTTTTCCCAGTCTTTTTGTGGTAATACAAGAAGCTGGTGGCAAAGCATGAATCCCTGAGGGATTGACCATTATCAATTCACTAAGGACAGCAAGTGTTTAATGCTATGGTGGTCAGTCATTGCCATTAAAAGCATGTACCATTTGCTGGAATTAAGAGCTGGTTTGAAAAAGGCTGTTCACTAATTTACAGTTGTATTTTCAGTCCAACAGTAATAAGTCATGCATTTATCTTAGATTATTTTTCTCTCTGTGTCTAACAACCCAGGGGCTCTTCATTTTCTTCTTCCACTGCATTTTTAATAAAGAAGTCAGGAAGCACTTGAAGAACACGTTAACTGGAAAGAAACCCCTTCCAGATGACTCTACTACAACAAGAGCTACATTATTAACCGTAAGACGTCATCTTGGAAAAACATTTTCTTGTTTATAGTTGTCAGCCACCCATACATATAATTTTAACTAACTTGTCCATAACAAAATTAATTCTTTCTCCCTGCTTTGAGTGATTCACTAAAAGCCTTTTCATTTTAAAACAGAAATGAAAACTTTTGGGGACAGGAAATTATTTTCTTCAAGTAAAACGGAGCATCATGAAGCTATTAGCTATTTGCACAAGACTTTTTGTGCAAATGCTAGTGGCATGGCTTTTTACTAAGAACTTCTTTTTTTATTCTCACAAAGTTGAAAGTAAAGGTAGTGTCTGTTAACTGTGGTTATTCATTTTATTCTAAACTGATTATTTATCAGCAGTTTTCTGCCCAGTTTGTAATAATGTTAACTTGTATAAGTGGCAGTTGAAAGTTGTTAAGTAGAATAGCTAGCTGCCACTGAAATTGTATTGCACATATTTTTAAGAAAGTAAAAGCAATTCCTTGTTCATAAAAAGATTCTTGTTTACAGTTTCCCCCATAAGGTAATATGTAAAGATTTGTTCTGGGTAATTATTGCTTGGCACTTTTCATGTTCCTACTTATAAGACCGTTACTTAGTTCCCTGAGAGGCAGCTTTTATTATCTTCATTATACAGGTGAGAAACTGAGGCAGGGAGATTAAATACCTGATTCTCAAAAGTGTTGAGCAGTCACAGTTGCCCCCAAAGAGGGTTAATGGAAAACTTTACCTCTGCCACTAGACCCCCTTTCATGTGGAGTCCCAACAAGAATCACTTCTCTCTCCTGTCCTACTCAACATTTACATGCAGCCATTAGGTGAACTAGTGAGATGGCATGGACTCAATATACAGATAACACTCAACTCTGGTTATCCTTCACTACCTATGATCATACCCTACCACCAAGATGGCCAGTGCTTGGACGAGATCAGCTCATAGATAAAGAACAGCAGGTTTAAACAGGACCGCAGCAACACAGAGGTGATGCTGATGGGCAGAAGAAAGCACTCTTGAGTAGTTTGCAGCCACAGTATGGGCTCCTTTGATTGAAAGTACACACCCACAATTGGTCAATTCAGTTCATAGTTTGGGGATATTCTTGGATTCCATGCTGACATTAAGTTCTCCCATAGAAGCACCCGCTAGTAATGCTTTCTACCATCTCCAGTTGGCTAGGAGACTTACCATCTTGGCAGATGAAGACGTGGCCTCATTTATTCATGCCTTCATCACCTCTTGGCTGGACTAAAGTAATGTGTTATACCTGGGCAGAAAGCTTCAGCATCTAGGAAATTCCAACAAGGATAGAACATTGCAGTGCAACACAGGCTACTGCGAATACACCATACATGTCCTCTGCTTCCTACACTGGCTTCCCATCGAATATCAAGTAAAGTTTAAGCTCATGGTCCGTATCACCAACGTGCTCATTGGCTTGGGCCCACAATATTTAGATGATCACCTGAATCTCCAGGATAAGGACCGGGGTCAACTACTCTGTTCCTCAGGCACAAGAAAACTCTATAGTCAGGGTAAAGCTTGTCTGGACTGATAACTGAGCTTTCTCAGGGGCTGGTCTGAGACTGAAACAAACTCCCACATACGCTAAGGATTATCACAGACCTCACCACCTTCCCCTTCAAAAGGCAGGTGCACTTCTTAAATCTGCCTTCTCTAATAAACACCAAGCAGCATATACATAAATAACCAACCTGCCTACTAAACCAAACCAATCCACTGCACGCAGAATTCTCCTGCTGGGGAGAGGATGAGAAAGAGATTGAATAACACACGACAGATGTTAGTCACGTTGCTTAATGCACTGCTGGAAGGTGCTCAATACTGCGGTAATGAGCGTGTAGAAGAACCTATAAAAATAGAAAAGAATGTCAATGGGAGCTGAGTTTGTGGTGCACTTCTGAAAATCAGGGGCTGTGTGACTTGTCTGTGGCCAGGGAAGAAGCCTGTGTCAGGGCTGGGATTATAACTCTGGAGTTTCTCATTCCCAGTCCTGTGTTCAGGCCACTCAAACTGTGATGCTTGGGAGCTGAGAGACATTGATTGCAATGGGGGGAAGCAGTTCCAACTCAAAATGTGAAATCTTGGGGTTCATGTACTTAAATGTTCTTCTGCTGTGTAGCCATTCTGCGGGCAGCTGAAGGAGAGATGTTTGTTTATTTGTTATCATTCACTACTACTATTTTTTTCCTCAGCGATCTCTGAACTGTAACAACACATATATAGAGGAGCCAAATATGTACCGCACAAATATTGGTGAATCCACAGTCTCCCTAGAGAGCACCATCAGGTCAGCCAAGAGCCACAATAGCTACCTTGCTTACATTCTCAGGTAATCGGGTGGTGGGTGCATGGCTTTCAGGCCTTTATTTTTCCCTTCTCATTGCTTTTGTGAGAAAAAAAACTAACAAAAACCAACTAATGTTTTGGTTCAAATGCTACTTGTCCTGTGTCTTAGCAATTCTCTTTATGCAGTTGTTATCTTTGCATCTTCCTTTATGTATTTCTCATTTGCATGCAACTTTAGTGGGCAGTTCAAACTATAATTAAAATGAAATACTATAAGTATTTTTGCTATTAGTCCTGTACAGCTTGCCTATTAAAATGTTACATTTGACAGTGCATAATGGAGATTTAGAGCGGTCTCTGTATTTCTGTCTTGTCACTAAGAATAGCATGTTGACCAAAAATGTTACTCCCCCATATTTTAGGGATGAGGCTGCTCAGAAGCTCAGTGGGTCCTCAAGCCAAGCAAGGGCAGGTCAGACAGAAGGAGATTCCTCCATTTTTCATAGGAATCCATCAAAATCCAATGGTAAGAGCTTTTTGGAGAATTGCTTAGAACCATGTGTGCATTTCTTCCTTCTTAGCTTAATAAAGATACTTTCTTCAAAAAGATCCTATAATTAAAGTAGTAACCTCTCCATCTTACTCTGTTTCACTCTCAGTTTAAATAGCTGTACTGGCATAACAAGATATAAAGGTGTTGCCATAGTTATTGAGTATCTTTATCTAGGACAAGGTTTCATAGTAGAAATATCATGTGTCTATTTTGTATTAGGATCTATTTCTGATTTGATGGTAGGTTGCCACGAATTGTGTGATTGTTTCTGGATTCTCTTTCCTTTCTCACAAAGTTATGCACAGCTTTTCTTCCTTGCTTTTCAGATGGAAATTTCTTCCTGGTTGAAAGCTCGAGGAAGTGTCTTCCTTTTACAGCTTTTCAGTTTTCTGTTCCTAGGTCTTCTTGGTGCTTTATGTTGGAGGGTGTATGTGTTGCTTTGACCAAGATGGCACCAGATGACTATTTTGCACATTGAATAGCAGAGAGAATTGTGCTCTCCAGCCACTGTGTATACATAGCAATTAGCCAACTAATGAACTTCAGTCTCTCTCTTCTTCTCACACATTTAAACACATTTAAACTTTAGCAACAGTTACAGGAGCCACAATAGTGGAGACTAAACCATATAAAACATTAAAGTATCCTATCCAGTTAGCTGTACTGTGCAATTTTGTTTCACTTGATTTCCTCAGATAAAGACTGCTACACTAATAATCTATTCTCATGTGGCTGGCTGGGCTGTGTAGGCATAAGCATTCTAAAGTGCCCATCACTGGGAGCCTACAGTGGTTTTCTTTCACTCCATTCATTTGGCATGTAGATTTGCACGACTGCCTTTCAGGTTCTAATCCCTGTGTTTTTTGCCTCCTCCACCTCGACAGATCACGATTCTGATTCTGACAGTGAGTTGTCTCTTGATGAACATAGCAGCTCTTACGCTTCCTCCCATTCATCAGAGAGTGAGGAAGATGGGATTGAAACGGAGAAAAAATGGAACACAACCACTTCCAAAAACAATGAGCGTGGCCCAATCCACAGCACTCCTAAAGGTAAAGCAGCTGCTCACGCTGAAGGAATAGATTTATTTCCCGTATTATAAAATGAATTGAGTAGTGGATGCATGGAATTGACCAGGATAGTGTACAGCTACAGCTGCTTTGAATCCCTGTTTTCTTATTGTTGGTGATATCCAAGAGATCCTTGTTTCCCCAAGCTGAGAGGATTTGTCCCCTGTGGTGAATGAATGCAAGAACAAAGGACACTTGAGCAAGTGTGCACCAGCTACTTAGCGTACCAATGCAACATGGCTGTTAGCATTGCAGAGGGACCCCTGCAGGGCTGTTTCTCTCCACAAATGTGGTTGGAAATGGCACTACACAGCTATCTAAATATCAGCAGAGGGGGGACAGGAAGAGGAGGCAATAAAAGAGCATGGCAGTTTGGGGGAAAAAAGGAATACCTGCAACTTTTCCCCCGTACAATAGAATAATGGAGATTTCCTGGGGTCAGAGGAGGGCATGGAACTGAAAGGTTTGAAAGTAACACTTGGTATCAGTCACATGGACATTCTGTGCACCGTGTCCCTCCGTGACTCTTTGAAGATACAGGTTTCGTTCTGATGCTGAGAGAGACTGGTACGGTCAGACAAAACTCAGTGGGTTTTGGCTCTCTGGTGTTCATTCACACTTTCTCTTGTTTCATCCTATACAGGTTTGCAGTTCCCTTTTGATTTTTACATTCAAACAAACACAAAGTAAACTTCAACCAAAATTGCTAGTTTTCCCACAAATGTAAACTGATGTGATTGAAACTCAACCCAGCCTTGGAGCAAGTTTTGGGTTAGAGAGTGTTTTCTACAAATCCATTCATTACTGTAGCAACTAGGCTTATGGCTGAATTGTTGATGATGGCTTTAAATTCAGCTCTTTATAATTATACCTTGACAATGGTAGGTGCTTCCATCACAGCATTTGTGCAGCAATGTGAATTTTCCATTTAGCGTGTTATCCCAGCGTTTGCTTTTATTAGCCTCAGGCATACAGGGCAACTTCTGGGTTCCTAGGAAACATACTGCTCTAATACTGCATGAGATATCTCCTTTTTCTTTTCAAAGGAATGCACAATTATAAGATTCCTTCACGGAAAGGTTAATCTTCTGGAAAGAACAGTATAAAGCCATTCCTGTTTAAGGACCAGATTGTGCTCCACTGCTGGACAATGAAGGAGGGTGCAAGGGGATGTGCTCCCACCCCCTATGCACTGCTGGCCAGCAGTGCAGTTCCTGTGCTCCCTCAAGCATAGGGGTTGCTCCCTCCATTTAAGTCCAAGGGGGCAAGACATCTCAAAGGGCAGAGAGGAGAACGCAGGGCCATACTCCAACATACACGTGTATCGGCCGGTAGAACTACTCAGGCACATAAGGGATGAAGAGTATGCTGCTGCTGCTCCCCCCTCTATAACAGGGAGCTCCAGGAAAAAATTTGCCTTGGGGAAACAGAATTCCTCCCAGAGCTCCACCTGGGGCAATGTACCAGCACACTGCCCTCAACTAGGACTGTATTTAACTGGCAGGATAGAGCCCTCCAGCAGCAGGTTGGACTAGCTAATCTTTAGAAATGGTCTGCCGCAAATGACTGTTCCACTGAAACTATTGCAGAGAATAGGACTAGTTGAGCAGGACTAGAGGGAAGAACCTCAAGTTTTGTCGAAGGGTGGTTTTCGAACCAATGTGTTTTTTTGCATTGCAGTTGATTCTATATCCAATCATGTGAAACCCTATTGGCCCACAGAGTGCATAACAACAAGCGATGGGGAGGATCCAGGTGGGAAGCAGAAACTGAAAGTGGAGACAAAGGTCAATGTAGAGCTTCATAGGGAAAATCAAGTGAACCACAGCAATGAAGCACCTCGAGAAACTGAGAATGAAGGGCAGCAGAAAGAGAACAAACCTCTACAACAGCAGAATAACCAGCCCCCGGAACAGAGGAAAGGTAACTCAGCCAACCCAATGCATTAGAAACAAGTGAGAGACGAAGTGAAATGTTTTGTAGATTCTATGATCCAAGCTGAAGGATTCTTTTGCCACATTAGGAAAGTGGGGAATTTGCCAGGTTTCCCCTTCATTCCCTTCAGCCTAATGGCTTCTCTAGCAATCTGCAGCAAAACTTGGGCAGGGGCAGGCATGGGCAGGCTTGGCCATCAGCACCATTCATGTTTTGGTGGAATATGGTTGCTCTGTAGGGGCATAATACCCTTCAAATTGGCTTCAGTCTGTGTAACCAGAGAGGTCTGTGGAGGGGCAGTAGCTGTAGGGACTGTTTTTGGATGGGTCTAACCTTTTTATTTTAACATGGAATAATGGTGGCAAACTTGAAACAGTCTGCTAATAAAGGGTAAATGATGCTTTTGCATTTGTTCAGTTTGATTAAATAAAATTACCAACATGATTAAAACTTCTGATCCTCCTTTCTTTCTATACCAGGCATCTTGAAAAATAAAGTCACCTACCCTCCCCCTCTGATGGATAAGAATATGAAGAATCGACTACGGGAAAAGTTATCGGATTATAATCAAACCACTATCTCATCCAGGACTGCTTCCTTAGGGACAAATGATGGGGTTCGTTCACCCTCTGACACTGGGGTGACAATAAAAAATCCACGGAGGGAACAGTCTCGAGATCAGCTCAA
This sequence comes from Terrapene triunguis, assembly GCF_002925995.2. NCBI lineage: Eukaryota > Metazoa > Chordata > Testudines > Emydidae > Terrapene > Terrapene triunguis. The sequence continues at coordinate 25,348,523 of NW_020664419.1, read as the reverse complement.
TGGAATGGCCATGAATGTTCATGTGGGAACAGTGAATGCTGAGACCTCAGATTCTGAGTAAGTGCCAGTTTGAGACTGTCTTCCCACAATCACTGGCTTCTGACTTCTGCTCCTTTCTCTTCCCTACCTCGAGTTCACTTCCACACGAGGCTGCACCGTCTCATTTTTTAGATTTTCTAGGCTACTGGATTAAAGACTTGGGATAATGACTGTGATAACTTCCTATTTATACAGTGCCCCATGCCCAAAGGCTTCTTGGCTTCTCACTAAATAGACAGAACATATTATAACTGAACACATACTCTAGACTAAAGCAACCTTCTCTTTGCCCTCAACCACAGACATGAAAAAACACCTCTCAAGCAGCCTCAGATTAAAAAGGCCAGGATGGCTAGGGCAGAGGGGGTGGCAGGAAGGGGTCAGGGGCTGGGGCTGCAGGCAGTCAGTGAGCTTGGAGGACTGGTGGCAGAGAGGAAGCGGTCAGAGGACTGGGGCATTGGTGGGGGAGGAAGAGGTGGTGTTGTGGAGCTGTGGGGGACCGGAGGGCTGGGAGGGCCAGTTGTAGTGGGGGGAAGGAAAGGGAGGGTTAAGCAGGGTGGGAGGTCTGGTGAGGTAGTGGAGAAAGGGAGATTCCACTGAGCAGGGTCTCTTGAGTGAGGGGAATGGGAAATGTGGAGGCATGAGAAGGGACGTGAGATGCTGTGGAGCAGATGCTTTGGTCACCCAGGACAGGACTGGGAGTCAGGAATGGCTAGGAGCAGTGAGAGAGTGGAGAAGGTGCATGCTGAGCAGATGCTCTAGGGAGCAGAGAGGGCCAGTGTTGAAGACCAAGGCTATGGGGAGTCTAGTGCAGACAGGGTAGAAAGCCGGCGGCAGGAGCCCCAGGGAGTTGGGGGTACCAGGAGGCAGAGTAGGACAGGAACTCCAGGAAGATAAGGAGGGATGGTCCCAGTGGGAGGGAGGGAAATGGGAGTGCTGGGAGCGTGGAGGGCTGCATGCAGTGTGAGGAAGGGGGTAGGAGCTCTGGAGACCTAGGAAGGTCTGTGGCCACTGGCACAGGGGGAAGATGCCAAAGAGTGGGTGCTCTGGGGAGTTGAGAGTGAGGAGATCTTGGGTAGTGGGAGTGGGGGGGGGTTCTAAGTATCAGGGTGCCAGAAAGGCTGAGAGCAGTGGGAGCAGTGGAAGAAAGTTGAGGAGCAGTGTCAGGGTGCAGGAGCCCCAAGGAACTGGGTCTCAGGAGGGCTGGGAGCAGTGTGAGGGAAAGGAGTGGATAGTTTGGGTCAAAGGCATGAGGAGCTTGGCATGGCTGGGGCGGGGGAACAGTGCTGGGGGAAGTCCACGGAGCTGGGGAGAAAAGTGACATATAATAATACAGTCCTTAAAAATATCATAGATGTGGTTAACAGAAGTAAATCTGTTAGGCTGAAATTGGTGCATATATTTGCCATTATGAACTAAAGCTAGATTTTAATCCCAGGCACAGCTCAGACTTTCCTAAAACAGGTATTCATGGAATGATTGTTTCATTAGTAATCATGTCTAGTAACATGTCCGAAGTTCAGATTATGAAAATGACATACCGATACATTCCTTCTATACCCAAACTTTACTTTACGTGTTCAGTTTTCTTTTAAGTACCGCAATAATAATAAATATCCTAATTATTTTCATAAGGAAATCTCTAACACAGCCTTAACCATGACATCGTGACCAGCTCCAGTACGCATACTCTAAGCTGGTACACAGACTTCTCTAAGCTCCATCTGAAAAGCTACCCTCTGATCTTTGGAAGTTGGCTATTGTAATGTTCCCCAATTAGCCAACAAGCCTAAGTATTATTCACTAATAGTAGCTAGTTGCTGCTATCAGTAGTAGTATTCACTCATAGGGAATAGCTGGCCAGCCTACAATGCTAAAGAAAATATACATACTGTTACATCTTTGTACCATTTATGTATAAGTTATGGCATGAGTCTGTTTGAAATGCAAAGTTTCTAACACCATGTAGGATTTCAGTACTTTATGAAATGCACGCCTCCTTCTAGACATTAACCAATTACATGCACTGTACAGGCCTTCCTCTCATCATGCATTTCTATCTGCATCTCCTGTAAATAACTTTCTTCTGCCTTATTTTATCCTTTGTAACAAGAACGACCTCTGCCCTGCAAGCACTTCATTGGTGAAGCATGGTAATTTACTAAAATGGAATAGGTAGTTTCACTTGGAATTGTTTGCCTGTCTCTATTTAACCCTAAGCCTGCATGGTTACTTCTTCTCATGAACAGAGGCAGTAATGAAACTTCAATTTGAATCATCAGGAAACAGTGATGACTTTTCCACCCGGGGACTACTTGCTGTGATGTCACTTCCTTGGTACCTCGGATTTCACAGGAGATGCTCCATATCGAGGATGAGGATGGTACTGCTTCCTCTGCTGTTACACATTATGGCAGACTTCTGACTGCTCATACATGAAACATAGTACCCAAGACATGCATGATAAGGCTACATCGTGGTACATTCAATGGCTGTGTGAATATGTAACTGTGCCAAAATGCCTGGAGACATAACAGGGACTCATTACGATGGATGAATGATTATAAGAAGTGTTGACAGAGTCACAGCAACGCTACAGGAACTGCTCATGTGCACAGCCCATACTGATGACTTACACAAGGAGAACAAATTGTGTTTACTACAGTGGACCTACAATAAGTCAAATTATCAGCCTTAAGAAAAGCACTAGAAGATGCCTCTTGCTGAGGTCTTGTTCTGTTACAGTGTGAACCATTCAGCATCGTGAACTCTAGAGAGAAGAATATCACACCAAGTGCCCTTCCGTATCTATGCCAGCATCTTTACCAGCCTTTGATGGACACAGTGTCTTAAAAAGATGTCCTTTATATATAAATATATAAATATTAAAAAATTGTAGATAATTTTATATATTTTGTATGGTGACTCTAAAGAAGGAAAAGTTCCTTTGTATATTTTACATTTATACTGATATTCTTCATTTGATGCTAGGAAATCAATGGGAAGAGCTCTTGATTATTTTTTATATTAAAAATTGCACAGTTGTACTTGAATTTGGCATTTGATAATGTAACTGATGTTTGCATCAAAGCCACCCTAAAATGCAGTGCAGTTTTTAAAATACTACAGTGAAAAGGTTGAATCTAAATTTATAAATATAATTTATAGGTTTCTGTTTCCAGATTCTGGAATATTTTAAGGATGCAGTGTGTATTTTTGATAACCTCTACTAAAACCAACAAAAATGTTCATTTGTTTTTAAGGTGTTTTGGCCTCTTCTCCCATATTTTTTTAATTGGTGTTTACATTAAAAAGAACAGAAATCGAATTTCCCAGCTAAAAGATATTGTATCTTCAGCTAGTCAAAGATTTCAAAACAGTTTTTGGAGAGAAATCAATTCTGGTTTACAATATTTCCCTATTTAAAATAAAGCTTGTGTAATTTACATGCTAGTCACCTTTTGACTTAGCTTTTCATCACATTTTCCCTACTAAGCAACAAACCAGGGTCTTGTTCTGAGGACACATTTGTGCAGTTCCACCATTGCACAAATACTGTGTGAGGCTTACTGTTTTGTTTTACTTTTTATTTTTTACTCTGAGTCAGCATTTTGCCAATTGGAGCAGAAACATGAGTCTTGAAGGATATCTGTGTTTCATTTCTTAACTGTTTGGGAAATTCCTGTCTATCTTGTTGTTTTGCAATACAAACACAAGTATTAAACAATTTCATGTTTCATCTATACTAAACATATTTTCACAAGTGTAAGAAGCGTGTAGTGTCTGCCAACCTCATCTTTTTACAGTGTTTAAAAAAAAAAAAAGAGAGATGTGAAAAATAGTTGTCCACAATAAGTATGTAGGGAAATGTTTCTGTTAGCAGTTCCTTTTGGCTTGAATATATGACTCAAAATGAGTCCTTAAAATTCCATTTGTGAAAATGATACATTTGTTATCTACCTTTTCTTAGTGTTATGTATTTCACACTATAGTAATTTTTCATAGTGACCATTTTGAGAAGTTATTAGCTGTTCCTTTGTATGAATGTGCATGTGAGGGAGAATAAACAGAAACAATATGTCAGGCTGGATAAAATGCAGGAAATTAACAAAAAAAAGCATATACTGTAGTAATATTGGTTTTATTATATCCTTATGCATTTTTAAATCTACTTGAGGCCTTTGGAAAGGGGAAAGGATACTGTCTCTTTAAAAAATTATGCAACATACTGCGTGAAATTTTCTGATTGAAAAAAGTTTTTTATGTTTAAGTGTCTGTCACACTTGACTGTGTGCTCAGATACCATGTACAACCTGTGTTAATCATTTTGCATCTGTGTATGTATATTTTGCCCCAGTGAGATGTAGTTAGTTTTTATTTCAATCAGAACTGTTTCAGTAAATGTGTCAGTTGTATTAATGACAGAAAAATTAAAACCTATTTTTATGACTTGTTAAAACTTTATGGCAGGTTAGACACTGGAGGTTTTTTAACAAAATGTATATTTATTAATGTGCAGAACACTGGAATTGCAGCACAGATGAAAGGAGAATAAATTAAGATTTTTAATTTGTATTCCTGCTCTGGCTGTTTATTTTTCATGGAGTACTGAAGTAGAAATGGACAACTTGTGAATAGCATTTCCTATCGTTTGTAAAGGAGTTGTTTGAAAATGCAGACAGAAGTAATGTTTGTACGGATAACAATCACTCTCCTGTGAAACAGAAAGGTTGAAAAACTCTAAGAATGGTTAGCACCAAAGTAGCACTGCTTGCGAGATTTAAAATCTGTGGTTATGCTTCTGAGGAAGGTTGCTGAGCATAGAAATTAGAGAGAGGAAATACCTATTAAATTAGCTTGTACATCATCCTGTAGCATCCAGCCTCATTTTGAATATGCCAGTGGGCATATCTGTGAGCTGGATGCTACATGTCGTATTCTCCCAAGATGTCCTTTCCTGAAACCTGATGCATTTCTAATGCTGAAATTTATTAATCCATTCCTTACTATGATTAAGTTAATGGGGCTCTGCACAAGCACAGGGCTCTGTCCATGCAGATGAGCTTGCTGAATCAGGGCCACAGATTGCACCAATCTAATTTGACCATGTACAAGCATCTTACCATTTGGTTCAGTTACAACCTCTAGATTGACTCCACCATTTAGTTATCTGCTGTGGTTCTTCCTTTTAGAACATTCCAGTTCTCCCTGCTGCTTTACTGAGGGAAATTCCATACTCTCATTTCAAATCTCTGGTTATTGGGCTCCATGAGATGTCCGGCTAATGTCCGGCTAATGCCCAGCTGCGTCCCAGGGCTGTGTTTGACTTCTGGGGAGTTTTTCCCTTTGATACTGCTTCCCATCATGAGGCGTCGTGGCTGGTGCCCCCGCAGGCTTCGGGGAGAGAGGTAGGCTGAGAAAGCCAAAGGCAAAAGGAAAGGTCTGGTTCTTCTTCGAGTGCTTTCCCTGTGGGTGCTCCGCTTTAGGTGTTGATGCGCCTCTGTGCTCGTAGCTGGAGACTTAAGGTAGCAGTGCCTGGTTGGACCGCACATGCGCAGACCCCGTCTCGCGCTGCCTCAGGCGGTTAACTGATGCTGTGCAGCCAACCCCCCCCCCCCCCCGCCCACTTCCTTCTCTATCGCCTTTGGCTGGAGTCAGAGCATTCAGCAGCACCTCACAGTTACTATTAAGTCCCTCTTCTGTTCCCTTTTTACCTGTAGTTAGTAGTCCTCATTGAAATACTATCTCCCTTTTCTCTTTCCCTCTCTCTCAAAAAAAAATGTATTTTCCTCATAGGACCCTATGGGCCCCTTTCATTTACCCAGTGACTGCAGCAGCTCTACAGCAGTAACTCTCTCCATACAACTGAGAGATTACGCTCCTTCTGGGGCATGCCTGCCCCTTCAGGGTTTAAACGCTGTGCTACCTGCCGGCTGTCAGTACCCCTCTCAGATGGCCACTCACAGTGTGAACGGTGTCTCAGTGAGGGACTCATACAACAAAACTGCCTGCACTGCCACAACCTCAAAGCACACACAAGAAAGGCAAGAGATTTACAGCTGAAGCTTCCCTCATGGAGAAATCTCTTCGCCCAGCATCTGAGCCGGAGCTACGAACCCCTCCTGGCCAGAAATCGCCTCCAGCCACGTTGAACAAAGGCCCCTCTTCAAGGGCAAAGGGGCCCAACCAAACTGCCAAGAAGGCAGCAAAGAGACGGGAGACCACATGCCCAACCTCGGAGACATCTAAGAAAAGGAGCTCTGACAGCAACCAAGCACTCCCGGTACCGGCAGCATCGGCTATATCCGCGGACGACACACCGGGGCCCTCCGGTACCGACGATGCCAAAAAGCAGAGAGCTCCTAAACACTCGAGCTCTTCCACAAGCGCTAAGGGGAAAGTTAAACCCCACGTCTTGGCACGTACAACAGCCAGTAAACCCTCAGTACCGAGCATTTCAGCGCTCATGCTGCCACCTACTGTTGGCACTATGAATTTTAGCCAGACACCTGTGAATACAATGCAGCATACAGTCCCGTGTTCCCCTATCACACCAGTACTGACCCTGGCCTCATTCTGGCAAGTCCTGCACCACAGAGACTTATCTGTCTCGTTGGTACCTCAGTCCCCCCTCCTCAGTGCCGATGGCGCTTTGATACACAGGGCTCTTTCCCAGCCCAGCTCTCCACAGTCAAACACACTGCTATAGTGGGGAGGATGAGGGAGAAAAGGACGTGATAGGCTCACCTCAACATTCCTCTCCTGTAATTAGTCCTGCCACACAGGCACCACCAGCCACGGGCTTCTCTGCAAACTTTGCAAACCAACCCTTGTTCGGCCAGCCTTGGATGCCTCCTATGCCATTCCAACTACAATGGCCATTCTGGCAACCGTGGGCACCAAACTCACAACAGCAACAACAGGGAATACCCAACACTCTGCCCGCAACTGGCGCACACCAACCACCTGTGCTGCCCTTCCACACACCCCCTAATGTCCCAAACAGGGGGCTGAAGAACAGGAGGAATTTTCAGACCCAGATGACATAGCTGACACTCATTTTTCCTCTCTCCCCCCGTGTGACACAATTATGCCTCCACCTCCCACCACAAGGGAGGATTTCAGGCAGCTTCAAGATCTCTACAAGAGAGTGGCAACTTCTCTTGAGATCTCTCTGGAAGAGATCCAGGAATCACACCATAAGTTAGTGGACATACTATATACTACATATGTCCACTTCATCCAAAATCGCCCTCCCTGTCAAATTACTCTGGCAAACCCCAGCAATGATTCCACCTACCTGTAAAAGATCTGATAAGAAATATTACGTACCAGCCAAAGGCACTGAATTTCTCTTCTCACATCCAACGCCAAATTCGCTGGTTATCGATGCAGTAAATGAAAGGGGCAAGCAACCACACTATAGGAATACGATAAAGACTGGAAATGACTTGATCTGTTCAGTCGCAAAGCATACTCGGCTGTGACGTTACAATTGAGAATTGCCAATTATGAGGCCCTACTGGCAAAATACGATCACAATAACTACGCCAGCCTTTCCGAATTTACAAACTTTATTCCTGAAGACAAAAGAGAGCAGTACAAAGCCATCATTACAGAGGGTCACCTCATCACTAGAACAGTGCTTCAAGCCACCCTTGACTCTGCTGGTTCCGCAGCGAGATCCATAGTCACAGCGGTCGTTATGAGGAGAGCTTCCTGGCTTCACCTGTCTGGCTTTCCAAAGCCAGTACAGTCCAGAGGACTTATCGTTCGAAGGTGCCAAGCTCTTCACAGACAAGACCTCCACTCCCTCGAAGCAACTGCTTCCCTTCCAATAAAATGCTTTCAGACTCTAGCCACCTTAGTCTCAACAGCACGGAACAGCCCACAGGTTTTTACCATGATGTGCCTACAGCTTCTAGGCCACATGACCACTACGACCTGTGTCATCCAACACACAAGGTTACACATGCGCTATCTTCAAGCCTGGCTACAGATACAGTATGTTCCTCACAGGCCCAGCATGCACAAGCTCCTCACCATGCCCAACGCAGTCAAGGATTCCCTGTTATGGTGGATCAACCGAGACAACGTCTTCACCGGAGTGCCCTTCATACAGAATCCACCTACCCTTACCATTACTACGGACGCGTCCCTCCTAGGCTGGGGGGCATACCTACAGACGCATTCTGTACAGGCCTGCTGATCTACAGCGGAGTCCCAACTTCATATCAATCTGCTGGAACGTCCTGCTCACTCTTCCTACCATTGATCCAAAACAAAACGATACAGATCCTCACAGACAATGTCACCAGTATGTTCTACATAAACAGACAAGGGGGAGCACGATCACATTCGCTATGCATGGAAACCATGCATCTCTGGCAATGGTGCATCAAACACAACGTCCATGTGATAGCATCATACTTACCTGGCTGCCAAAACAATATGGCAGCTGCTCTGAGCAGGAAGTTCTATCAAGACCATGAATGGGAGCTGAACATGCGGGTCATCCAAGATATCTTCCAATTGTGGGAGCTCCCAATGATAGACCTCTTTGCAACCTCACAAAACTCCAAATGCCCCCGATTCTGCTCCCAGGCAGGACTCGGCCGTCACTCTCTGGGCGATGCCTTCCTCATCAAGTGGAACACCCCCCCCCTCTATGCCTTCCTCCCCCATCCCTCTCATACCCCGAGAACTCTACAAGATAAAACAGGATGGGACCAGAGTGATCCTAGTAGCCCCCACATGAACACGACAAATGTATCCATACCTTCTCCACATGGCAGTCTGTCCACCATGCAAGCTCCCGCCTCTGCCTCGACTCCTATCACAGGACCCAGGATGCATCATCCATCCGGATCCCCACAAACTTCAACTCAAAGCCTGGTTACTCCATGGCTCTTGGGATCTGAAATGGCATGTTCCACAGAAGTACAGAGCATATTGTTAAACAGCCGTAGGAAAACTACCCGGCACACATACACACATAAGTGGAAACATTTCGAATCATGGTGCCAATGTAAACAGACCGCACCTGTGTTGGCCTCTTTACCCCTTATTCTACTGGAACTCAAACTAACTGGACTTTCTACACCCTCAATCCGCAGCCACCTGTCAGCCATTACGGCTTTTCATCATAAAAATTAATGGATTCTCTATTTTTACACATCCCATCACCAAATGCTTCTTAAAGGGCCTCTCGAACTCCTATCTAGACGTGAGAAAACCTGCCCCACCATGGGACCTCAATCTGGTCCTCCACACCCTCACCGGACCCCCTTTCAAGCCCTTAGCTACAAGCTCCTTATTACATCTTTCTATGACGTTTGCATTTCTAGTGGCCATTACATCGGCCAGACGGGTGGGAGAACTAGCAGCTCTCATGGTTGACCTACCCTATCATCTTTTTTAAAGATAAAGTGTGTCTCAGACCACATTCTAAATTTTTACCTAAAGTGGTATCATCCTTTCACCTCAACCAAACGATATACTTACCCACATTCTTCCCAAAGCCACATACAGACAGTAGGCAAGCCAGACTACACACTTTGGACATCCGCAGGGCTCTCACCATTTTTATCAACAGAACGAAATCATTTCACAAGTCTCCAAAACTATTTCTTTCCATCACTGATCGATCCAAAGGACACGCCATTTCTAAACAATGCCTGTTCAGACTGTATCAAACTTTGCTATCTCCAGTCCGAGCGACAACCCCTTATGGGGATCTGCACACATTCTACTAGGAGTCTCTCAACATCAGTAGCATGCTTTTTACATATCCAGACTAAAATGGCTACCCCCTGATACTCAACATCAATAGCCTTTCTCAACAACAGCCCTATTGCGGAAATCTGCAGAACCACAACCTGGACTTCACCGCACACTTTTACACAACACTATGTGTTGCTACAACACGCATCTTCCGATACCCTATTTGCTCACACGGTGCTCTCATCCGCTACGACTTCAACTCCGAAGCCCCCTCCTTCCTCCGGAGGGCATTGCTCTGAAGTCACCTACAGTGGAGCACCCACAGGGACATCACTCAAAGAAGAAGAGGAAGTTACTCACCTTGTGCAGTAACAGAGGTTCTTCAAGGTGTGTCCCTGTGGGTGCTCCACTACCCTCCCTCCTCCCCTCTGCTTTGGAGTTCTAGCCTGTACGGACTCGGCAGTAGAGAAGGAAGTGGGGTGGGGTTTGGCCACACAGCATCAGTTAACCGCCTGAGGCAGCGCCAGACGGGGTCTGCACCTGTGTGGCCCAACTGGGCACTGCTACTTAAATCTCCGGCTACGAGCACAGGGGTATATCAACTCCTAAAGTGGAGCACCCACAGGGACACACATCTCAAAGAACCTCTGTTACTGCACAAAATGAGTAACTTCCTTGTCTCCGGCTTCACCACCCTCATCACAGCACAATCTGGGCAGAGTTGCCTCAGCTCCCGCAACCCCACCCCAGGAAGGAAGGGAAGTAGGCAGGACTGGAGAGGCCACGGCCCATGGCAAGCTGCTCCCTTCCCTATCTCTGTAAGGGGAACGACAACTGAAGGGCTACTCGGCAGAGCACACCTAAGTTCCTCAGACCTGCACTGACAGCCCTGCCTCTCACTGACAACCTCCCCTCCCCTCAGGCTGCACAGCATGGACATTGGAGCAGGGGTCAGCAACATGTCCGTACGTGGACACAAGTTTCCGTGGTAAAAATGTTGAGGTCTGTGGTAATATTTTAAAAAATTGAATGACTGAATGACATCACCACCACCACCCTCCCCAAATGTCCGTCACTAAATAAGGTAATTTTGTCAAGTGTCTGTCGTACAACATGGTGGTGCCGACCCCTGCATTGGAAAGTGTGATAAGAAGCCTCCAAGCCCAGATCCCTCCCCTTGCTCCACTCCTGTAGCAGGCCTTCCAGGTGTTCCCTACCAATAGCCCAAGTTGAGACCTTTAGGGAAAATGCAGGCCCATCTGACCCATGGGGACCCATGCAATAGAGATGTAGGGCCACGAGACCCACCATCCTGGGTAAGCTGATCCCAGGCCATCCATCTTCTTGGGGAGCCATTCCCAAGACCCATCCCTCTCCTCAGGAGATCGTGAAGTGGGTCCCAGAGCAGGAGGAGAGCAAATAAGCTCAGCTTCTTTCAGGGCAGAGAGAGAGCTCGAATCACCCAAAATACCTTGGAGTGATCCCTGAGCCCAATTTCAGCCCCTCCCTTTGAACCAGGAGCACAGGACCAAAGAGCAAAGAAATTGAAGGGGATGTGGAGAAAGAAGTTTTACCTCTGGACAGGAAGGCCAGCTGTCCCAGTCAGAGTTGGCAGCAACTCTTCCAGTAAGAGCACTGCGAAACTGAGGCTGCCTAAAGCTATAGCTGTTCTCCCTCCTTAAGCTCCCTGGGAAGCGATCACACAAGAGGCATGGCAATTTCCAGCCATTTGTAAAAGACTAGGAAAGCACTGGGCAACTCTCCCCAGCTGCCTCTGTGGGGCACCATGGCCATCCATCCAGGCAAACATCCCCAGCTGCTGCTGCAGGTCACCATGCCCAGCACCCTCTCATTCTCCCGAAGTCAGCGGTGAGAGAAGGAGAACAGCCCAGATGTGAAAGAATAAGCAGGTAATAAGGGGCCTCTTGGCCCACCATCTACTTCTTTCCAGCCCCACTCCCTGATGTTGAGATTGAAAAAGGGGATAAAGCTGCACCTGTGATTCACAGACACAGCGCCATAAAATGCCCCCTCTGGACACCGCCTGGAAACCCTACTTTAACAAAAGATGTGAATAGCCCTTTCCTCCCAAGCTGAAAAAGCCCCGCATTCCTGACTACATGTTGTGCTAATAGTCACAAAAGGCAAGGAGAGGCCAAAGAAAGAGGCCACAGATCAACATTGACACAGATCCAGCCACTGCCAGCACCCTATCCAATTGGCATAGAGAAGTGAATGGTAGCAGTAGGATGGCTGCATAGCAGCCCCACACCCAACCGTGGGGGAGGGAGAGTGTGTGAATCTCACATACACACTCGGGCTGCCAAGTAGTTAAGAATTTGGCAAATAAGTCTCTTCTCGAGTGAGAAAGCTTCTCCATAGCAAAGCACATCCTAGATTCTCAAATCCATCTGTTCAGTGATAGTTTCCATTCCCCCATTATAATTATTCAGGCCACTCACACCAAATGTTATAAAATGTCATAAAAGCCAATGAGATTTTGAATTATTCCCTTTGTTCAAAAAAGGCAGATAACACAAATCGCTGATCCACTATTTCAAAACAATATACTGCAATTCAGTCCCCAAACCCACCATTCACACTCCACATGTGAGACCTTTTCTATGGAGTTACAGCTCCTCACCACTAAACTGAAAGTAAATAGAGTTTCTATGGAGATTGTAGGTGCTAAATAGAATTTGGAAAGGCGTTATAAGGCATGATACATGAACAGATTTCTGCTCACATGGCTGAGCACAGGCAGCCAGAATTTATCTAGACCTTAAATCTTAAATTCATTTTCCCAAGCTTTACTGTGTGAACCTTCTTTCGAGTACGAGCATTGAGGAGCAGGGAATATACTCTGGATACAATCCCTGTGTCATCTGTAGGGTTATGAAAACCTCTGTTTCAGAGAATAGCCTAATAGCATCATCTCTGCTTTGTGAAAGTTGTTATTTCTAATCCCGTTTGTGGAAAGCATTTATACCAGTGATACTTAGATCTCAGTGGTGCAGGAGCCAAATTAGTGATCAACATTACCCAAAAGAACCACAATAGTGTGAATTCATTGTTTCATTTATTATAATACTAGTCATATTTAAACAGTATGATTGGAAATATATATATTCTCACAGAAAATAAGTTGATGCAAGTTGATAACTTCATTGTTTAATTAATAACATAGTGAAAGCATTTGGATTGGTTAATAATTAAATCACACAGTGTTTTAATAGCGTGCTGCAAAGAGCCACAGGAGACACTTAAAGTGCCACTTGCCGTTCGCAAGCTACAGTCTGAGTATCACTGATTTATATGCTTGTTTTGAAAGTGCCTTAATTGTACTGAACAAGGTTTAAGGCCTGTTTTGATTTGTTACCAAGACTGACGTAGCAAAAATTTGGAAGAGGATTTTAGAGTTAAGAAAAAAAACCCTGGAGATTTGAAAAGGAATTAAATCCTGCAACTTAAATAGCATTGATTTTGGGGGTAAAAAAACTGACAGATGGGTGTTGTGTTTAACAAAGTCACTTCTATTTACTCTTTAAAAAAATAAAGCTAACAAAAAGCCAGCTATTAGACCTGGCTGTAAGGTCCATGGATGCAAGTGCTGTAAGGTCCATGGATGCAGTGAATAAAGATACAGGCCCATATCCTACAGTCTTTGACAGGAAAAATACTCATTTAGGGCCCAGTCTTCTGCAACCCTTACTGATGAGGAGTAATACTGCCTTATCCAAGTAGTCCTATTTAAATTGATAAAATCAACAGAGTGGACCCGTGGTCAGCATAGTACTTGTGGAAGTACTGTTCAGTGTGAGGAAGGGTTGCAAAATCAGCCCCTTAAGCTCTAAAGGCAAATCCCCAGATACTTAGGCCCTGGAGAGTTACACACTTTCTGAAAAATCTTATTAGGCAGCTAGCTATATCTTTAGGCCCCTAAATACTTTTAAAAATCTGGCCCTTACTCTGTTTTTTTCTTGATTTTCACTTCCACTGATTTCAGTGGGAATTGACTACTTAAGGCAGGAGTGGGGAACCTTTTTTCTATCAGGGACCATTGATCCACAGAAAAATTCAGTCGGGAGCCACACACATCCCCGCCGGGGGGAGACAGAGGCTCAGGGCTTCCCCTCACAGTGGGGCGAGCAGGCGCTTGTGGCTCCAGCCCTGCAGGGGCGTGTGGAGGCTCAGGGCTTCCCCTAGGCTCTGTGGTGAGGTCAGAAATGAAGGGCTTGGGGGGGGGGCGGGAGGGGGCTCTAGGCAGGGGGTTGGAGTGAGGGCTCTGGCTGAAGGTGCAGGCTCTGGGGTGGGGCTTGGGGTGCAGGAGGGGGCTCCGGGCTGGGGCCAAGGGGTTTGAAGTGCAGGAGCAGGCTCAGAGCTGTGGCAGGGGGTTGGGGTGCAGGAGGGGATGCGGGCTCTGGGAGGGAGGGTGCGGGAGGGGGTTTTGACCTGGTGCTGGGGGCTGGGGGGGCAGGATGCGGTTCGGGGGGGGTGGGCTCTGGCCAAGCGACACTTACCTCAGGCGGCTCCCGGTTGGTGGCATAGCGGGGCTAAGGCAGCCTCACGGAAGCGGCCAGCATGTCTGGCTCCTAGGCAGAGGGACCAGGTGGCTCTGCATGGTGTGTGCTGCCCATGCCCGCAGGCACCGCCCCTGCAGCTCCCATTGGCCCCAGTTCCCAGTAAATGGGAGCTGCAGAGCCAGTGCTGAGGGCGGGGGCAGCACACACCTGTGGCTGCAGGGACATGCCGGTGAGCTGGCGCTCGCAACTCCAGCCTGGTGGGAGGGCACCGATGCTCAGGGCTTGCAGCCTGCAGTGCAGAGACTTGCCGCAGGCTGGATGAATGAACCAGCAGGCCGGATCCAGCCCACAGGCCGGAGGTTGCCCACCCCTGGATTAAGGGCTGACTCAAACCAAAATAAGGGCCTGAGGATTTGGTTACCAGTGAATGATTTTCAGCACCAGTAACCTGCACTGTTCTTTCTTAAGTTAAAAAGGCATATTCCCGACACTGTTAATGATGAAATTGTATCTACCAACAACCTTCTTGTCCTGGGCTGCTTCTGAGCAAACTTCCAGTCCAGCCAAACTGTACCATATTTTGTAGCCATTTATATTTAAGGGGGAAAGATCTGTTTCCAAAATACCTCAGTGTAGCAAACTGAACGTGGCTGGCATTAGTGAACCGATGGGTGAGGGGGGGGTTATTATAATAAATATTACTTTCCATTCCTTAGAAGTAAATAAAATTAAGATGGGAAATTTTTTAGTACACTGGTGCACGTATTTTGGTTCATGTATTTTATGCGGCACAGCACTGACATGTGAGAATGTGCCAGCATTTTTTAATTGAATTACTTCTAAATACCTGGCCAGTTTTTCAATAAATTAATCTGAAACTCATGAAATAAACTGGCAGGGTGTGGGGTCGGTGAAAGAAACAATATTTATTATAATGACTCAGGATTGAAATGAAGGGGCTGTTGCAAGTTTTAGAACCTAAGGCTGCCAAAAATCAGCACTAAACAAACCAAAAGGATTGAGCCCAGAGGAACACCTTATTCATTTTTTAAAAATTTATTGTATTGTTTATTTTTAAGTGGAACAGTAACATTTTGGGGGTGAGTCTTGTTTACAATGCTAGACTACAAATGAGAATCGGGCCCTTCAAACTTTGGTCTAAGCAAATTTTCTACTTTCATGTGTTATTTACAGAAGCTAAACAGCAGACAAACCGCCCCACTGTGTTTGCTTTAGCTAACAGATTTAGCTGTTTAGATCAACTTTGGCCATGGATGAGCAAAAAACCCCCAAACCCAAACAGTTCTTTCAACTAGGATAATAGTAAAGATTTCAGGGGAGGAGGGGCTCTGAAACATTACGAATTCTGAGCATCAATTCATTTATTTGAATTGATACCAAAATAAAATCTGTGCAACCGCATTTTGCAAAGGCA
Organism: Terrapene triunguis; assembly: GCF_002925995.2. Taxonomy (NCBI): domain Eukaryota; kingdom Metazoa; phylum Chordata; order Testudines; family Emydidae; genus Terrapene; species Terrapene triunguis. The sequence continues at coordinate 25,332,803 of NW_020664419.1, read as the reverse complement.
GCACAAGGAGCTGTTTAACCCCTTGCCTTTAAACTGGCACGTGCATGTCAAACAATGAACTTAAAGACAAGTTACATAAGAATGGCCATACTGGGTAAGACCAAAGGTCCAGCTAGCCCAGTATCCTGTCTTCCAACAATGGCCAATGCCAGGTGCCCCAGAGGCAATGAACAGAACAGGCAATCACCAAGTGATCCATCCCGTCACCCATTCCCAGCTTCTGGCAAACAGAGGCTAGGTACATCCCTGCCTGTCCTGGCTAACAGTCATTGATGGACCTGCCCTACAGTAATTTATCTAGTTCCTTTTTGAATCCTGTTATAGTCTTGGCCTTCACAACATCCTCTGGCAAAGAGTTCTACAGGTTGACTGTGAATTTTGTGAAGAAATACTTTTGTTTGTTTTAAACCTACTGCCTATTAATTTCATTTGGTGACCCCTAGTCCTTGTGTTATGAGAAGGAGTAAATAACACTTCATCATTTACTTTCTCCACACCAGCCATAGTTATAGACCTCTATCATATTCCCCCTTAGTTATCTCTTTTCCAAGCTGAAACGTCCCAATGTTATTAATCTCTCCTCACATGGAAACTGTTCCATACCCCTAATCATTTCTGTTGCCCTTTTCTGAACCTTTTCCAATTCCAATATAGTCAGTTGCTGACTATTTTATCCATTGAACAGAAATCAGTTTGGGCAAATGCTTGAGAGGTTGACGTTCTCACTGCAACAGCCTTAGTGATTCACTCTGCAATATGCAGCCAGAGCTATGAGTTTAATTGTTTTTAAAAGTGTTTAATAAAAAACTGTATATCAAATCCTGAAAGAGGCTGATCACGCTGAAAAGTGTTCCATGGCAGTTTTTGGTTCTTCATGCAAGTCAATGCATGCTTAGTACCACTGAGGATTTGGCCTGTTACTATGACATTTGGCCATGCATACTGGGGACTACAATCCATCTTTAGACTATATTCCCCCGTGTACAAAATCTACAACAAACCAAAGGATTGTACCCAGATCAGTGGTGGCTGGATATGCCTGTTAATCTGTTTGTTGACGATCAATTCAACTAATCACATGAAGAAAGAACACTAAGTTAAGCAGAACTAATTTCTAGATGCTGGCACGCTCTTTAACTGTACAGTTGTAAAATATTAGATGAGGTTCCTTTTGAGTAACTAATACAGGTAGCGTTTTTCCTACAAATGTAACAGACTGAAGGATATGATCATTTTCAGCTAATATTTACCAAAACATGTTGCTTTTTGTCATTCCAGAGTGCCTCTTCATAGTTCTTTGTTTAATGATCTTGTTAGTATTTCAATGTTGTTGTATTTTGGAAATAAAGACACTGAAATGTTTTTTACCATTATATTTGTGAGCTTGTTTATGCACTGGCAGAACCAGTGATAGCATGAAGAGCTGTGCGTTTACGACACAACAATTTAAGCAGTGGAGTAGTTTTGTATTTTTAATGTTAAAAGTTATTAATGATGTGAACACCTCCAGTATGATTCAGTCCTGCATAAACCAGGGGGAAAACATGGTTCCTGCCCCAAGGAGCTATGAGTAGTTGCCTGTCAAACCATTGACTAGCTCTGAACATTGTTTATTTTACCGATGGCTGTTTATTTCTTGTGTATGGGACAGGGTGTAATATACTATAACATCATCAGCTGATCAAGAAGAACACTTAGAAAAGTGCATCGCTGAATATTGAGAATAGGAGTAGGCTCAGATTTCTTTACAGCTGGTGAGGGGAAATATGGCTTTTTGTTCAAGCCGGGACAGCTTAGGTCACTGGTGCTGAAATGCACTCATGCGGGTCATTCTTGAATAAAACAGAAGTGGCCAATAGTCCTATTGTTCACAGTGGCAGCCACATAAAGGCAGCACAGAACATTAAAAAAAAAAAAAAAGTGCCATGAAAGCATTTTAGCAACCCAAGTATACCCAGGAGGACTGCCAGCTGGATAAGAAACTGAATACCGTCCTCTTCTTAGGAAAAATTGAAGTAAATGTTGGAATCATAGCTGAGTACATTAACAAAAGCCTTCAGCTCATGAGCAGGAACAAAGACAATGCTATATTATATATAGTGCTTTCTATATTAATAAACATTTAATATAAAATCTAAAAACATTTAAAATGTGGTACAAAAGGGAAATGACACAAATATCTCACTCAAATGTCTTTAGAGTCTTCAGTTTCACACATCCACCCAAAGTTATGAATCTCATTTCCTCCAGCTAGTCAAACAAAATTCAAAATAGAAGAAAATTAAAATCAAATTGGCATGGTGAATAAAAATGTAAAACTGAGCAATATTTAATGCATGTAGCTGCCTCTCCAAGTTGTACTTACAGCAGCGTGTGTATATGTTTTATCTTCCTCTGAAGTGTAGGGAGTGGCTACCTCTCTATCTGGGCCAAAGGTCCATTGTTCACTGAAACTGTGCACTCCCTGAGAAAAATCTATCTTGAAAGAAAAAGTCTGAATATATTTCATGTTTGAAATCAAGATGGCCAGTAGTTACGGGCAAGTTTTGCCACTCTTAAGTTTGATAAGTACCGTCTTCACTGAATAGCATATACTAGCAATTGGAGTTTGTTGCTGCCGTGTAAATGAAGGTGACCTTGCTACATTTTAGCATTGAGTTCTCACTGTCAGGCACTGAGGTAGATAAATCCCCAGTAGAGAAACTTTTTAAAGTTTTATAAAGTTAGAAGAATACTAAACAAGTTGAATTTTCAAAAGTGCCTGATTGATTTAGGAGCACAAGGGCCACTGATTTCACAAGTTCCAATAAGCTTCTTTCACAGACTAGACTGCTTCCTAGTCTGGGCCCAATCCTTTCCCCAGTACAGACCTTGTTAGTTCCAGCAGCCATCTTAGGTGAAAAGCAGGGGATTCCACATGACTGGGACCCCCTTTGTTCTGTTCCACCCCGTTTTATATCTTTGGCACAAGGTGGGAATCCTTTGTCTCTCTCTGGGTTCCCACCCCTCCTTCTAAATGGAAAAGCACCAGGTTAAAGATGGATTCCAGTATCATGTGACATGTTCACATGTCCTGTGAGACCCCCTTCATTCTTCCAGGACTGGCCCACACAGAGGCTTGCAGGTAAACAGAGCCATCTACGGTCAATTGTCCTAGTCAATGGGAGCCATCAAGATTCCAAGCCACCATTAATGGCCCACATGCATAATTACAATAGGACTTCAGAGTAATACTTCATATTTCTAATTTTAGATACAAAAATAATACATTCATACAAATAGGATGAACACACAGAGTAGATTAAAAGCTTTGTAATGATACCTTACAAGAGACCTTTCGCATAAAGCATATTCCAGTTAACTATATTCACACTCATAAGCATTTTTCCATAAACATATGGAGTGCAACATCACAATGGTAAAATCTTAAAATATAACTACTTATCATTTAAGATTCAAACAAGTGTAAGTATAACTACTTTTAAAATAAAAACTGTTGCTCACAGTACCTGCAGAACACAGAACCTGAATGAGACATAACACATCCTTCTCCCAGAACCATATGCACTAGACACCAATTTAACAGGAATCATGTATACATTTAATCTATAGATAGATATTGTGTTTTAAAATAAATAGTTTCAGTTGTGCATAAAAGAGAGGTTTAGAATTTCAGGCATGATTTTTTTAAAATAATTAAAAATAATATTATATGTTGCTGCTACTACAGAATAGGTTTAGGAAATTAACAGTCTTATTACATAATGCAAATTCACTAACAATGTTTTCTCTGCCATGGGACAGGTAGTCACAGCACAAGGATGGAAAGCAACTTATTCACGTTGTGCACACTTACATATCTAGAACAGAGTAGTACATAAAAAGCATATTTATAATAGAAAGACTCATTAAATACTTTGTTTACAATAAACACCACTTTCAAAACATGAAAGTGCTGAGCTTGAAACTGTCATGATTTCGCATATCCAAACATGCCAACCTTTTTGAATACTATCATTTTTGATGCTTGTTTGATGTTTCTTACTAGCATAAATCACCATTTAGTTTAATGAAGCCCTATCAAAACTGTTTGTTGTTAAAAACCCTCTTAGGTACTATCAGTCAAATCCTGTGACATGGATATCTTAATTCACCCCTTGAAAGTTACGGCTCATCAGAGAAAATGTGTGTGCATGCTCTCATTATTATGAGGCTCCAATTTCCCAAATACCTTTCAATCAATCAAGAAAAATGCATCAGTCTCGGACTTCTCTTCTAACACATCCCTTGAATCCTTCACTCTGCTTTTGCCCTGTTTTTAGGTGTACACTGCCAAGGCACTCATCATCCTTGTAGAACACAGCAAGTTAGAAGACAAATACAGTGACAATCTTTAAAACACCCACAAAGTGCAGATTGGGAAACTGATGCTGATGAGACGGGACATCTCCCTGAGTATTGAAGGTAACAGAGGTATGCGCTTGTTTGCTCTGACCACATTACATAAAATTGGAGAGTGAAAAGAGAAAACAAATGGATAGATTTTGGCTTATGTGTTTAACTAAAGATAAAATGTAATGGAAATGCCATCATGAACATTTACAACATTACATGAGAAATATAGGCCAATTATTTTAATTATTTTTCTTGATGACAAAAATCTCTCCTTAGTTACTAAGGTAACTCCTTAAAAAAAAAAAAAAAAAAAAAAAAAAAAAAAAAGGCAGCTTTCCAATAAGGGGCTGATACACTCCCTTTCTATGTGAACAATGTTTTCACAGGAGCTTCCTCAAAAGACTAGTGATGCAGTCTACAGTGTGGTACTGAACTCTTAATATTTGTGGGTGGGAAAGGCAGTTAAGTTACCTACCAATATTTAATCCTTGTTTCCACCACTATGTTAGGAGGTGGAAATCAGAAACACTCAATCATCTGGACACACACAGGTCAATATCATTTCCTCAGGCAAACATTAAATATGAAAAAGTCATAGTGTCACAATGTTTCTAAACAGTGAATTATCAAACTCCTGTATTTGTCATTCTAAAGACACACTCATTTTCTTCATATAGGGCCTGATCCAAAGACTCCATGGAGGTTTTTCCATACATTTAAATGGGTGTGAGATCAGACCCAAATCCAGTTTCAAGCACTTTAGTTGTGAAGGAGACCTTCTATATTGTGTGCTGATTTTGATGGCCTACAATAACTTTCTGTGACATTGTGTGGGATGAACAATCTATTAACATTTCTCATTCTCAGGTTCTTTTAGCTGATGTTATACAGTTAATAAAACACAGTATAGTTGTAAAGAGAAATTAGAGGAGAAGCAATTCCAGAGGTTCAAAAAGCTTTGTATAAGCCAAACCTCGTCACACTAAAGTTAAATCTATTTAAGACTGCGTGGTCCCATTTTTGAAGTATGGAATTACATTTATCTAGCTCATCCTTATATTCACAAAAAATTATCTACTTTCTTATTGGCATAAACAAGTTTAATGAGTCAAGATGGCTCCAAAAATAATTACCTTTTAAGTCTACAAACATGGAAAAACATCGCTATCACAAACATTTTTCACCAACTTATGAGGAGAAACTGAATAGATTTAAAAGAACAAAGTTTGATCACTTATTGCCATCTGGTGTTGAAACCTGAAATTACATGCAATCATTTTGCACCTCATTATGCTTACAGTACATTATTTCTGTGTAATACAGTGCTTCATGCCAGACTATTACATAACCTTTTTTGAACTAAAGCATAGACATACGGAAAAAAATACCAAGGCATATGAAAATATATTCAGATATAATAGTAAAGCAAGTAGACTTATACTTGAATCGGCTTGTAAGTATCTAATAAAAAATATGCCATAGCAAGTTTGGATTTATATTTATGATCCCTCCACCCCACAATTAAGCTCATTTGTTTGCTTTTCCCACAATCATCTTTGTGTTGCCCATATGCACGTATTGACCACTTAGCCTGGTCCACCTAGCCCCTCATTCAAATTCCTCTTTAAGGTTCACTTCTTCCATAAGACCCATTAAAAATAAGGCAATATTTTTTATAAAAATGAGGGCTTTCGATTAATCACAGTTAGCTCATGCAATTAATTCAAAAAAATTAATCGCAGTTTTAATCGCACTGTTAAACAATAGAATACCAATTTAAATGTATTAAATATTTTGGGATTTTTTTCTACATTTTCAAATATATTGATTAAATTACAACACAGAATACAAAATGTACAGTGCTCACTTTATCTCATTTTTATTACAAATATTTGCACTGTAAAAATGATAAAAGAAATCCTATTTTTCAATTCACCTCATACAAGTACTGTAGTGCAATCTCTTTATCATGAAAGTGCAATGTACAAATGTAGTTTTTTTTGTGTTACATGTCTGAACTCAAAAACCAAAACAATGTAAAACTTTAGAGCCTACAAATCCACTCAGTCCTCCTTATTCAGCCAATCGCTCAAACAAGTTGCTTACATTTACGGGAAATAATGCTGTCCGCTTCTTATGTCACCTGAAAGTGAGAACAGGTGTCCCCATGGCACTTTTGTAGTTGGCCTTGCAAGGTGTTTATGTGCCAGATAGGTCAAAGCATGATGCCACTATCCCCTATTTTACATCCTCAGTCCATGTGCCTGGAAGACACTAGCCCTGGCATGTCTGGTGGGCCTTGCTGAATCACAGGGTTGAGCAATCCCCATGGTGTGGGCTTGTGCAACTGAGTCACAGAGTTGAGCAGTCCCCATTGTATGGTGCTTGTGCAACTGTCACTGAATTGTAAATCCCTTGTTTACTATTCCCCTGCTGGTCAATGGCTGGTGATGATCATTCAATGCCCACCTGAGTGTTGGTCACCTCCTTTGTCGTCACTGGAGAACTAGCACTGGGTGACTTCCAAACTCACAACATATTTCACTAACAACCATACAGGAAAACCTTGTAACGTAATAAACACTAATGATATACATATTTTGACAGAACAATGGGTTTCAGCAGATTATGACCTTTCATACAATATCCTACATGGCATGTTTTGTATAAACTATATTATAATTCTATGACGGGGTGAATATGGAAGTTCCAGAGTGCTGTTTTGAGGTACAGGGTGCCACATATAGCTTCAGGGGAAGGCCACATACAGGACAAGTGCCCAGCAGGTAAGGTAGAACTCCAGCAGCCAATGCCAAGGCTGCCATGCCTACCAAGTGATGTATCCACTCACAGAGTGCATTTGGGCTGCAGGCACCAGTCTTGGGTTAAAAGTAGGCGGTCTCTCCACAGCTCCTGCACAAGAGTGGGCCAGGACTGATAAACTCAGGAACCTCCCCACCCCCATAGCTGAATGGAGTTTCTTCTGCTGTTCTTGCACCTGTACCGGGCGGGGCCCAGCTCAGTACTTTCCTGCTGGGGGTGGCATTTGGAGGTCTATCAAGGGACTCTCTACCTCTTGCTGCCCACCCCCATCAGAGCTTCATTCTGAATCAGATAGTTCCTAATTTGCACGGTCTCTACAATTTGAAGTCATTAGTCTCTGAACTGTTTTTTTACGTCAATGCCACTCCCCTATATTTGCCCATGGTGAGTAAATGTGCCTTTACAGATGCCTGCACAGAACCGTACAGTATTATCTTCAGACTTCAAAAGAGGGTTCAGGTTTGTACACTGGGGTTGACTCTCTATACAAATGTACAATTACAAATATACTCAAGAGGGTTTCCTGTAATGTGTCCTTTGAAGCGGAGAAGTGGTCTATAAATGGTTTATTTTCTTTTGTGGAATTCAGTTGCAAAACTTGTCACTTGAAAGCAAAATACGGTATTGAAAAATATACTTACCATATATACTCGCTCATAAGCTGAATATTTTTGGTAAAAATGTGATGCATCAAAGAGCGGGAGGGACTTATAAACGGGTCTACACCAAAACTTGATGATTTTAAACTCTATGGAATCATTGAATTGACTGTCTAATACATTGTCATTTTGTTTACCTGGAGTGTCTGCAGGCATGGAGCCCCTCAGCTCCCTGTAGCTGCGGTTCGCCGTTCCCAGCCAATGGGAGCTGTGGGAAGTGGCGCAAAGGCTTTGTTTAGTGGACTAGATTGGCTTGAAATAGACCTCATAAGTCTCGAGCCAATATGAAAATATAACGTGCAGAATCGATGGAATCTCTAATAAAATTGAAATAGCCTGTTATCCCTACAGACATGCCAATCTACAGGGCTGCTTTGAAATAAACAAAGAACAATAATAATTTGACAGTGATAACGCAGGTGACATTCCTATATAAAGTCCTACAAAAACTATAATAATAATAATAATTTTTATACTAGTATTTAAAATGAACAGTGAAATCAAAAGAAAAAGGTCTTATCACGCAGCATTCAAACTTAAAGTTGTTGAATATGCAGAAGCAAACAATAATTGCACCGCTGCTCGTGAATTCTGTATCAATGAGAAGCAAGTAAGAGAATGGCGAAAAAATAAAAACACTAAAAGACATGCCAAGAAGCACGAAAAAATGTCCAACGAGGTGTGCTTCATTTCCTGAGCTAGAGAAAGATCTCAATAATTGGGTTGTTGAATGTCAACAAAATGGGTACATTGTCCCTAGAACTAGAATTCGTCTGCGTGCTCTGCAAATGTCGAAAGATGATACAAGTCAGTAAAGCTGTCAATGTTTGTCGCATCAGCGGGTTGGTGTACTCACTTTATGAACCATCATGGTCTCTGTCTTTGTCAGCAAACAAAGATAGCACAAAAGCTGCCTAGAGATCTGGAAGAAAAAAATCGAATCTTTCCGAAGGTTTATTATAAAATATAAAAAGGAATATGCATTTGAACTGTCACAAATAGGAAATATGGACGAAACACCAATGACATTCGATCTCCCGAGCAACAGAACGGAAACCGGTGTTGGTGAAAAAACAGTTTTAATTAAAACCACTGGCCATGAAAAAATCCATTTTACGGTGTTTTTATCATGTTTGGCAAATGGATCAAAGCTCCCTCCTGTTATTTTTAAAAGAAAAACCTTGCCTAAAAACATGAAATTTCCTGCTGGTGTCATCGTACGTGCACACGAAAAGGGATGGATGGATGAAAGTGGGACTATTGAATGGCTGGAAAAAGTGTGGAATAAGAGACCAGGAGCACTTTTCAAGAAACCTGCTATGCTCATGTGGGACATGTTCAGGGCACACAAGACGGATGAGGTGAAAAATGTGGCCCAAAATATGAAAATTACTTTGGCTGTAATATCTGGAGGCTTAACTTCAGATCTACAACAGCTTGATGTCTGCCTGAACAAACCCTTTAAAGACAGGCTACGCAAAATGTGGTCTGAATGGATGTGCTCAAGCATGGCGAAGTTGACAAAAGGCAGAAATCTTATGAAGCCCGAAATCAATCTGGTAGCCCAGTGGATCAAGGACGCGTGGGTGTCCATTCCCTCGGAAATGGTAGAAAAATAATTTAGAAAATGCTGCATCAGCAATGCACTCGACAGGTCAGAAGATGATACCATATTTGATGATGACACAACAGAGGCTGATGATGAGAGGGAATCTGACTCTGAAGTTGATGCTGCCGACATCTACAATGACAATGCAGGTACAGCTATGACTGAAGCCAAGTTTAATGAACTGTTTGGTGAATCAGAGACTGATTCAGACTTTGAAGGATTTTAAGACTTTTTAAAGTCTCATATTGTTCTAAGTTACTTGTTTTAAATATCCATTTACTGATTTTAAATATTGACTGTAATTTTGAAGGTGAATACATATTTGTTCAGTTATTATTATAACAACAACAGGTTTTTCGTTAGATTACATTAAAATAATTATAGCAAAACTTTTGAGCGTTTCTTGTGATGTCAGCTTTTAAAATATAGTTGGGGTCGGCTCCCGGCCCGTCAGGGTAAGCCGCTAGCGGGTCGGGACGTTTTGTTTACTTGGAGCATCTGCAGGCACAGAGACCCCCGCAGCTCCCATTGGCTGGGAACGGCAAACCGCGGACACTGAGAGCTGAGGGGCTCCGTGCCTGCAGACGCTCCAAATAAACAAAACGTCCCAATCCGCCAGCGGCTTACCCTGACGGGCCGAGAGCCAAAGTTTGCCAACCCCTGAAATATAGGGTCGGCTTATGAAAGGGTCATACAGCTTTTGCTATTTTTACCTAACCATCTTGGGGGGGTCGGCTTATAAACAACAGGCTAATGAATGAGTATATACAGTAAGTCTGGAAAGAAGTGTTAGAAGCTTTTTTTTTTTTTAAGTCACCCCCACATTTATTGCATGAATTGAAAACAACAGAGCCAAGTAGGATCTTCCCAACTACTGTAATATTTTTAAAGGCATTAATAATGAACTGTCTGATCACAGTTTCTGATCACTGTCTGATTTGTGAACAAATGTTTTTTGTTATGAAAAATTGCATACATCTTAACTGTGGGTCATAGAGTTTAAGGCAAGAAGAGAACGGACGCTCATCTAGTCTATCTGTATATCACAGACTACCAACACCACTCACCCACCACACACTTAATCCAACAACCGAAATTAGACCAAAGTATTACAACCCACAGGAGATTAGACTATTATATGCCACAGAGAATAGGTGTGACCAAGGTGCACCGTGCCCGAGGGCTCCAAAATGGTAGGGAAATTTGCCCTCCCAACTCCTCGTGGAAGGCTGTTCCAGAACCTCCCCCCATTGATGGTCAGCAACCTTCTAATTTTCAGCCTGAATTTGCTCATAGGCAGTTTATACCCATTTGTTCCTGTGCTAACTAGGGCTGGATTAACTCTCCTGTGGGCCTGGGGCTATTAGATTTTGTGGGGCCCCTGTATACAAGTCTTTTTCCTAGTTTAAAACAAAATGATCACAATGATGGCATTGAGGCAATTAACGCTATACTAAACTTGCCTTTTAATTAATAAAGCTGTTCTGTGGTTACATTTCAGACTTAAAACATGTAGAATATAGTTAAGTTAATTCAAAATAGCCTTCTTCTTACCTTAGAACAGCTGTTAAATTAGTTTCTTTCTAGGAGGGAGTTTGGGTGCAAGAGGGGACTCCAGGCTGGGGTAGAGTTTTGGGGTGCAGGAGAGGGTGACGGGTGCAGGCTCGGGGAGGGAGTTTGGTGCAGGAGGGGATTCTGACCTGGGGCAAGGAGTTGGGGTGCAGGAGGTCTCGGAGGGAGTTTGGGTGCAAGCGGAGATTCTGGTAGGGGATGCAGGAGGTGGTGTGAGCAGGGCCGGATTAACACAGGGGCTTTAGGGGCTGCAGCCCAGGGCCTTGGGCTAAGGGGGGGCCCCACAAAAAATAAATCCAAAACTATATACAATTCAGTGGTCACCAACCCGTCGATTGAAATCGACTGGTCGATCCCGAAGCCTCTGCCAGTCGATCACCATCTCTGGGCCACTAAAAGTCCAGTGGCACAGCAGGGCTCAGGCACGCTACCTGCATGGCGTGGCCCCACACCGCTCCCGGAAGCGGCCAGTTGCTGACACATCTCTGTGGCCTCTGGTGTGTGGGGGGAGGCGACTCCGCTTGCTGCCCCCGCCCCCAGCATTGGCCCAATGGGAGCTGCGGGGATGGTGCTTTTGGGCGCAGGCAGTGTACGGAGACATGCTGTCTTCCTCCCCCAAGGGGTGCATAGAGACATGCCAGCAGCTGGTCACTTCTGGGAGCGGTGTGGGACTATGGCAGGCAGCCTGAGCCCTGCTGCGCCAGCGGCCAGGAGCTGCCTGTGGTAAGCGCCTCCTGGCTAGAGCCTGCACCTCGCACCCCCTCGCTTTGCCAAGCCCTGAAGCACAGCAATACTAAAATGAGAGCTGCTCTGACCGTTGAGAAGTCAATGGCGATAGCTCTATGGAAGTTTGCAACACCAGATTGCTACCGGTCAGTGGGGAATCAATTTGGAGTGGGTAAATCTACTGTGGGGTTTGCTGTGATCCAAGTTGCCAGGGCAATCAATAGAGTTCTGCTAAGAAGGGTAGTGACTCTGGGCAACGTGCAGGACATAGGGAACCTCATCCACTGCAAAACTATCCACTAACTGTGGTGGGGCGATAGACTGAACGCATATCCCTATCTTGGCACCAGACCATCTTGCCAACTAGTACATAAATCAAAAAGGGGTACTTCTCAATGGTGTTGTAGGCACTGGTGGATCACAGGGGCATCAACCGACATCAACATGGGATGGACAGGAAAGGAGCATGACAGACGCATGTTTAGGAACTCCAGTCTGTTCAGAAAGCTGCAAGCAGGAACTTTCGTTCCAGACTGCAAAATAACCGTTGGTGATGTTGAAATACCAATCATGATCCTGGGAGACCCAGCCTACCCCTTGCTCCCATGGCTCATGAAGCCGTACACAGGCAGCCTGGACAGCAGTAAGGACCGGTTCAACCATAGGCTGAGCAAGTGCAGAATGATGGTGGAATGTGCCTTTGGATATTTAAAAGCCCACTGGCGTAGTCTGCTTACTAAGTTAGACCTCATTGAAAGCAATATCCCCACTGTTGTTACTGCATGCTGTGTGCTCCATAATATCTGTGAAACAAAGGGAGAAAAGTTTCTGGCAGGGTGGGGGGTGGAGGCAGATTGGCTGCCAGACAATTTTGAGAAGCCAGACCCCAGGGCAATAAGAGGTACGCTGCATCTCCATAAGGCTTTGAAAACTAGTTTAATCAATGACCCACAGTAATGTGACGTGTGTTATTCCTTACCTAGCTGTCCCCTTCATTGCACGTACTCCCCTGTAAACTACACCCCTGCTAACTGCTGTGTGCTGAATGAATAAAGAGCCTTTTCTCCCCAATCCATTAATTTTTTATTATGCTCTGTGATGAGTGCTTTGTACTGATCCTTTCTGTTGTCTGGAATAAAATTTATAAATTCCGAGAGACTCGTGTAATTATTGTGATCATACTTAGCCAGTTGGGCCTCACAGTTGACAATTCTCAATTGTAAGGTCGCTGCCAAGTATGCTTTATGGCTGAATAGGTTGGGTCGTTTCCAGTCTTTATCATACAGGGTGTTCCTATAGTATTGTGGCTTACCCGGTTCGTTCACTGTGTCGATAACCAGTGAATTTGGTGTTGGGTGTGAGAAAAGGAATTCAGTGCCTTTGGCTGGCATGTAATATTTCTTATCTGACCTTTTACATGTGGGTGGAATCCCTGCTGGGGTTTGCCAAAGCAACTTCAGGGGGGCCATAATTGTCTCCTTCAAGGGGAGGGGGATTCTGGATGAAGTGGACATGTGTAGTATGTCCACCAGTTTGTGGCGAGATTCCTGGACCTCTTCCAGAGAGATGTCTAGGGAAGTGGCCACTCTCTTGTAAAGTTCCTGAAACTGCTTGAAATCGTCTGCAGTGGTGGGAGGTTGAGGCATAATCAATTGAATGTCAGGTGGTTCGTCTGGGTCCAAGAATTGCTCCTGTTCTTCAGCTCCATGTTCAGAGACAGCAGAAGGTGCCTTGGATGGCAATATGGGTGGCTGAGGTGCCCCACTTAGGGGCAGAGTGGTGGGTACTGCCTGTTTCTGTGGTGGATATGGAGCCCATGGCTGCCAGAATGGCCATTGCATGTGGAAGGGCATTGTGGACATCCAGGGTTGGCTGTACCAGGCTTAATTTATAAATTTTACAGGGAAACACATGCTTGGTGGGGCCTGTGTAGTGGGTGTAGCCACAGGAGAGGAAAGCTGGAGCAAGTACCCTATATTCTCCTCCCCACTAGAAAATTGTGTGAAAACTGTAGAGAGCTGGGTTGGCTAAGTACCTCGTGTACCGTGGTACTGTTGGTGCCAAGGAGAGGAGACTGTGGTACTGATGAGATAGATAAGTCTGTATGAGAGAGGAACTGCTGTGACATGCCCAGTCCTGGTGGAATGAGGGAACTCAGTACTGTGTGCTGGTGTGAGCTTATGGCCACAGGTGTGTGGCTGGAATGCATAGTGCCAGCAGTAGGTGGCGACATTAGAAGAGGGATGCTTGGTACCGATGGTTTGTTGGTTGTTGTCGGTGCCGCAGCATGAGGTTTCACTTTCCCTTTGCCGCCTGTGTCAGAGCTCGACTGCTTAGGAACTCTGGGTTTCTTGTTACCGTCGGTGCCGGAGGGACCTGGTCTGTCGGTTGTTGGTACGGCCGGTGCAGTTGGTACCAGGAGTCTTTTGCCGCTATCGGAGCGCCTTTTCTTGGCCAACTCCAGAGTCGGGGATGTGGAGCCCCATTTCTTTGCCTTCTTGGTAAGTTGTTCAGGCTCTTTGCCTCTGAAAGAGGAGCCTTTATCTGAGGTGGCAGGTGGCGATTTCTGGCAGGGAGGGGTTCGTACCTCAGGCTCAGATGCCGGGGAAAGACTTCTCCATGAGGAGAAGCTTTATCTGTAAATCCCTGCCTTTTCTAGTGCGGGCTTTCAAGTTGTGGCAGTGCGAGCACTTTTGTGGTATGTGTGCCTCACGAGGCAACGGACACACTGAGAGTGTCCGTCTGAGAGAGGTATTGAAAGCCGGTAAGTAGTGCAGCGTTTAAAGCCTGAGGAACCGTATCTGGAGGGAGCGTATCTCTCAGTGATGTGGAGAGATAGATGCCACTGTGATTGGGGATAATGGAAACAAGATCCTGTGAGTAAAAAAAAAATATATATATATATATTTTTTTTTGAAGGGATGGGGATAAAGTAGGAAGGAAAAAGGCTATAATATTTGAACTAAGAACTGAGAACTATTGCTAAAGGAAAAAGGGCTTATTTCTAGGTGTGAGGCACTGCTGAGTACTCCAACTCGAACCAATGGCAGTAGAGAAGGAAGTGGGGTGTGTGTGGGTCACACAGCATTAGTTAACTGCCTGAAGCGGTGTGAGATGGGGACTGCGCATGTGCGACCCAACCGGGCACTGCTACCTTAAATCTCCAGTTATGAGTGCAGGGGCGCAATGACACAAAGTGGACCACCCACAGGGACATCACTTGAAGAAGGAAGTGTGGTTGTGTGACCCAGAATTCACAAAAACAGGGGCAGATTACTTATCTAATTGCTTGCGGTTTAAGGGCTAGCATTTAAAACTTCCCCCCATTTCTCCTTGGTGACCATATGCGATATCACTCTCCTGAGGGTAACAGAGGCAGAAAGAGAGCAGATGCTGCAAGCGTCTGGGTACAGACCTGGTCCTTATGCTGCATGCTGCAACGATGCCAGAAGAGTGAATACTGGAATGGCGTGGAAGTGTCCTATCGTGGTGGATGAAATAAGGCAGCCCTTCCCAGAAGCCTTCTGCAAAGGATTGCAGAGTACCTCCATGAAAGCTTCCTAGAGATCTCAAGGGAGGATTCCCAGGCCATTCCCGGACACATAAACGGTCTTTTTTGGAGAGCACCCTCTGTGTAGCTGGAGTGGTTGCCAATAACTTCTAAATTCAGATTCAACATTAAAAATAATAAAGAGTCCTGTGGCACCTTAAAGACTAACAGATGTATTGCAGCATAAGCTTTCGTGGTATGCGTCTCACGAAGTGGGCATTCACCCACGAAAGCTTATGCTGCAATACATCTGTTAGTCTTTAAGGTGCCA
>NW_020664419.1:25252165-25307198 GCF_002925995.2 Terrapene triunguis | reverse complement strand
CATAAGCTTTCGTGGGCTACAACCCACTTCTTCGGATGCATGCATCCGAAGAAGTGGGTTGTAGCCCACGAAAGCTTATGCTCTAATAAATTTGATAGTCTCTAAGGTGCCACAAGTACTCCTGTTCTTTTTGCAAATTGAGAAGATAGATGATGCCATAGTTGCCATTATGGAGGATAATACTATGACAGGAACTGTTCGTGGGAGAACAGTGGAAGAGGGAAATGGAATCACCCGAATCCTATGTAACTTCAAATTTCTTTGTGGCTTAGTGCTGTGGAATGACATACTGTTTGAAATAAATGTTGTAAGCAAGAGACTCCAAGGTGTCGACCTTGATATATCTGGAGCAATGGAACAACTGGACAAAGCAAAGTCAGACCTACAGTCTTACCGGTCAGATGAGGGATTTCAAAATGTTCTTAAGAGTGCACAGAAGTTGGTAGAGGAACTTCACACTGAAGCTATTTTCCCACCCATTCAAGACTACAAGAGTCACCGAAGAAGACGACATTTTGATTACGAGGCATGGGATAATCCCATAAGAGACTCCAAACAACAATTCAAAGTTGTATTCTTTAACCAGGTGCTAGATTGTGCAATACAGTCAGTTGAAGAACGTTTCATGCGGCTCAAGGAACACAGCAGTATATTTGGGATGTTGTATGATATTCCAAAACTCCTCAGTATACCTGAAGACCTACACCAGCAATGCAGGGCACTAGAGACAGTGTTGACACATGACAACATGTGCGATATTGATGCGAGTGATTTAGGTGATGAACTGAAAGCCCTTTCCAAATGCTTCTGTTGCTCTGCGCATACTTCTAAAACTTCCTGTAACAGATGCCAGTGGAGAATGCCGCTTCTCCAAGCTGAAGTTAATAAAAACACATCTACACTCCACAATGACACAGGAGAGGTTGGTCGGCCTTGCAACCATCTCAATAGAGCATGAGCTGGCCCAGACTGTGGACCTTCAGGAAGCAGTTCAAATCTTTGCAACCAAGAAGACACAGAAAGTACCACTTTGATTATTCAAACAGATAAAAATGCCAGTGTTTACTATACAGACAAGAAAAGTTAACTTTCAAATGCCTGAACAGCAAATGTAAGTGTTACTTAAAATTTCTGAACAAGGCATTTTAAGTTGCTAGTTCTCCTTTATTGGGGTAGGTAGCAGAGCAGTACCATGAGAGGAGTAGAACAGGAAGAAGGCAGAATTGAGACCTTTCAAATTTTTGGCCCAAGTGAGGGGGCATGGGAGTGTCATTTGAGCTCCCCGCCTCATGTGCCAAAATGTTGTGGGCCGGCCCTGATTAGAATCATATTCTTTTCAGTAGGAATCATGCAATGCCTGCATTAATCTCACACAGTATCAGTGTAAATAAACTTACCACAAAGATATTTCCTGAGGTTGCATCTTTGTCAACAACAAACCAAGCTTCACTGAGGCCACTTAGCTTGGCCCTCTGGCCTATTGTATACAGGAAACAACCTAAAGAAATATGAAAATTTAACACTGGTAACACCCCCTTAACTCTTTAGTTTCATCAATCAAAATATTTCAAATGCATAAATCCCTCTCTTCAAAAGTTTAAGTATACCACTGAGCAAAAAGTGTCTAATTTTCTTATATTTTGAAAGTTAGAGACTCCATAAACTTGAAAAAGTTTTTATCTTAAAAGTCTATACCTGCTGTTGTGACCAATACCCCGAAGACTACTATAATTGAAATAGATTAGAGAAAAACATCAGTATTTCAGCTTGTTTAGTTTGTGAATTTGATAAATGTGTCTTGTCAGTTTCATGGTTTTAATGAGTCGGTTTCACTTCCTATTACATTCACTAACTTGACATCAGATTTTCATGCACTGGCTTGTGGGATCTTAGGTGTAGGCTCTTTTGCAGGCCTTGGAAGAGTGTTTATCGGTAACAGAATCTGAAACTGAAGAGGCAACAGGCAGATGTTCACAGAGAGGAAGGGAGGGGAAAGGAGAGGTGAATTTGGGCATATTTGGTGCTGGTGTTCTGTAACTGCCCAAAAGAACCTTTTGTGCATCACAACTTGCATTAATTTATTTTTAAAAGAATTTAAAATTTCTGGATGTTTAAAGGGTGCTCTATCAGAAAATGGAATTGAAACTCAGTGATTTAAAAAAAAAAAAAAAAATCAAGTTGACAGTGTTCCTTTAGCATAAAATTAATGGAGGACCTAGTGGCAACAAAGTAATCCGAAGTATCAGTGGTGCTAGGCAATAATTATGTTTTTTCTTTTTATTGCAATATAAAACTAATATAAAAACTAGAGACAGGCCAAAGCCAGTTACAGGGTTAATGGATCTCCTAGGATTCATTAGGCATACCAAAACAGAATAGGATTATAGACATTTAGAATTTTACAGAACTAGTCTTTCCAAATAAAATAGCATTGTTATATATTACACAAATGGTTTATTTATAATATATGGAGATATACCTATCTCCTAGAACTGGAAGGAACCCCGAAAGGTCATCGAGTCCAGCCCCCTGCCTTCACTAGCAGGACCAAGTACTGATTTTGCCCCAGATCCCTAAGTGGCCCCCTGGGTTTAGCAGGCCTATGCTGAAACCACTGAGCTACCCCTCCCCCGTAAAATCAATTAGCTAGGAAAGGCAGCTGCTTACCTTTGTGTGTTCCTATCACCTTGTTATCTTCAATGGAAACAAAGTTACCTGGACGAGGTTCTAAATACTACAAGAAAGAAAAATAGCTGTGTAAAAGATCTTTCCCCAGGCCACATTACAAATTACTAGGGAAATCAGAACAGAAGTTTATGAATTCCCCAGATCTAATGTTACTTGCCTCAAGAATGAAGTTTTCAAAATTTCTTTCACCAATGAAACAGATTCCCATACTCTAAAAAATAAAATGAATGCACACTATAAAAAAGCAGAATGATTCATTTGAAAATCCTAATGTCAGAACATTCATTATCAGTACAGCAAGGATTTACCCTCCCATGCACCTAGAAACATGCTAGGTGCCTCACAAAATGATTATAAAAATTGCTGCCCCAAAGAGCGCACAAACTAAATTCCATATAAGTGAAAATCATAAGTGCAGGAAAGAGGAGAAAGACACGGGTGACAATAAGCTCACACGATTACTAAGTAAGACATGAACACATCTTTATGACTGTGTTGCATGCATATTTAAAAAAAGTGACCTGCCCTTTACCTTATGATACAATACTAAACACAAAGACAAGTCACTGAAGCCTAGATACACAATAGTTCTTAAGCACCTGAACCTCAGATTTAGGTACCTAAGTACCATATTTAGACTCAACTCTGATCCACAAAACTCCTGCTCAGCTGCTGTCTAATCCTGTAATCCAGGAGAAGCCCTAGCTGTTTTGTTGGCCAGGGTGGAAAATTACTTTCGCACTTTTCACTGCAATGCTTAAGCATCTCTGCAGATTTATTCTTCTTTCTTCCTGAAACTACATCACCTAAAACCCTATACTACAGTCCTCAGACAACTGCGTAGTAAAAAACTGCTTGCTATGAAGATAAGTACAAGTACTAAAAACAAGAAGGAACATAATCAGGAACATAGCAGCTGCTTACATTCATACTCCAAAAGATCACACCATAAAATATTAGTTCCTTAGCTATGGAAACAGAACTACCCTTGTGAAAAAAGTGACCTAGGAAAAAACAAACAATCTGACACCAATCTATACCAATGCATCCTGCAACACAACTATAATAAACTGGAGATACAGAGAACCATGGTGAAATAAATCATTAGCTATCTCTGTGACCTGTGCTAGTTGGAAACAGGCCACATCCATCTCCTCAGTCCTCAGAGCTACAATGGTAGAGGAGCTTTTTAAAACCAACCAACAAACAAAAAAATTAAAATATCCAGGCTAAGTACTTTGGGACAGGTAGACAACGGCATAAACAATGCAAAACTCAAATTACAACCCAAATATTTTTTGTTTTTTGTTTTTAATTAATGGAGATATCCTATCTCCTAGAACTGGAAGGGACCTTGAAGGTCATCGAGTCCAGCCCCCTGCCTTCACTAGCAGGACCAATATATTCTATTATGTTACGCAGAAATAATTTGACTGAATTTGATGCAATGTAATTTAAAAAAAATTATGACTATATTTAAAGTTTACCTAATAAGTATTAATGTTTATAACATATAAATCAGAAAAAGAATGGTTTAGAGATAAATATAAATCAAAAGTTTAATAAGTGTTACCATGCCTCTTTTCTCTTTAGCACATGATGAAATCCGTGTTCTGCTGCTATCTTCTTTACAAAATCTTTTGTCAATCCTCCTAAAGGAAAAATGGTTCTCCTCAAAGCATCTTGTGAAATCTGACTGAGGAAGAAGGTCTGGTCTTTCAAGTGGTCAGCTCCTGTAAGAAGTTTTACAGCTGCAAGGTATAGAATACACAAGATGTTTCAATGTTACATAGCTTAACTCCTACTATTTACACAGAAGTTTAGTTAAAATTCAGCCTAAAATAAGAACTTCTACTAGAAACACATCTTAGCAAGTTTTCTCATTGCACTCAACAGAAAACATCTGGAGCACTTTTTACAATCTAGATATTGCTCCATTTCCTAATATTGTATCTCTTGTTCAATTTTACAAGAAGAAATGGGGATTAAAACTGATTACTCAAACTAACAGGAACACCTGTCCAAAACCTCATAATGTTTGACTTATGACACCCAACATTCCAAATATTTGGTTTTGCCTGTTTATTATGGTCTTAAACATTTTAATAAAATGATAAAATTTTCCAAGAATTTTCAACAATTTAGAATAGTTTTATAATATTTTTCTTTAAAACTACTTCCTACCAAAAAGGGCTACACAGATTTTGATTTTGTATTTTGCTGAACCTCTGTTTCTTTTACATCATGGTGAATTTTCCTGGTAAGAAACGCAATAATATAAATTAATATTTGAAAAAAAAATCACTGTTTGTAAATGTAGAAAGAAGTAATATTAGCTAACAGTGTTGTATCTTGTTTTTCAAAAAAATGTTTGGCCAAATTTGCTCAAAGTCACACTGATGTAAATCCACATTAATGTCACTGGAGGCATTCCAGACCTACAGCAGTACCACAAAACAGAATTTGACTTGTTTATACAAATGATCTACAGATTGCGTCCCAACAGCACAAATGACTTGATCCTGTGTTATATATGTAATAATTATGATCCATGAGGTCAGCCTCCATCACATAGTTATATTGTAATTTTCAGTCAGATTCTATCCATTTGGATAAGAACTAGTCTCCATCATAGCTCTGGAGTTTCATGGCTAACACATCGATGTGCCTTTTGTTTCAAATGACTGAGAAACGGTTTTGAGATACTGGTCAGTCACATCTAATAATAGAGAGTCTCCACAATAGGTCTGGAAACACACCTAGAATACCACATTCATGGTGATAGACAGTTAAGAGGTGTCACAAAACAGGTGTTGGAAAGTGGGGTTTCTCCCTGTCCTGGAAAATGCTGACTTTCCAGGAAAAAAAAAAAAAAAAAAAAAATCAAACCCCAAAAGCTTTCAGCTGAAAACTTTCAATTTGGAAATGCTAGCATAGTGCCTCATGGGAGCTGTAGTTTGGGATCCTTGTGCCCCCATTTACTTTTATGGGACAGACACCATGAACTGGACTGTATCTCCCAGCTTACATCCTTTGAACTCCACTGAAACTACTTGTGCCAAAGTCTCTAATGACCTCTTCCTAGACAAATCTCAGAACTAGTACTCCAACCTCAGGGTCCTCGACCTCTCAGCTGCCTTTGATACTGTTGACCATGTTGTTGTTCTTGAAATCTTGTCCCCCCCTGGGCTTCTGTGACTCAGTCCTCTCCTAGTTCTCCTACATCTCTAATCTCTCCTTCAGAGCATCCTGCAGAAGATCCTTCTTAGCCTTCCTCCAACTGTCTCTGGGGATTCCACAGGACTTGGTCTCCTTCTCTTCTCCCTCTACACTTACCTCTGAGTAATCTAATCTGAAGACACAAATAAAACCACCATCTATATGCTGATAACACATTTATCTTTCAGGTCTATTCTAGAAGTGCCAAAGAGGGGTCTGGACCCACTTGAACTCAGGAAGACCCAAATGAACTATGCTGTAACTTTCTATTCTAAAGGGTACCCAAGAACTTTCTATGCTGTGTTCCAGACTTCCAATAAATCCTTTTGTTTTACAACGCTGGCTGAGAGTCATTACAATCTAAAGCTTTTGTTGCTCCCTCTCTGCTAGTCTTCCCCCAAGGGTCCAGTTCGAGTGGACTCACTGAGGAGAGCTCACTGAATCTGACCAGTGTGGCAAGCCACCTCCTTCATCTCGCCAGACTTAGCACTACCCCCTCTGGCGATGGCGGGCTTGAAGTAAATCAGCCTTGCTCTGGGCAGCGTTTGCCTTCCCCCTTCTGTGCTGCTTTGGCCATTTTCAGGATCAGCCTAAGGGGTGATCCTTCACCAAACAGAAAGGAAACAGTCTCAAACACAAAACCAAAGGGGGATACCTTTCCCTGTCTCCTTGCTGGGGCAGGGTGTCGGTCCTTCCCTTAGCAGACACTCAGGTTTGGCTGTTCCCCCTATGGGAGGAAGCACAGCCTCTCAGCCTGGAGAAGCTTATTTCCCTGCTGCCGCTAGCCTGGCAGCAGCTTGTCATTCTCAACCCCCTTTTCTCTCCCCAGAGAAGGGGTTTTTAAAGGCCTCAGGCAGTCCTTAATTGGATTCAGGTGTCCCTAATTGACCTGAGGTAACCCTTTCTCAGCTTGTCTTCAGGTTTGTTTGTATATACTCTATACTGCAAAAATGCTAAAGAGGAGCAAACCCTTTAACATTCTAGGGCTAACAAATTGGCCTTCCAGGACCCTCTTGCAGCCATCTGGTCTGACTTTGTCACACCAGGCATGGGGAAAACTTAGAGGTGTGGTCCAGGAGGCAATGGAGTCAAATGGCTTAACCTGAGAGCGAGAGAGAGATCCTCGAGGAGGGCTGACACTGAAAGGTGTTCCTGCCAGGGACCATACGGAGCCAAGAGAGAGCACTGGGCCTATGAATCTGTGACAAAGCCATATTAACTGCTTACCATTTCTAACTTCAAATCGGTTTCTGAAAAGCCCTTGTGGTCTTTTAATATGTTTCTGTTGGAAAATTTCTTCATCTTCCAGTGAAGTCCTTGCATAATGCCCAGTTGCAACTGCATCCGCTCCTATGCCAAGTTTAAAAAAAATTATATATCGATCGCACTTGAACTGCACAATATTCAGAGTATTAAAGGTTATAGAAATATTTGGAAATACAAATGATTATAGGAATAAAAATTAAAGATAAATGACATCTGAGAAGCTTTACATAGCTAGCCAGTGCTGTCCTAATCTTAATACAGCCCCAAAATTTAATGGAAAATCATATTTCTTGATGTACACTACTTCCATTTTTTTGTGCTTCAAGGAGCATCTTCAAATGCAAAATTTAAACTTCTCTTCACAAGAGATAGTTCCCTGAAATAAACTTACTTACATCTCTGAAAACACTTTAAAAGAAATACTTTACAAATACTGATATAAGGCTACAAAGATGTTTAAACTGTGTTTGCACATGAGATCAGGCTTCTTACCCAACATTTTAAAAAGAGTTTGCTCCTCTTTAGCATTTTTGCAGTATAGGGTATATACAAACAAACCTGAAGACAACTTACCAAGGTTATCCAGAGCATAACGGAGAAAATAATTGAATTTGATATGCTTGTTGCACATTATGTCAGGATTAGGAGTTCTTCCCAATTCATACTCATTTACAAGGTAACTGTAAAACAAATGTATGACTATAAACATTTTTTTATGTCAAATAATTCTATTCAAGTATGGAGAAGTACTTCTCTCTCGAGAGCTTAAGACCTATCAATAATACTAAACGTATACTGTGCAAGAAGCAAACATGTGAGTGATTCATTAATATTTTATTTTACCTATAAGACAGCACTCATTTAAGATTTTCCATGACTGGACTAAACTACAGTTTTTCATATTTAAACTCATACTAGCGTTTCTCAAATTAAGTTTCAACATCTTTGTACTTTAAAATAAGAAGAGTGCTTAGCATTTATATTTTTAGCTAGGGGACAAACGTGGCCTCATCACCACAGTAGCTGATGTCTCTTGTATGATGCTTTATTACATGTTCAAAATGCTTAAACAAGTGCCAATTAACAACAGCGCCTAAATACTATGGTGATGGGCATGTGTACTGAAATACCTTAGGGCCTGATTCTGCAAGGTGTTTCTTGTCCTCAATTCCCATTCAAATAAATAGAAAGTGACAGCACAGGATTCTGCCCTCAAACACTACATGCTAATTAAAAGGTACTTTACACTTTAAAAACAAAAAACAGGTGTTTATTTTTACTCTTTATAAACTGAAACAACCTCTCAGACTTGTCCCTTACATTTGACAGACTATTTTAAAAACACAAAGCAAAATGGTTTTTCCTTTGTTTACTACCTTTTCCCATACATTTAACAGATGATACCAGCAACTAAATCAGCTGGGCAACCCACACCTGCACTGCTCTTGTTTTTCCTCTTTGACATTCAAGGGCAAGACCAAATAGGCAATTTATTCATAAGAGTGTACTGTGGCCTGTAAGGAAGACTACAACCCAGTGGAAATTTTGAAGGATATAGTTCCCAGAGGGAGCCTGTGAAAGTAGGCAACAGCAAAGCTTGCTGGATCGGTACAGCTGCACCACTGCAGCACGTGTGGTGAAGATGCTCTCCGCCAATGGGAGAGAGCTCTCCCATTGCCATAAAAACCCACCTCTGCAAGCAGCATAAGCTATGTCGGCGGGAGAAGCTCGCTGTGCACACGAACGCTTATGTCAGTGTAACCTATGTCGCTCAGGGGGTAGAAGATTTGCACCCCAGAGCAACATAAGTTTTGCCAACATAGGCTGTAGTGTAGACATAGGCTAAGAACCCTTCATGTCAGTCAGAGGGAGTTCTAAAAAAAAAAGAGTAGCCAGCAGGTTCTTTAGGGAAGCAGAAAACAAAGGAAAAGGGGAGTAAGTGGCTGCTGAATCTCTCCAACATTGGTTAGAGACTACAGAAAAGGCAAACCCAGAGTGATTCTCTTGGTTAAAAAGGCCTAGGAAGAGGAGGCCTGAAGAGGTAGGAACCATGGGAAGGGTTAAGTTCACAGTCTGAAGAGGCAGAAGAGAAAGTCCTAGCAAAGGGCAAGGTGTTTGCTAGAGTAAAAGACTGCACCTGAGCCCTGAAGAGGGAAGATGTAGGGAAAACAGGAGAAGGAAATGGTTGAAGAAAGCAGTAGTGTGGGCTTAAGACCTCGAGTTGCACTCTCTCTTATTTGGAGATCCCAGGCTAGCACTCCCAAAGAGGGTAGAATACGCCCCTCTTCACTCTCCTGTATCAACAGGGAAAACGGGGTGGGGACACCCTGTGTTTTCTTGCTGAGCAAAGTGAGGTCCTATGCTTAATCTCATTGTATTTCTCTGCTGAGAGGACTGGGAGAAGCAAGGAAGTGGATCTGATGATGCGTGGAATTGAGAAGAGGCAGGGAGTCACAAGGGAATGGAGGAGCGTAGAGTGGTGGCAAGGAAGGAAGCAGGGACCCATAGTCAGAGGAAGTGGAGGTGGGTAGGGTTGTTATATTAATGTAGATGGAATAAATGGGCTAAAGTTGTTAACCCTATCACTGTCCAACATTAAACAGTGTTAAACAATGTCCAAGACTTGGTATACAGCAGAGGTTCTCGCAGGGTCGTGAGCCCTCAGTGGGTCGTGTGGTTGTTACATGGGGGGGGTCGCAAGCTGTCAGCCTCCACCCCAAATCCTGTTTTGCCTCCAGCATTTATAATGGTGTTAAATAGATTTAAAAAGTGTTTTTAATTTATAAGGGGGCGTCACACTCAGAGGCTTGCTATGTGAAAGGGGTCACCAAACTCAAAAGTCTGAGAACCACTGGTATAGAGTGCTTAGTACCTGAACAAACATACCATTAAAAATCCTTTTAACCTTTTATTAAAGATACAGAAAAGAAGAAAAAATAGTTAAAACATTTGAAATATTAAGTATTAACTAAGGCTTTCATTTTAACTGCACTCCCTTGTTCCCCCATTTTCTTTTCAAGCTGTAGTGTAAACAATTTTTAGAAGGAAAATCCCCATTGTTTGGCAGTCTCTTAGATCAGCAGTTCTCAACAGGGGGTCCGCTGCCCCCTGGGGATTCGCGAACCCTTTCAGGGAGACTGCAGGACCCTGCAGCTAAAACCCAGAGCCCGAGCACCTCCCACGGGGCTGAAGCCAGGAGCCACAGGGTTGAAGACTCAATTCCCGATGCACCCGGCGAGGCTGAAGCCAGGAGCAAAGGAGGCTGAAAGAAGCAAAGCTATTTTTTATGACAACTTTGGGTTTGGAGTAAAATTAATCTAATATGCAGGTTTTTTTTGCTCCAATTTGATGTAAATGAAAGTAACTGAAGTTCCTGTTAAATATTTTCTTCCTCAAACTGCAGCTAGTTAGTATGGATGGAAAGAGAAAGAGGGAGGTATTGGAACTGGATGACATACTGCACCTGAATTAACCTAATTCCAGAGAAATCCCATCTATCAATTCAAAGAGTAAATGTATGTAAGTATGCCAACAGACCCATACCTATCTTAGTTGGTGGTGATCCTAAACTTGTAAGACAAGGAATAAATAACAATTTCTACCACATTAAGATATTTCTGTACTGTCTTATGACTCCACAGACACTAAGTTGTCCTTGTCAGTCTTTTGCCATTCTCTACCCCCTCACTGTTCACATACTAACACTTTATCAGAAATTATATTTTTGAAGACAATGTCTCTAAAACAATCCTACCTGAAAACTTCATTCCAGTACTCCTTGACATAGGAAACTTGATGAAAAGGGATATCCAGTTTCTGACAAACTCTAAAAGCATCTTCACAATCTTTGTCAGCAGAACAAACTCCTTGTTCATCCAGAGTGTCCCAGTTCTTCATAAATACTCCTGTCACTTGGTAGCCTAAAGAAGGAGGAAAGGAATTATTCATATACTGAAAACATAGTCTTATCTAGATCTTAGGGATCAGACCCAAACTCTGGATCTTCCAAGTACCAACTGGGCAACAGTATTCTGAGTGTTCTTATAGTTGTCAAGAAGTCATTCCATCAGTGCCTCACACTGCACTTTCTTGCTACAGATAGCGCAACACTCAGACAAGCCATTAAGGCAGATTGATGTGTGCTTGGTGAAAAATCAAGAGCCTCTTTCACTTCTTCCAAATACCATTATTTCACCCCAGCATTCTGAACACCTGACATCCCCAGAGAACATGCCAAGCCCCCGGGGTTGTTTTACATTGCCTATATTAGTAATTCCTGTTTATGTACAGATTCTGAAAAGAATTTTTAAAAGCCAGTCTCCTACTGATTTGATTTTTTGTCCATGGCTAGTTTTTCCAGAGTATTCTACATCCAGATACCTTTCCCCCCACCCACTCATTGTCCAATATGAATTTGAAGATTTAAAAACACCTGGTTCTAGAACTCCTAAGGGGACACTAAGGTTGAATACTGGATCATTACACATTTAAGATTTTTTTTTCCAGAGAAGAAAAAATTGTGTATTATAGTAACCTTTAGGATCCCAACTGGAAACAGGGCCCTACTGTGGTGTGTTCAGAAAACACAAAACAATAAACATACCAGCAAAGTGAAGAAGAATAATCAGCTGCACGTCATGTTAGTTTCATAAATTGTTTGTGGTGTTGAGTTTTGCTGGGATGAAATAAGATAACACAGGGGCAAAATGTGTGTGTGTGTGGGTAAGGGATAGGGGAAGGAGAAGGGGGAGAAAGAAGTGTGCATGGACTCTGAGGCTGAAGTGAAGAGATGGTGAAGGAGGGGGCAGGAGGGAGTTGGAGCAAACAGCCAATTAGCAGAAAGGAAGAATGTCCAGAGTAAAAACTGTAAAAAGCAGGTGCACACAGATGGCATAACTGTCTAAGGGTCCTGTTGCAGATGCTTCTCTCTGCTCCTGCCAGCTGAGTTTCAGGGTGGCCTATCCCAGCAGCTTTTTTCCTCCTTCCCTAAACTCTCACGGGCCCTGGTGCCCCTCTCTTGAATCATTCCAAGAATGCAGGAGGGCAGGCATTACCCCAGCAAAACTCTGCATTTGGTACTTAATGTTTCTAAACCTATCAAAGAACATAAGGGTTTGTTCTTCCTATAGATCCCCCAGCAGGCATATAATTTCTAATTTTTCAATGTTTGAAAATTCTATGCCAAATAGTAAATGCTGTAAGACTAGCACTTCCCATATAAGGGCCCTTAATGCAGCTGCAATGATAATGGAAAATATTCAACCTATCCTCTTTTCAACAGCTCTTCAGGTTTAAAAATAAGGAATTCCTTCTTACTCAGTAAGTACAAAAGTGAATTTAAAAAGTCTTCAACCTTGGTATCAAAAGAGTTTGCCATAACAAATCATGAGATATCATCAAATTAATAGAGATTCATATTTCGTTCTCTGAAAGCCCATATCTACACTGGAAAAATCATGTGAGAAAACGTGCTAATATTTTAAATAACCTGACGTTTAACAAGACTTTGTGCCTATTGCAGAGAAGAACAATGTTAAACTGTTCAGGTTAACTATTGGAGAGAGAAGGTGGGTTACTGTTGTATGAATTCAAGGGACAGAGGTTGCAGGAAAATCAGCCTGGAATGAATTGGTACAGCCAGGTATGTGCAAGAGGAGTGTCTGTCATGACAACAATCAGGACAGCATAATACTCTTACAGGCAGCAATGGATGACGGGGCACCCCCCAGGCACTCCTAGCCCTTCCCCCACTCCCTGTCACAGGCACTCTAGCCTTCCTCCCCATATCACAGACCCCAGGCACCCTAGCCCTCCCCCCATCAAGTGTCACAGGCCCCAGGCACCCCTCCCCTCCCTGCCACACCAGGCACCCCACTCCTTCTACCCTTCCCCTCATGTCACAGGGTCTCAGGCAGAGGCGTAGCGAGCGCCCTCCGTACCCTCCGACCGGAGGGGGCCCCGCAAGGAAGGGGGCCCCTAAAAGTGGCAAAATAAATACCGCATTCCAGTTTCTGCATTGTAAGGGGTCCCGCCCAGACATATGTTCGGAGGGGGCCACGTTCTTTGTTGCTCCAGCCCTGGTCTCAGGGCAGTGCAAGCAGAGCAGGCCGGGGCCCCTTCTGAGCATGGGCCCGGCTCCATGGCGCCATTGTAAACCCGGCACTGCCCACGTGTCACCTGCCCCAGGCACCCCAGCCCTTCTTCTCCCCCCGTCATGGGGCCCGGCCTCCCGTCCTTCCCTCCGTGTCACCGGCCCCAGGACCCCGCGCCCGGCGCCTAACGCTCTGCGCCCCCTCGCAGCTCGGGCCCTTGACGCTCACACTCGCCACCGCCTCACCTCTCCGCCGGAGCAGCAGCGCCGCCACCGCGCTGTCCACTCCCCCGGAGAGCGCGCACACCACGCGCCGCGCCGCCGCCAACATCTCCGGGCCCGGGCTGCTCACAGGGGGGCCCGCCCCGCTCCCGCTCTTCCCTTCCGGCGCCTGCCTGGCCCGCGGGACTGGTCGCGCCGCCTGGGGCTCCAAGGGCAGCAGAGGGCGAGGCGGACGGGAACGTGCCCTGCAGCCAGCACTAGCCGCCAGCAGGGAGCAGCTCTCCCGAGCACACTGACCCGGGCTCGGACCGGGGCGAGCCCGCCCCCACCGGGGGGAGGGGCGCGGAGAAAGGAGGAGACTCGGCGCCGTGCGCTGGCTCGGTGCAGGGATCTACCTGCCGCCCCACACCCGGGCCTCTGCTGGGGGAGGTCAGGGGATGTTAAGAAGCGTGTGCAGCGTCCCTCCGTGTAGAAATGCGTTTGCTGCGAGTTCCCGCGGTAGGGCTTGCTTGGGGTCTGGCCTCCTGCCGACAGAGCCAGCAGCTGGGGCCTAGCGGCCCTGCGCTCTCCCAGCCGCCTGGACTGGCAGCTTGGTGCTGGGGGAGTAGGGAGACGGGCGAGGGAGCCCGCCCCCCTGCCCAGAAGGAAGCCTGCAGAGAAAAGTAGCAAGAGTTAGGCTCGAGTCGGGTCGCGAGGTAGGAAGTTCCCCCAGAGAGCCCCTGAGTGGCAGAGTGCAGCGCAGCCTCAAGCAGAGCTGTTATACGGGAGCACATCGTGAAAGGCTTTCCTCTAGGGCAGGGTTCTCAGACTTTCCCCGCTAAGGGCCAGCTGTAATAAGCACAGTGGCCCACTTCTTTACTCTTCTTAAGGCAAATTATTAATTGTAATTATTACATGCACAAACTATAACACTGCAAATAAACAACGTCTGGGGTCCTTTTCATTTTAATGTGAACAATTGTAATGAGAGAAATCCCTAGCAGAGAAATCCTTCCAGATCTTCAAAGCCAAACAGGGTTAGTCAAGTTACACTTTGAATAAATGTTGAGAGTAGTATGTGGTGTTCAAACAGGAAAAACACAATGTATAAAACTGAACAATAAGCAACACAGTGTTACTAAAATTGTTAAACAAATTGTTAATTTTAAAACAAAATAGCTGTCCAACTTTGAACTATATTGTTTTCAATTTTTTTAGTGTAAAATCTCAATTTCTGTGCTAAGTAAAGACTCAACCCTGCTCTCTACTAATTAGAAAATAAAATATTATTAAAATATAAAATAAGTTATAATATAACACACTGAAGTAATGGAGACTCATCCAATCCCATAAAGGAGAATCCAAACTTTAAGTATGTGTTGTCCTATTTTCTTACCACTTTGTTTTTTGGCTGGCTAATTTTGCATAGCTGTAGGTGGGTCCAGGACTTTCATTATCTTCTCTATCACCCTTCTTGCTTTTGAAAAATAAATTGATCCATGTGAGGTTGAAATACTGCTTACTATTTTTTACAGTTGTAAATGGTGGACTGTGTGTATGTTGCTAGGTTACCTGGCCGTGAAACACAGTTGTACTCAGGTTGACGTAAAGTTGACATATTGCAGCTTGTTTTTTTTAACTAAAGATTTCTAAACTCTGTCCAATATATATATCTCAAAACATTACATTTATATAGCTTTTACTTGGGTTACATGAGTCACATGGAATTAGAGATTTACTAAGAGCTTGACTGGAGAATGGAGTTGTGCTGGCAGACCACCCGGGACTGTGTCACAGCCCACCTTTGGGAACCCCCGCTCTAGAGAATGGATTTCCAAAAGGTCTCACACTACATAGAAACTGGGAGTTATGCAGCCTCAAGCCACATGGTGCAAGTCAGACATGATGGTGTGGAGAAAGCTAGGGGATCGTGTTGATATTTGACAAAGGAGTGGTCAAGGTGAGTGATGGATCTGCTTCATATACTGTTCGATGGTATAGACGGAAGATTGAGCTTTGTGAAATTCTATAGCCAGGGGCACAACCAGAATTTTCCTAAGGAGGGGACCCAGGTTTCCTGCCCTCTTGGACCCCGACCTGAGGGAGTCGGAGAGCCAGGACCCAAGTCTCACATGCCAGGCAGTGCTCAGGATTTAGTCAAAGCTGGTAGTAATGCTATTGGTTCCCTCTCTGGCTAGTCTGATCAGGATGTAGGCCTAAGCCAGGAACAGTCAATTTTTTTTCTCAAGGTCCAGACTCCTGAGAAAATAATAAAAAACCCAGCAACAACAATAGAGGATAATAAGAATAACTAAATAAAAAAAATTCAGGATCCATTCAAAAGCATCTAGTAGTCCAGATTTGGTCCCTGATCCAGATACACCATATCTAAGAGAAGGTGGCCTCAACCCATAACATCAACTGAAACATTTTAGTAATTTCAAAAGTGTCTTCCTACTTCTAGAATCTTTCAGCTAGTCATATGAACCCATGGATTTACCAGGAGCCTTAAAGAACCTTTATCAGGAATTTTAAATCTAAACAATTCAGCTCATAGCAAAAGATGAAGACAAAGCCTGCTTTTATAGTTTAGACAGGCTGAGTTGGAGTTCTTACCATGGACATCAGAGTACAGGTCTGTTGATAGCTGAAGGGTTAAAAAGCTTCCAGTTCATTTCTGGGTCCTCCAAACAAGACCGCTAGCAAAAAGTAGGGCAGATCAGACTTTACATTTGATGTGTAAGATTAAAATACCTGGCTCTTCCCATTTTATGTCCTATTCTCAACTTCATATCATTTCTTACATCTAGAATTACATCTCCCATACAGTGGACCAGATGGCTGTCAAATCCCATCCTTTACTTTGCTTTCTACAGCTGACCTCATTATTGTTTTATCTGTTCCTGCCATAGTCCCCTACCTCAAAGTTATCAGAATTTAAAATTAGTCTAATGCAGTTTTCACTCTGATCCCATTTTTTCCATTTTCTAAATCTGTTACAGAAAAAGCCTTCAGTGCAGGCAGTTCAATTTATATGAACTTTGCAAAGTTCTGACATTACCACCTTTAACAGTATCCTGATTATGTGTAAGTGCACCATTAAATCCAGCTTCTTTTATTGAATGTAGCTATTTTAGCTTCCTGAAATATTCCATGGCACAATTAGCATGTAACACATTTGTTGGCCCAAAAACATTTTATTTCCAGATTTGCTATGGTTTCATATGTATACAGACCATTAAAATCCCTTAGATAC
This sequence comes from Terrapene triunguis, assembly GCF_002925995.2. Lineage (NCBI taxonomy): Eukaryota > Metazoa > Chordata > Testudines > Emydidae > Terrapene > Terrapene triunguis. Next base: position 25,290,477 of record NW_020664419.1, on the reverse strand, counting down.
AAAGATAACTACCACATTAGCTTTAATTTTCAGTTTAATTTTAGTACTTTAGATCATTTTATTTACTAGCAAACCTTTAGAAAAAGGTTACTGTTATGTATAATTAGACTTAAAATAATTTTACTAAAGCAGACATACAGCACTTTTTTTTTTAAACTACATGGATCTGCAACAATGCATGAAGACAGTCATGTTAATCAAGTGCTCCCAATTTGGATTTGCTGAACAGATTATTCTAGTTCCATTTTGTCAACACAAGTTACATTCAAGTAGTACATTAAAGGGATTTTATTGCATGATATTCACTCCACACAGTCCTATTCAGATGCCTAATATATCAAATCAAAATTGCAGATGCTAGTCCCAAGATAAATTTTGGGTTTAGCTAAGGTTTAGTTTAGAACTTCAGCAGAGGGGAATCCAGATTCTCTTTGTTCACTTCAGGACTCAGGGTGATAAGAGGAGAACTCAAATCTATTAGCTGAAAGACAGAAATGAAGTGACATAAGATTTAGCTAGTATCTTGGCCTGATAGTTACTCTACACATAGGACTATCAGGAACACAGGTAACTTCAGCCAGTTACCCTAATGCAGGGGTGGGCAAACTTTTTGGCCTGAGGGCTGCATTGGGTTTCAGAAAGTGTCTCCCCAAACAGCCAGGAGTGGCCCGGCCCCACCCCCTATCCAACCTCCCCTGCTTCTTGCCCCTGACGCCCCCCTCCCCCCCCCAGGACTCCTGCCCCATCCAACCCCCTCTGTCCCCTGACCGCTCCTGACCCCATCCACTGCCCCTGCTCTCTGTCCCCTGACCCCCGCCCCTAACTGCCTCCCGCCGCCCCTGGGACCTCTGCCCCATCCAACCACCCCTTCTACCTGACCGCTCCCAGAACCCCCGCCTCCATTCAACCCCTCCATTCCCTGCCCTCTGACCACTCCTGCCCCCTATCCACACCCCTGCCCCCTGACCACCACCCCAAACCCCCCTGCCCTCTATCCAACCCCCACTCCCTGTCCTCTTACCGTGCTGCCTGAAGCACCAGTAGCTGGCGGCGCAGCTGCACCAGGACAGGCAGCTGCGTTGCCCAGTGGGAGCCAGCTATACACCACGCAGCACAGAGCACCGGGTCAGACCGGGCTCTGCAGCTGCGCTCCCCCAGGAGCTTGCAGCCCCACCACCCAGAGAGGGCAGAGTGAGCTGAGGCTGCAGGGGAGGGGCCGGGGGCTAGCCTCCCGGGCCAGGAGCTCAGGGGCTGGGGAGAACGGTCCTGCGGACCGGATGTGGCCCGCAGGCTGTAGTTTGCCCACCTCTGCCCTAATGGTAGTGCAGTTAACTTCTAGAACATCAGCAGTACTATTAAGTCAAAGATCTTTTCTTCAAGTGCCTGAAGACAAATACCTACACCACACTTAGATGTTCAATTTAGAGCCTCTCTACCCAACTGTAAAAATTTAATATTAGCAGAACCCACATGCACCAATCAGAGCCCCTTGTGCTAGGTGCTATACAAAAGGAGACCTAGTCTCTGCCCCAAAGACTTTGATCCAAGGTATCAAAGAATGCTAGTCTATCAGGACTGAATTAGCTCCTAAAGGTTTAAAAAAAAATAAAAAAATCATACCTATTTTACTTGCTTTTGATCTCTAGTTTTCTTGCTACACTAAGAATTTATGCAAAATACATGGGGACTGAGTCTTAGGGCTAAAATCCATTTGTGAATCAGTTGTTGTGACACTGAACCGTGCAACACCTAGCATTTACATGCTTAGAAGATTAAAAAAAAAAAAATCATCACTGGGATTCAAAGCCAGAGTTAGGTACTCAGATTTCCTGTACAACAGAGGGAGAGGGGTGCCTAAAAATGGGATTCACAAAAGCCAGGATGGTAGGTCACCCCCCACCTCCACTAGCTGTTGGGAGATGCCAAAGAGAGACATGTGTTCTACCTGCCCCTCTTCCCTCCTCCTTCCCCCTCCCACCCCCCATGATAGTTTGTATCCCAATGTTAACTCTTTTTACAAAACTATAATGGATTTTGTACGAAGTATGCTTTGTGAGGTATCATCTGAAAATTCATCATGTGCTGATCATTATTGCCCTGGTAAAATGTGTGGCAACATTGTATAGCATTACTGAGACATATTCCAAGTTTAGACCAATTCCTCAAATACAAATGCAAACTGATGCCTGAGCCAGGTGTTAACAAAATAAAATGCACTAACATCTGGTTAAGCGCCCATTCTTTGGCAAGAAAAAGGATCTGAGCGAGAAATTTACATCTTGTCAAAAAAAACAGCTGGAAGTTCCCGACTCCACAGACTTTCAGTCTCCTGAACCCCAGCTGGAGATGATTCTCAATAGAGGAGGAAAAGATAAAAATGGGGAACAAAACCCCCCAAAGGATCTCTCTCCCTTCATCTCTACTCACAGCATCGACAACACTTGAAAAAGGTCAAAGGAAGCATCATTAGACTGTGAAGGGATCGTGGCTGAAAGATTCAGCCAATAAGACTGCTAGAACATGTGGTGAGAGAAACCTTTTGCTTTGAATTCACTTAACTTGTTAAGTTAGGTGTTAGTCATGTTTTACCTTTTATTTCTTTGTAACAAATTCTTTTATGCCTCATTACTTGTAATCACTTAACTTCTATGTTTCCATAGTTAATAAACTTGTTTTATTGTTTTATCTAAACCAGTGTGTTTGGACTGAAGTGTTTGGCAAATTCCATTTGAGAGAACAAGATTTGTGCACATCTTCTATTAATGAAATGACAGACTATGTATGAGCTTGTATTGTCCAGAAGGGGCTGGGCAGTACAAGATGCACATTTTGGGGGGAAATGCACATTTTGGGACTAGGAGCTTTCTAGTGTTGCCCTGTAATGTAATTCCAGAGTGGCTGACTGTAGCACTCATACAGTATAGCTGGTAGTGATTTAATGATAACATGATTTATGTGAGCAGACCAGGAGTGGTTGCTCTCACAGCAGAGCTGTGTAAAAGGCACTCCATGTTGGAGAACTGAGGGGGACACAGCTGTCCATCAGTCCAGATTGTACTCTGGGGAATGTCACACACCCCTCTTACATTTATTTTCTACAGTAGTTCCACTCTTTAAGAGTAATTGGGCCAGAGAGAGAGCACACATGCATGAGAAGGGCCCTATAGCTGGGTGGTTAGAGCAGTCACTGACGATATGCAAGACCCAAGATCCAGTCCCCCTGCTTCAATGACTAAGTGTTTATCCAAAGTGACAGGTTTCAGAGTAGCAGCCGTGTTAGTCTGTAAGGTGCCACAAGTACTCCTGTTCTTTTATCCAAAGTGAAACAGCTTCAACAGGAGAGACTGACATCAGAATATCTCACAGCCCAAAGGTTAGAGCATTCACCTGAGAAGTGGGAGACTCCTGTTTAAATGTACGGATTAAATGGATATAAAATCCCCTCATCCAGGCAGAAGGGGATACTTAAACTGGTAGGCTCCCATATCCTAGACGAGTACCCTAACCACTGGTCCTACTCTTAACTCAGGCTTTGCAGATCACAGTATTCCTGTGATTTTTCTAGACACTCATGTCTCTTTGTGGATCTGGGCCTTACTTATTAGTAAAATAAAAGCACTAGCACTTTCACCAGATGTTTTTATCAAGTTGTTGTTCCCTAAAAAGCACCATTTGTTTCAGGGAATCACAGTAACAGATTTTGGTAATAGCTTACTCCCCTTACCATTCCCTCCCAAACACATCTTTTAAAGTCATGGAATTACTACTTAGTTAAGTCCTACACTCAATGTGTGCAAATGTGCCTTGAAAACACTAGGAATATTGTCAGGGTGCACTACTACCATATCTGCTTTTCTATATTGGCTCCAGTGGAGGGAAAGCCAAGAGTCTCCATTGCCCTGCACATTAGTGACCAAGCTACTTTTAAAGCCAAAGTCAAGCCTCAGCTGCTTTGACTTTTGAAGAGTGGTGACCACATCAGGAGTGATGGGCCATTTTACACAAACCTCCACATGCCAAACTGGTCTGAATTGGTGCAGTTCTGAAAACCAGTGCTGAGGTTAGGGGTTTTGACAGACATGGTCTCACAGCAGAGAAGAGTAGCAGGAACATACTCTAGCCTTATTGGTGTTCATGGCTAGTAAGCAGTGGTGTGCCTCAGAATTAATTTCTACAAGAATATGAAAGCTCTGTATATGACTTCCTGACTGGCTGTGTCCATGGGCTGATTCTATCCAGTCCCTTGTACAACCTCACAAAATGTACTAAAAAAGTGTCATGACATGCCACTGCTACTAAGAGAAGTGTAGTGAGCCTGCACAGAGCTGTGTTTCCACAACAATAATTGATGCAGCTAGTTTTTTGACTTCCAAAAAACAGCACAGCAAGAGTGGGCCATCCTAAGCTGAATAATTAAGATCCTTGATTCATGAACTGATGCTCATTCATAGCTGTGTTTTACAACAAAATGATCACTCACCTTAGAGATTGAAAGGGAAGAGACTGCAAGAAGAATCCATAAATTGGATTCATCTTAAATAAGACTGTTGGATTAAATATAAGGTACTAGTGCCAAGCATATTTCATATACAATACATTGTTACAGGGGAGAAATAACTATTCTACATACAAATTCATACAACCAAACAATTGTTTTTTGCACTATTTTTATGCATTTATGGAAACAAATGATTGAGATAAGATTGAGATACCTTACCTGTCCTACCACACTAGGTTTTAATGGAATAACTTTATTCACTTCCGGAGTATTAGAAAGGTCAATGAGAGGTCTGCTTTCACATTCCAAAGCAGCAATGGGAGTTTTATCTATTCCAATATCTACCAGCAAGACCTAGAAATAGTAAATAGTTTATTTTCCTCTGTTTATTGTGCTTCCTTCAGAAGAATGTAGGTAAGTCAGTTATTGACTTACAGGGAAAAGCCACAAAAAGCAACCAGCAATTCTTAGGTTTGTAGGTTATATGTAGACCATCCTAAAGGCAGCATAGCTTGGTGGATGAGGGGAGGATTAGTGTGCAGAGCAGAGGTGGTAAAGTATTATGTAAGTGCTAGAGAATATTTTTCAAATATGATTGTTTCATATTTCAGTTTTTCAATTCAGTTTTAACCTTGTACCTACAACTGTGATCTGACAACATTTTGACAAAGAAACAGTTCTATAAGATTACTAGCTTTAGTCACACCTCTATCCAATTTGATTGTTATCCAGTATTTACATACATCAAACAAAATCCACAGCAAGCTTCCAGCATTCAGTAAACAGAATGCCAGAGAAAATAACTACAGTTGAACTAACAATGAATAATTGTTAGTTTGGTCTATGACTGATATCTGCAAGCAAGTTGCTATTCCAGCAAATATGAGTTTAGACTTTTTTTTCTTATGGTTTGAACAGTTCTCTATAGACATTCAATACTGTCCAAAACCAGATATATTGCATAATTATGATTAGAATTACCCCACATTGTATTGTGTTTCATGATTGGATTCATAAATACACAAGGACTTTCCAGTGCAGATAACTGGGAGTGCAAATTTAAATTTGACCTGCAATTATTTGAGCAGGTGACGGAAATTAGTTTTCCAGGAACATTTATCCCAATGAAGAAATGTTGTTCAGTGGTATGATAAACAAACACTAGAGGGCACATATATGCCTAATCTAGATCGCTTCAAAATTTGAGCAAGTTTTTAGTTAGTAGATAGCTCACATTTTCATGCAGTTCACTCAACGGCAGCTTTTACAAGAGGGAAAAATAGATTCAGTTTACCTACCTCATTAGTTTGTGCTCCTTCAGCTGGCTGTTTTTGTATTTCAGTCTCTTTTTGTATTTCATTCTGTGCTATTTCAGTACTCTTTTCTGGTGAAAAGACAAGTGTAAGAGGTATCATAGGTGGAGGAGATAAGTCATCATCTTCAAATGATGACACTTGTGTTTTGGTGTCCTTTGCCTGTTTAGAACTGGGGGAAAGTAAAGTTGGCAAGTATTTAATAGTAATGCTTAATGAACACCTCTTAAAGGTTCAAGTCATTTAGCTGCCCAACAAAAGCTAGAGTGCCATTTGATAGCTTTATTTTTCTCCATTTTGTGAATATAACGTCTTATTTATTCATTATCTAAAAGCATGCTAGGCATCTCACAGAACATAAAGACACTGTTCCTGCCCTGAGGAATTACAATTTAAATAGATAAGTCAAAGTTGTCTACAGTGTACAAGAAAAATGGGCAATCCATATTTGGTGAATAATTTTAGGATACCACATTTGAAAATTTTAGCTTAAGCTTATGCAGAGACTGCTATATCAGAGAAGTGCCGGTACTGCATGTCACTGAACTGGTTCAGTCCAATCCCTGGTGAAGGGAAAAGTACAAAATTGGACAAATTGGAGGATTCCAAAGTTGCAAGCTTAACAATCTGTGGGATAGTGGAGTTGGGAAAGGGGAGGGTTTTGGGAAGAAAGAGCATTTTTGTATTTGTAGTTTGAGGAAGTAACTGAACATTTGAGAGATTTGAGACAGGCATGATGATGCTTGGCTTACACTGGAACAAAAGGTTTTATTTGGGCACAACGTGAAATATAAGGTTAGTTAAATTTTATTCTGGGGAACCAGCACCATGAAGCTGCCATAAATACTAGTTTAAGCTGTGTATATATTTAGAGCTTGTGAAAAGATTTTGGGTTGACAGCTATGGAAGAGACTGCATCCCCTCCACAGAACAGGTACAAAATTGTGGTGGTGCTGCCCAGATTCCCCTTGGTACCTAGCCAGTCTCAACTATGGCATGGAAAGACCACCTCATGGAGCAAGAATAGTTCAGTTTTAATTCAATCCTTGGCCTCTTTTAGGATGCCAGATTTTATAATGGTGACAGCATAAGATTGGTCAATACCTTAAAGTTAAAGTGTAACTTAAACAGAACTTAAAAATAATTCATTTGACTTAACTGCCTGTTTGCTTTCCTCATCTAGAAAGTATTGCCATGTTTAGATCCTGCATTATCTTTCATATAGCTGGAAGTATCATTGTGTTGGAACACAAAGTTACTTCTGCAGTCACTTTCTATTCAGTACGTCAAGTAAGCTGGCTGAAAGCAGCAGAATTCCTCAAATACAAGTTCTATAATGCACATAATTCAAGTTGATTCATAGGTAGTTTGAAGATGTGGTCAAGTGACGGATTAAGATGTGCTTATCGTCACTATTTTTACAAGAGTCTAACATTATCCCTTGGTTTAAGGATTCAGGCAAACCAAACCACGTTAGAGATTTATGTTGGAAAGAACTAACAAGTATAGCTGTGTTATTTTGCAAGTTACTTGGGTATGCGTCTACTCAACAGTAGATGAAATCTCTTACATGCTAGCATACGGCGTCTGAACATCTGGACAAAATCCTTCTCCCACTGAAGTCAACAGGAGTTTTAATAGACTTCAATAGGGCCATGTTACACCTGCGGTTTCTTACCCAGCTGCAAGAGTCTTTCTGGCGGACACACTGGAGACTTGACGAACAGACATAAAATGTGGAGAGGAGACAGATCTTGGCAAAGTTTTAGGAGTCATTGCTGGAATTCCTGAGATACGACGACCAGCGGGTGTAGGCAGAGCAGAACGTTTTATACTGGCTGGAGTAATTAAAATGGACCTGGAACTAAGACAAGAGTTCTGCGAGGCCCCATCTTCGGAAGGTCTGACAGGAGTGCAAACAGCCACACCACTGCAGGAAAACATGCAGCATACATTAACTGAAAGCTTCTAGAAACGTGTTACAACTTCTTTCTGAATACTAGTCAGACAACAGAAATAAACAACATAAGGCAGGCTTAAGAACACAAACAGTTATGAAAGTGTTAGGATAACTAAACCTGAACATTAAAAGTGGATTGCTGTATTATGTTGGAACTGGTCACATCCTCATAGATAAGGTTCAGTTAACAGATGTTTCAAACCTTCATTTTGTGAAAATTTCAGATCAATTTGAGACAGAAGAGGAAGCAGAGCACTCAGTGTAACAGAATCTTGAAGTGCACTTCTCTAGTGAACAGGTATTATGTGAAAACAGCCCTCAATAGATTTGCTTCCTGAATATATTCAGACCTGACTTAAAAAAAAAAACAAAACCACACCTCATTAGCACTGCAGAAATATCACTGCTATGTGAAAGCCGATTCTGTTCCCTTACACATCAGAATTGTCAATGAATTCCAGTTAGGTATTTATGTTACCCAATCCCAAGAAAGCCAAACTGACTTTCATATCCCAGGGTGAGTTTTAACATTTTTACTTGTGGAAGGGCAGAGTAATCTGGAAGTCACTATGAAAGTATAGAAATCTCACAATGTTATTTTCAAAGTAATTAGAACTGCACTTAGATTACATAGTTGCTTGACACAACACTCTTAAATGTAGGTATAGTTAAGAAAAACATGCAAGTGACCTGTTAAGTTCTAATTACAATGTTACCTTCCAAATGTGCCACAAGATAATAATCGGATTGGCTCCATTATTTTTGATGCTGTATTTTCTGGTGATGAACCTAAGGGAAAAGAAAAATATTACTCTATGTTATTACCTATTTGTTATAGTTGAAAACTAAACTAATATAGATAACACCTCAACTACAAGTCACATGATTCATTCCATCCCAACAGCTTTGGAACAATATACAAATAAAGACAAATTTCACTCTCAATTAGCACATACTGTGAGGAGCATTCAAAGAAATGTTAAAATTAAAAGCCAAGTTAACACAAAAAACAGCCTTCCAAAATGTGTGCTTACCTCCACATCTCTTAGGGACCTTAATCGGATTTGAAGGTGTGATTATAACTTTAGCCTTGTCTTTTGGGCATGTGTTTTCTTTTGCTGCACTTCCATCTTTGTTCTGCTGAGATATCTTCTGCAGATTAGGAACTGAGCTCAGTCTCTGAATTCCACTGGCTAGAGTTTGGGATCCTGTCACAGAAGCTGAAGACTTGGCTAAATTCCCAGCAGTAGATATTCTGGGAGTACTAACTGATCTTGTTTGCTTGCAGGACACATCAGAATGGACAGCCTGCACAGATGACATTCTGATAGGTCTAACCATAGCCAGTCTTTTTGTGCTAGATGAGAGTTTGGAGCTGCTCACAGAAATTTTTGAAGAGACGTTTGATTTAGCTGAAAGATAGAAAGCTCATATTTATACTTCTGAATTGCTAGTTGTTTTCCCCTCAACTGGTTACAAGGTACATTTAACTATTTACAAGAGAGTCTAAGTTTACTCAAGTGCAGCTGAAGATACGAAAACATAATGCAATGATTTGTGATAGGTGTTCAAGCATCTGAACTATGCAGTTGTTACAATTTAAAGGTTTCAGATTTTTCCACTTTTTAGCCACTAGTTTTGAAATCCTAGAAGAGCAAAAACTGTAGGAAAAGTCTACAAAGTGGTTATTTGTCTTTGATGCTGCAGAAAAGCCTCCTTGACATGATTCAGAATATCAGCTTCCAGGTCAAATGAAACAAGAGTAAGGTATTTTGAGACGCACTTAAATATGCCTTCTTTATAGGTATATTTAAGCATAACTTGTATTTTCAATGTAGTTGCCCCGGCTACCTGAAATACATATGTTAAGGGACATTCAATGAAGTCTCCTTACCTGTGCTAGTTAAGAGTATTTAAAAGTTAACTTTTTTTTTAAAATGACAAGTTTCAATATTCTACTTATTCACTTAAAATCTTAGTTTTTCAATTAGACTAATTGGATTTGCTAGACAGTTTCTAGTCATTCGCATTAAGTATTTCCAAGACATGTGCTACTAAACTTTTTCCTATTGAATTGAAGTTTTATTAAGCTGTGTCCTCCAATAGCACAGTCTTGCATTGTACTTCCTGATAGTGACTTCCTTATTATCTATACCTGAGGTTCCCAAACTTGGTTCGCTGCTTGTTCAGGGTAAGCCCCTGGCGGGCCACGAGACGCTTTGTTTACCTGAGCGTCCGCAGGTACGGCTGCTTGCAGCTCCCAGTGGGCATTCCCAGCCACAGGGAGCTGCGAGCGTCTGTACCTGTGGACGCTCAGGTAAACAAAGCGTCTTGTGGCCCGCCCGGGACTTACCCTGAACAAGCAGCGAACCAAATTTGGGAACACCATATCTATACGTTATGTTGTTGACTGGGCTAGAGTTTAGTTTTGTTCTCCCTTTCAAGGCTCTACACAATTCTTCTCCCTGCCTACAGTTCATCTGTGGTCACTTAACAGTCTCTTTGGACCCTATTATTCCCCCCCAAACACACTTCACTTTTCTCAAAGACTTCAGTGCTTACTCATGCAGGCCACTACACTTGGAATGTTTCCCCAGTCATGCATGCCAAAATACTTTCATCTCCTCCAGGTGCCTCTTTCTCTTCACTTCCTGAAATAGGGAACCTCTTAGTTCACAAGAAATTAGGAGCATGTTTTCCTCCCCCACTCTTTCATTATGAGCAATTGAGGGCAGGGACTCATTTTGTTTGGAATAAATAAGTGGTTTAGCCACATACATTATCCATATACTTCTGCAAATCCATTTTTGGATATCTTTAAAATGTATCAGTTGCTCATTAAACATTGACTCGATTTCTTTATAGAGGTCAAATTTTATGCTAGAAATAGATCTGATTATATCCTGCAACTTTACTCATTAATTCAGTTTTATTTAAAAAAAAAAAAAAAATTGTCCTTCCTCCTCACCCGCTCAAAATAAATAAATAATCACATGGGATACAGATAAGATGGGTCACAACTCTAAAATAATTGCCCGCTAAAGATACAGTGCAATCTATTACCACCTTGGATTACTACAGAAGATATAACAGCATATGCAAGTTAACTAGTATTAAGTAGTAGTTTTTCCCTATACCAGTGGTTCCCTAACTGTGGTATGCATACCCCTGCGGGTATGTGAGACATCTCAGGGTGGAGGGTACATGGGAGAAATTGTGGGTGGATTTTATTTATTGCATTTTCATAATAAGCTACTTAGACAAAGCTTTAAAATTCTGTGGGAATTTGTTATATAAAATACAGTAGTTAATTTACTTCAAGATGTACCAATGAGAACACAGATACAGAAAGACCTCCAGTCACCATACAGTGCGGGTTCAGTTGGCCAGCAACAGTCCAGTCTAACTGAGCTCAGAACTTAGGGTTTTATTTTCAGTTGTATACGTCGCACTATATCTGTATGTAACAGTGAAATATAGACAGATGGCTAAAGACAGGTAGTGTTAAGAAGAACACACAAAGTATCAGTGATGAGAAGGGTAGGGGTACGCAAGCAGTTGGTAGATCTGGAAGGGGGTATGCAATAAGAAAAGTTTGGGAACCTCTGTTCCAGACGTAAGTTGGGCAGCAGTGTGATTTCTAGGGTTCTGGCATTAAGTTTTAACAGGAAATACAGCCTGCCGACATGTATTAAAAACAGAGTGCACAGCTACAGGGACAGAGAACAGAGATATGGTGCGTGTTTGTTTAGTGTAAAAAGCTAATACAGAACTTTAAAACATGAAGTTCAGAAAGGCTTCCAAGTTTTGATACTCTTCAGGTAGAACAACGACTGCTTCTATCTTAATGATAGGCAAATGTTTAAATATAAAATAATGTTAGAGATTTGTGCTTTAGTCTTGTTTTACAATAGATCAAGGAACTGTAAGCTATTGTATTCCACTGTAGTTTCTAATAAGTCCTGATAAAGCTTTGACAACTGCATTACTCTCTGCTTTTGTGTTAACCACAACCTTTGTGATATTACTGTTTAAGTTTGCCATGAGTAAAAGTTTACTATGTGGGGCTTTGGAGGAAAAAAAATCAGGGTTTGAGTAACAGACTTTTCCACCTCCCCCCTCTTCTCTATTTCATAATGTTGTTTGTTCTCTAGATCACGTTACACTGTGGCACTTAGAGGTTCTTGTGGCTAGACATCATTCTAACCAGAAAGGAAACATTATGGACTATTTAAAAAAATATTTTTAAAAAATTAAGTCATCACCAAGAAGCCTACCATGTAATTGTGTCAGATCCTGGTTTGTAGATATTAGCCTCATGAATTAAACCAGATTTTAGAATCAAAGTGCTAGAAGTCAAGAACTTGAACTAACTACCACACTGTCAGCCTACATGAAGTTTTATTCACCTGTTCTCAACACCAAAGAGATAAGAGGCTGAGATAATATCTTTTATTGGACCAACTTCTGTTGATAGAAGGTACGCAGAGCTCTATGTACCTTGAAAAGCTATTGAAAGCTTGTACCTTCTTGGTCCAATGAAAGATATTACCTCACCTACCTTGCCTTTCATATCCTGGGAACAATACAGCAACAACACTCCAAACTCCACCCCAAAGACAGCCTAGTGTTCTGAATCGGCAAGAAATACAGACAGCCACAAACACATTTTGGAACCTGCAAGTCAAAAACACCCCATTAGTTATTTTAAGTTTAAAGTGATTTGCATGCTGCATCTCTATGCTAATTATTACCATTTCCCCCTATGGGAGAGACAGACAAACTTGAATTCAAACTGGAGTTCATGCTGGAAATGGATGACGATGATGAAGATGAGGTGTTCTTTCTTAGAGGACCATTAGCAGCACTAGGAGGTTTTAACTGTGTCTTCCTTAACCCAAACTGTGAATAAAGAAGTCTAATTTATTTAACTGTCCAAAAGACATTAAGCAAGCACAAAAACATTTTCATTTGTTAGATTTCTACATCATTATGCATCACTGTTCTCTGGGTTCGTTTGTCCCAGGGACAAGTTCTATAATCCTGTTTTAAAATGTTTAAATTAAGTAAAAAGCAGACTGCTGGGAAGCAAAAAAAAATAAAATAAAAATGTAATTATAAATTTGTATGGTACCTAAGTTCTTATGTAGAACTGGAATAGGATACGTCTCAGAAATTGATTGTTAGCCCGATGGTGTTCCCTCCCCGCCCCCAGCTCAAGTATATCCTTAAGATGGATTCTAAGTATATAGAAATGAAGATTAATGGGACAGTACATTGGAGTGCTATTTTTTTTGAAGGGATAAGCATCTTTCCCTGCCTCACATCCAATATCCCATGTTATTACAATTCTTTTCTTAGGGAAAGTGATTGAGCAAGTTTGACTGTTATAACTAAGACTGTTCTATTAGGGTCAGATCTGGTGATAGTGGCCAATATTTCATTTAACTATTTCCACTGCCAAGAGATCAAGCCCCTAGGGGGAGGAGGGGCAGGGGGAAGAGGAAACAGTATAGGCAATATTAAGTGGCTTGCAACGTTGTACAAGTTTTAACAAAATTGAGACAGAAACTATATTCCACAGGTTAGACACATTCTTGGTAGACATAAGTACTTAAATTGTAGTTCTATGGTTCCTAGAATTTGGCTTCTGATGTAGCTAGAGTCACTGCTATTCTGCTTCCATGCTAGAAAAATGACAATCTTTCCAAGTAGCACAATAGGTGACCATGAAGAGTAAAGGCTTTAATCCACAAGCCTCCTATGAGGTCTATTATCTGCATTTCCCTGCCCCTTAATATTATATACTACATTTCATGTTAACACAATATCTAACTATCTGTTGATGCACTAAGAACAATTCTCTGTTACAAATGTAGGAAAAATACTTCATGTATAACTTAGCCACCCAAGAATTGCAATTGTAGAATAGAAACTCTATCTTGAATTCATTATAAGACAAGACTATGGCATTAAATCTAAGTCAGAAAGCTAGGTTTGTCGTCTCCATTTTTATATATGTAAGAGTACCGGCACTCTAAGAACATATTCACTCTGCAGTTGTATTAACACTTGCCAATACCTTGCTTTGAGAAGGAAGAACTCGCTTGTCTTGTAATGATGAACTCCCACTGAATGACGAGTCACATACATCTGAAGCGACACTGGATTTGTCAGAGAGTAGATCTTCAGATGACCCCATGCTGTTCAAATGTTTTTTCCCTGGTTTTGGCTGTAAGATTAACATTTTAAATTTATTTGAAAGCTATTACAATTTCAGTAGCTCCAAAGATTTTGCATGAGCTGATTTATTCAGTAACCCATATTTTTTATACCAGCCAACAGAAAAGCATATTGCATCTACCGAATATGTGGATTGCTAGACATTAAAAATTCCGAGTTCTCAACTTATTTAGACTCTATTAGACTTTAAAGTTGTTAAATCCAGCATAGACTATGTTCGCATTTATTGAAATTGGCTTTAAGTCAGATAAATCAACATAAGGCGATCACCTCTGCAGCAAGTTAGTCTCTAGGGAGTAACATGGGCTGAAAAAAATCTCATAGACACTGCAGTGGCTGTTACCTATTTTAAGAAAAGGTAGGTCCCACATTTGTGAGCATAAATGTAATGCACACACAAACTCTTCTTTCCAGTAGCCCAAAGGAGATTCTTCCCTAGTTGACACCAAAAGCTAGACATGAAAGTTTTAGACTGCACAGCTCACAAGTCTATTCCAGTTAGCATCTGAGAGGGCCACATGGCCAGCAACACTATCAAAGCTATGGGATAGGAGACAAAGAGGAAACGAGCAGACTATAGAAGCTCTCTCGCCCCCTTGCCTATGGCAAAAATTCCTCACCCTCTTGCTCAGGAGTAAGGAGCCAACATCCTCCTCCTCAGTAGTGCACATGGAAAGAAGGAGTATCTTGCTACTTGCATAGCCTTAGCTATGAAGGGAAAGGAACAGAAGGACGGGAGAGAAAAACCAACCTGGACAGGGCTTATGTACATGAGAGATGATTAACACAACTACCACTTCCCCTAATGTATCTGGGCAGTGTTTCAGTGTAGTGCTGCATAGCTGGGTTCTCCTCAATCTTACATAGTTGGCTAATCATGCTCTAGATAGAGTGTGTACCGAGACTAGAAAGTGTTATTACTGCTGTATCTCCAGAGCTGTGCCTATTACTATCAATTTTGAAGAGAGCTTAATATAAGTAAAGAGCCTGTTGGCATCTAAATCACCAAACGACAGCAATAATTTTACCAGAGGGATGACAAAATAAGTATTAAATGCTTACATAGAAGTCAGGAACATCAAGCATTAATAAGTGTAAAAACTTAAATTCAGTCAATTAAAAAAAACAACATGACTTCTTTCTGCAGTTCTAGCCACTATTTTAATAACTACTACTTCACTAGCATTGGTATAACAAGTTAAAATATGCCTTCAGTTTACCTTGTGCATTTACCAGCTCTTTGTGTCAAGTCAGTTTCCTATTTGAGATTCTCTCAAACAATGGAGAGATGCATTAAAAAAGAAAGTTGTTAAACAAAAGCTTGCAGATTTAAACAGTCCCTTATCTCAACCATGTTTTTTATTGAGTATTAAGTTATCCAGAAGAAAATTCTTTACCTTTTCTACTGTCAGTTGATGGCTTTTTCCAAGAGCAGATGAAGCCTTTGTGTGCAATTTGCTTATTGCCTTTTTATTTTTTTCATCACTTTGCTGTTCTCGGGCTAGAGGTGAAACAGATATTTTAGGAAATTTATGGATTTTAATTGGACTAGATGTGTTTGGAGGAGTTTTGTCAACTGCAGTCACAGGTAAATCTAAACGCTTCTGAAAGGAAGGTGGCAGTTGACAAATTGGGCTGTCCCACACACAGTACGTCTCCCTTTTAATAGCCCTGGGGCTTTTTTCTATGTTTCCTTTTTGAAAAATTTTTAGTTTTGACTTGGATGCTTGCACAAATTTTTCTATAACCTTGGGTTTTGGTCCTTCTGATTGGGTGACTTTGTTCTGTTCATTTTTGTTGCCACTTTCTAGCTGCAGTGCTAACAAGTGAGCTTCTTTAAAAATTTCTACAAATTTCTCTCCAGTAAGAGGACTCCACACAAGCTTATCATCAGGAGTTTGAGAGATCTTTTCTTCAGCATCTTTAGTTGCTTCAATACTGACAGCAACACATTTTTCTTTATGTCCAAGAGGTCCAACAAAAACTTCATCTTCATTTCCACTGTAAGACAGACAAGACAGTCAAGATATTGTAAAATCCTTTGCACTTCAAATATGTACTTGCTCTTAAACACTTAGCTTACCTTGCAGGAGACAGTGAAAGGTCAAAATCAAATTTTTCATCAGTTAGAAGGGGAAACTCTGAAAGTATAACAATCTCATTAATTGTGACTATCGCTGTAGTTACGGGATTTATACAATTTGCATTGCAGTATATTTCTAACAACACTGCCAGTTGGCATTAGCCTTAACAAATTTAACCTTTAGTTATTTCTAATTTTGTTTTAAGTAGTTACTTGATCTTCATTAAGTTCACACCCCAATTGTAGTCATTCCAAAGACATTGCCAAGATGTCTTTAAAATTAACTGTGACAATAGTTCAAGTTATTAAGTCAGATAATTAAAAATAACCACATCTTTCTGAACATGTTTAATTGTTTCAAGTAACACTTAACATTACTAAAACTGAAAGATTAGAAAAATATCTTAGTTTTAGTATGCATTTGACAGCACTTTGTGCATAGCCAGTGCTCTTATTTCAGTAGAAAGTTTGTTTGTGGAACAGTCACACAGCAACAGGGAAGAGAAACATTTAAAATCAGAAGGTTGTAAAAGCAAAAACATTGAGAGCCCATGGGGAAAGTGACCAAGGCTACTTTTAACACTGAAATGGAACAGATGTCAAGATGACTTCAGAAAACATTCAGCTTAAGGGTGGTTTCTTTATCACCCATTCCTTTTGCATAGCACTCAACTGAAACAATTAAAATAAGCTACTAAATTTCACCCTAGAAGAAGTTTGCAGTTGAAGAGAGGATGTTATTGAGTTTAGAGGCAGCAGAAAGATGCAGGAAAGTGAGAAAGCTATTTTAATCAGAGCAGTTTTGGTGAAGTGGGAAAGCACCAGACTGGAAGGGGTCAGAGCTGGAAGAGAAATAGAAGGGTGAAATGTAAACCAGTTGTCAAATGTTTAAAAGGCAAAGGAGATGAGGGGAAATGAGATACAGTAGTAACTAGGAAAACTAGGACAGACCTCCACTCTCCCAGCAAGAGAAATATAAGAGGACTTGTTTGAATAAGGCACAGAACAAGTCAGAGGACAGTAGTTAGGTGAAAATAAGGGAATGAGAAGGCCTGTCTGGAACTGAAAGGCAGCAGAAGGGAGATCTAACTGGGATACGGAAAAAAAGGAGAGGGTAAGGAGGGGACAGAGTGGATCCCAGGCAAAGAGAAAGTTCCTAGTGGAGGGTGTCAGTTTTGTCTGTAGGCCAGATCTGAGATTAGGGAGGTGGGCTTCAAGTGGCGGGGTGGGTGTCAAACATTCAGAAGAGATGTCAAGAGTTGAGGCACTTTTAATGTGGTGACACTCACCGTTACTATGTCTAAGTGTCACCACATTAACTTTTAGGCACCTAGAAAAATCACTGGGATTCACAAAGTCCAAGTTACGTGCTCAGGCTTCCTATACAATGAATGGAGGGAGATAGTTGATTATTTATCAAGAGGAGCTTCAACAGGAGAGACTGAGGGAGCCCCGCAACAGAATATTCTATAGCCTAGGGCAGGGGTCGGCAACCTTTCAGAAGCGGTGTGCCAAGTCTTCATTTATTCACTCTAAAATAAGGTTTTGCGTGCCAGTAATACATTTAAAATGTTTTTAGAAGGTCTCTCTCTCTATAATATATAACTAAACTATTGTATGTAAAGTAAATAAGGTTTTTAAAATGTTTAAGAAGCTTCATTTAAAATTAAATTAAAATGCGGATCTTATCAGTTTAGTGTGATCCTTGCCCTTGCTTTTCCTTGCTGAGTTTTCCAATGTCAGGCACGTATTTGGATACTTTAAGCTGTACACAGGCTTCTGAATGATCAGTTGTTAACCGGCTCTGAGAGGGACAGAGGACAGATTTCATGTACGAAAACACCTGTTCATACAGGTATATGTGGATCCAAATGCTGAAAGCATTGCAAACGCAATTTTCTTCAAACAGTTAAATTTCACTGGCAGGGATGTGCAGAAGGTCAGAATAGAGGCACCATGATCTCTCTCGGTAGCTTTAAGTGCATTCCGCAGATCTCCAAACTTTGATGCCCACAATTCTGAGCTTTTTAACTGAATGAGCTGCATTTCAAAATCTTCAACATCCATCCACTGAAATACAGACAAATCCAAGTCGCTTTCGTTGAACTTTTCAGGTTTAATTAGAAAAGAAAGCATTGGGCCAAATCGCTGGAAATCTTGAAATGTCAGAAAATTCTGATTCCAGTTCTTGCATGTACATTCCAATCTCATCGACACTGACAGTGCAACGTGTCGATAGCTCTTTTATGTGTTGGAAGTAGCAGAAAGTCGAAGTTTGAATATTCCGAGAAAAACTGCTAGTTTTATAAAGATCCAGAACCGTTTGCCCTGCACCCTGGAGACAGAGGTTGAATTCGTTTAGGTGACCAGTGATGTCAGTTAGAAACCTGAGCTTACACAGCCATTTGTCATCATCCAGTTCAGGGTAGTTTTGTCCTTTTTCCGACAAAAAGGCCTTGATTGCATCAAAACAGTTTACAAAGTGCACCAAAACCTTGCCACAACTTAGCCACCAAATGTTGCTGTGAAGTGGAATGTCATTATAAGCACTGTCCATCTCTTCTAGCAGTGCTTGAAACTGTCTGTGAGTCAAAGCAGATCAAGCAACAAGGACATTCACAATTTGCACCACTGTATTCATCACATTATTAAGCTCTGAATTAGATACAGGTTTTCTTGATGGATGATACAGTGAAATTTGACTGTTGGGAAGCCAATTTGATCTTCAAGTAACTTTACAAATCCCTTCTGTTTTCCGACCACAACAGGAGCACTATCTGTTGTCACACAAAATATTTTTCTGATGTCAACTTCTTGTTCTTCAAAATGGTTTACAAAAGTTTCCGCTATATCTTCCCCCTTTGTTGTGCCATACAAGGGTTTTAGGCAACAAAGTTTCTCTTGGATTTCATCAAAAGCACAATATCTTGCAATAACTGCCAAACATGGAACGTCATTTATAGCCACGCTCTCATCAACTGCAATGCTAAATGCTGCTGTGTCTTTTAATGCAGTCGTCTGCTTTTCGCTAATGTTTTCTGCCATTTCGCTTACGCGTCTCTCAACAGTTCTGGCAGAGACAGGCAGTTCTTTTATTCTAGATACACATCTTTATTTGGCAAATCATTGAACAAAACCTCTGAACTGCTGAGAAAAAATTCTTTTATATATTCCCCATGTGTAAATGGCTTTCCGTTTTTTGCAATGCACTGTGCAGTCTTGTAACTTCCTTCTGTGGCTTGATTTTTACTTACACTTAAGCATTTAAAAACACTGCTTTGCTTCTTGTATCCTGCTACTGCCTTTTTGATCAATTCAGTCTTGTCTGTTTCGTCAAGAAAGGTTTTCTCATGCTTCGTTTGAAAATGTCGTCGAACACTTGAAGTGCGACAAACAACACTTTCACAACAGAAAGTACAAACAGCACGGTCCTTCTTTTGAATAAATCCAAACGTGTCTGTCCAAGAAGGCTGAAATGAACGGACATCTAACTTTGCTTTCTTAGGAGCTGACATTTTGTCAAATGTACCCCTCAACTTACAGTGGGGGGAAAGAATCGCGACAGACAGCATGCACAACGTCAAATGCAGTGCACTGTTCATGTGATGTGATAGTGATGTAAGCAGCAAATCAGGACTTAAAAATATCTCAGTACAGTGGCTCTGGAACAATTTTTAAGGTGGGGGTGCTGAGCTGCATACCCTCTTGCCCCTTTCTGCACCCCTCACTGCCCCAGGCTGGGGCCAGTGGTCCACAACTGGGGGCAGCTGCAGAGCCCCAGGCCGAGGCCAGGAGCAGAGCCCCCGGGACCGGTGGCCGGGACTGGCAGCGGGTTGAGTGGAGCCGGGACCCCAGGTGAAAGGGGGCCAGCGGTAGGACCCCAGGTCGGCAGCAGAGCCCCCGGGACTGGTGGCCAGGATCCAGGCACTGAGAGTGCCACTCAAAATCATCTCGTGTGCCACCTTTGGTTGCTGATCCCTGTTCAAATCCCCTCTCCCCGTCAGGTGAAGGGAATGACTTGAACTGTGGATCTCCCACCTCCTAACCCCTGGGCTAAGAGTTACAAGGGAGGTCTTCCTCCACTCCATTTTGTGTGAACTCATCCATGAGGACCTAATCTGGTAGGCAAGCTCTGAGACTACTTATTGGATTTGGCCCTGCAGGTGAGTTAGGCAAAAGAATGCCTATCTTCCTCCAGATTAGTGCATTGCATTGGAGCTTAAGCATCTGGTTGCCTGGAGTGAGGTTGCAGTGCACTTGCTGAGAGGCAGAAAAACAGGCTCTTAGGGAACTTTTACTGAAAAAAAAAAAAAAAAAATGAACTCACTTGGCACTGACAAGCACCTAAAGGGTTTGGTGGCAGCTGAGCAGAGGTTCTGTGAATCCAATTGGGGCCTGATTCTGGGATTTAGGTGCCAAAAGTGGCAGTTAGGCAGCTAAGTGCTTTTGTGAATCTAGCCCTTAGACACTAAAGTGGTAAGTGCCAAAGACAGAGGCGTGGGAATCTGAATAGGAGTAGTAGCAACCTCTGGCGAAGGATGGTGTGTGGCAAGAGAGAATAAGCACTGAATTGAGGGAGACAGTTAATTATTAATCCACAGCAGAGGAGCTTTAACAGGAGAGATTGAGGGAGCTGCACAACGGAGTGACTTTCCCCAGTCATCCAATGGAACATGTGCAGGAACAAAAGGACACAGTTGAAGGGGTTAGAAGGACCCATGGGAATGACAAGTATCGTATATACTCGTTCATTAGCCCGTTCGTTTATAAGCCGACCCCCAAAAATGGATAGGTAAAAATAGCAAAAACTATATGACCCTTTCATAAGCCAACCCTATATTTCAGGGGTTGGAAAACTTTGGCTCCCGGCCCATCAGGGTAAGCTACGGCAGGTTGGGACATTTTGTTTACTTGTAGCGTCTGCAGGCATGGAGCCCCTCAGCTCCCTGTGGCTGCGGTTCGGCTGGGAACAGCGAAGCACGGCCACAGGGAGCTGAGGGGCTCCATGCCTGCAGACGCTCCAGGTAAATAAAACGACAATGTATTAGATATTCAATTAAATGATTCCATAGAGTTTAAAATCATCAAATTTTGGTGTAGACCCATTTATAAGCTGACCCCCGCTCTTTGATGCGTCACTTCTTTACCAAAAATATTCGGCTTATGAACGAGTATATACAGTATGTCAAGCATCAGGTATTTACATCAGTTAACAAGGAAGTTAAACTGATGGATGACAAACTCTGGGATATGGAAAGAAGAAATTGTTAGAGCAGACTTCAGAGTAGAAATAGGAGTGAGATTAGAAAGACCCTAAATGCCGCCATCACCACATGTTGCAGAGGCTACCTGTGGTTCAAAGAACTCTTATAGAGCTCTGCAGTAAATCACTAAGATCTAAGTAGTGGGAAACAGCAGGCCATCCATGAAAAGACTGCTTACACAGGAGGTTATGGAACAGATGTGACAGAATCACTGATTTAAATAATCAGAACATGTGGGGTACATCTGCACTGTAGTTGGAGGTAGAATTTCCAGCTCAGGTTGACATACATGCTCTATCTTTGAACAAGCTAGCATGCTACAAACATCAGTGTTGCCATAGCTACATAGCCCAAGCACAATCCCGTCCAAGACCGTAAGTATGTATTTGGGCAGCTAGCCTGTTCTGCTGCCTGCACTACTGTGACTACACTCCTATTTTTAGCCTACTAGCTCAGTCAAAGCCTGCGTGTGTATGTCTACCTGAGCTAGAAATTGCACCCCCAACTGCAGTGTAGCTGTATCTTAGAAAGTAGCTTAGGCTTGTATATCCCTTACTAAAAGTTATAATAAAATAATTAAACAATAGTTTTCCACCTACCACTGTTCTTGCAAACATCTAGTTTTTCTTCAGTCATATCACTTGACCAGCCTACTGACATTTCCTTTCCTTCCTCCATAGTGTCTGCAAAATAAGAGAGTTCAAAAAGATTCACAAAAATTTAATTTTGCAGGCATGTTTTGAAGTACAGGACTCAAGTTGTTGACAAGGTTTGCATTTAGGGAATCAGATGTAGTGCAGTTCAATGAAGTGCAAACTCTGAAATCCGTAATTTCAAAGAGCTGGATTAACTTCAGCAATAGCCCTGCAAATGACTGCAAGATTCAGAAATTCTACAAATCTCAAGTCTCCCTTCTTGTCAAATGAGATAGTGCTGAAGAACTTACAAATATAGTGGTGGGGACTCTGTAAAACAAAGCTCCAAGCCCAGCACACAGGTGAGAGTTCATGGAGTTCTGCAATGTTACCCCTAAGCAATTTGATCTCCAGTACAGAAATGCAGGTTTAAACTAGTCATGTAATCTACTTTAGTGTGACCACACCTCCCACTTTGACCAGGAGAGTCTCTTTTTTAAGCCCAACTTGATGAGTTGGCAAGAGTAAACAGGACATGCAGGGGGACAAGCAGTTCGGACCAGCCCAGGGGATGGGGACTCAGACAAGCGGCTTGGGCCAGCTCCGCACAGTGTCCCCTTTCCCTTTGGGAAATATCTAAGTAGCTTCTGCGGGCTACCTAGATAGATATTTGTACTAAGTACCATGGTACTTTAACATTAAGTCTTTTTTTAAAACATGTCTTAGTGAAAACTAAAGTGAGCCTCTCCACAGTAAAGATTAAACGGGGTCCATTGTATAGAAGATAGGTGCACTCCTTTAATTCATGGAAAGAAAAGCAGCAAATGTATCTCTCAGGTAAGCAAAGTTAGAATTGTCCCCCCAGCTTAGCAGAATTTAAACACTGGTTAGGGTTCGGTTACAAGTTGTTTTCTGAGGAAATTGTAGAGATTATGTAGCTAAGGCAAACAGTGCCTTAAACTCCATCCTCTCTGCTAGCTCGCAGCTCAGTCTGCGTATTAAGTCCCCATCCACTCGCCCCGCCTGGGGGGAGGCGGCCTGCCCTCGAGCCGCTCCTTCACCCCATGGCGGAGGGGGCCGCCGCGCCTTCAACCCGCTCCGGGGACCCCATCCTCTCGCTCCTTGACCCCACCGGAGCCCCCCCAACTTTGCCCCTTCACCCCCGGTCACCCGCCGCAACTGCCTCACTCCCCAGTCCGCCGCGTGAACCCACCCAGGGCCTCCCCACGGCCCCCGACAGTCCGCACAGGCCACCTGGCCACCCTCACCCCCGAGGCCGTCCCGCCGACGCTGCGCAGCACCGGCTCTAGGCCTGCTGGCGACCCCCGCTCCCTTAAAAGGGAAGCGGCGCGCAGCAGCACATTTGAATTGCTCGCGGCCAAGCGCACGTAGAACTGTCACAAATCGAGCCTCCTCATTGGTAGGTTTAAACGAGGTCACAGCCTCGTGACCCTGGGCTGCCGGCGTTCGGGTGGCGCGAGAACCCAATGCACGGTGGGACTCGTAGTTCAGGAGGGATGACTCCGCTGAGGCGCAGCGTCCCCTGGCCCTGGTTGGCTCCAGGCTCCCCCGGGGTCCCTCGGTCCCCGCCCCAGCCAGCTCCAGAGTGAGGCTCTCCCCGCCGTTACCCTCCACTCACGGCCCCGGCCGGCCCCCAGTCGGCGTACGGCGCGCCTGCCTGGCAGGCCTGCGCCAAATCGAGGCTGTCATGAGAGCCAGCCTCTGTTCGTCTCATGTCGCAACGTTCTTCCCAACCAGACCAGAGCGGGGCTCCTGCAGGTACACTTCGGCCTCGTGCCCTGAGGGCCTCGCTGACCCCACCCCCCGGGTCCGCCCGCCCAGCTTGGGGGCACACAGTCTGCGGGTGTCTGGCAGCTGATGTGGAGACATCCTTTGCCTGCAGGGCCCATGGGCATCATCGTGCTCCGTGGTGGCCCATCCATGACCTCAGTCCTCCTGCACATGAGTCTACATCACCTCCTCCAGTGCTGGACTATGCAGCAGCGCGAGCCGGTGAGAGGCAGGGTGGCCAGGGGTCAGGGTGCAGCCAGGGTGTGACTGGGGTCCTAGTGGGGAGCCAGCTATGGTCACTCAATTAGGGTGAACCCCAAAGAATGGGGCAGACAATCCCCATAAAGCTGGTGGATATTCCAATACCTAGATTTACCAAGCCAGCATAAAATAGCTTCTTTATTACCTTACTGATTACTCAGAAGTCCAAACAACACAATTCCCTTAAAGTGATCCAGCCTCAGGACTCCATCCAGGTACCCACATCAAATATGATGAAATTTTCTGTAAATCTTATTTCATCATATAAAAGAAAAGGTTCTACCAATCCCAAAGGATCGGACACATTAACCTCCCAGCTTAATGAATGTTTCAGATCTAACCCAAATACACGCTACAGCCAATTCTTATTAAATGAACTAAAATTTGTTAAAAAACAAAAGAAAGAGAGTATGGTTAAAAGATCAATATACATACAGACATAAATTCAATTAATTGAGGTGCAGATTTATAGCACAGATATGGTGAGCTTTGTAGTTGCAAAGGGTTCTTTCAGAAATAGTTCATAGCTTATATAGTCCAATGTCCAAATATCATATTCAGGGCGTACCAGCATAAATAGGACCTCAGTCTTGTGACTCAAACTTCCCCTGATGAAGCCTAAGCAGATCTGAGATGACAGAATCAGGACCCAAGGATCTTTTATACAATTTCATGTCCTCTTTGCTGCCCTCAGTTCACACAACAAGGATAACAACCCTTTGTTACTCCTACCCCAATAACAAGGAGACGGGATCCAACACCAGCCACAAGTGATCATTTGGGCAAGCAATCCTATCATGCTGAACACCTAGGCAGGGTGGGTGTGTCCATGCAAACAAGATCAGCCTCTGAAGTCTTTTTCCACAGCTCACCACTGGATGTCAGGGGAGGAACTCATTCAGATTCTACTTACACATAAAAGGTGGCAGTGTTGGGGTAAATTTGGTTACACACAGACAACTGCTTAGAGTCAAACAACATACCAACATTGTTACAAACTGGATAGATTCTACCCCATCTTTGTTGTTGAGAGGAACTGGTTTTCAGGATGATACAGTTCCCGTTTCTTTATTCTCTTGAGTTGAAGCTGAAGTCTGTCCACTTTTGCCTTAGCTTCTAGTTCCTGCAATCGAATATATCACATTTTTTGTTTCTGTTCAAAACACAGACATTCTCTTTCAGCAGCTTCTCCTTCCATATCAGCTATTTTTTGGTTTTGTTCAAGTTCTAGCTGCTGGTTTCTCACTGCAAGCATTTTCACTGGGTCTGCTTCCTTATCACTGGCAATTAACAGATTTTTCAGTTCCTGCTCTGGGACCTTTTGCTTAAAATACAACCCTCTCTGTAAGCACAATTCTTCCAGGCTTTTTCTGTCAGGATCTTGATCATGGGTCACTCACTGTAATTGATTTTTAACCCTTAAACTCTCCAATATCAAAATTAAATTTTGACAAGCATGTGGTTCTGATCCAAAAACCTAATTAACCTGTGGTAATGTGTATCCAAGCACGACTATGCCACTGAAATGGGGGTCCTAGTGGGGAGCCAGCTACGGTCACTCAGTTAGGGTGAACTGCAAAGAATGGTGCAGACAATCCCCATAAAGCTGGTGGATATTCCAATACTTAGATTTACCAAGCCAGCATAAAACAGCTTCTTTATTACCTTACTGGTTACTCAGAAGTCCAAACAACACACTTCCCTTAAAGTGATCCAGTCTCAGGCTTCCATCCAGGTACCCACGTCAAATATGATGAAAATTTCTGTAAATCTTATTTCATCATATAAAAGAAAAGGTTCTACCAATCCCAAAGGATCGGACACATTACCTCCCAGCTTAATGAATGTTTCAGATCTTACCCAAATACATGCCATGGCCAATTCTTACTAACTAAACTAAATTTTATTAAAAAACAATGGTTAAAAGATCAATATACATACAGACATAAGTTCAATCCATTGAGGTGCAGATTTATAGCAGAGATGGTGAGCTTTGTGGTTGCAAAGAGTTCTTTCAGAAATAGTTCATAACTTATAGTCCAATGTCCAAATCTCATATTCAGGGCGTATCAGTATAACTGGAACTTCATTCTTGTGACTCAAACTTCCCCTGATGCAGCCTAAGCAGATCTGAGATGACAGAATCAGGACCCAAGGATCTTTCATACAATTTCATGTCCTCTTTGACAAGTTGGGATTTCCTTGGGGAACAAAAGGTAATTAGGATGACTTTGAAGGATGTCCATCACCGGTACTTAGCTATACGAATTAACATAAGGCCATTTGCTTTTTCCTCCGCCAATCACAATACTTTTCAAAGAGAGATGAATACCAAGATATCCTGTGTTTACAATTCATTTAAATGATATCAGAATACAGCATAGACAGGGACTGTTGATTACATCATTGACCCTACTCATACATATGTAAATACACAAAAACACAAACATTATCTCCCCACATGTCTTTTGAGGGTTATTTATTTTGCGGGCTGTTGAACCCTTTCTAGCCATGTGTCACACCCCCAACATGAGACTGGTGTGGAAGGGTGAAATTAGAGCTCCTGGATACACCTTAAGGACCTTCCAACATTGATATGAGCTGTGTTTGTATTGAATTCTTTGTAAGGCCAAATTATTGATGCATGCTTTGGCCCCAGCCAAAAACTTAGTCCATACTTTGTGAAACACTATAGTGATTCCAGGGTTTGGTCTATGTGTTAACTTAACATAGCCATTAATGTTCTTCAGAGAGCACTTACTCTGGTATTCAGCCATGAAGCTGTGAGGTGTTGTACCTCAGTTTCCCTTTGTGCACAGCAGTTCAAGCTTGTAGTGTTTTTTCTGCTGTGGAAAGTTTTAGAAATACGTCTATGCATTAGTTGTGAAGCCTCAACATTATTAGTCTTTTTAACACAAAGTGTGTTCTTGTTGAACCAAACAGCATAATCATAAACCCTCTGCTCTGGGGCATGCTTCCTGTGGGACTTGGGCAAGTTACTTAGTTTCTCTGGGTCTGTGTTCCTTGTCGGTAAATGGGGGTAACAGTAGCCCCCTACGTCCCCGGTGTGGTCTGCAAATAAATACATTACAGATTGTTAGGTGCTCAGCTACTGTGGTAATGGAGGTAACATAATGTCTATGAGAGCCTGAAGGGCTCGGGGAGTGAAAAATAAATCAGCATCTGTCAGAGGTACAGAATTTACTAAAACAAAACTCTAAATGGTGTCCTCTGACCACACCTCTGTATTGGAGGTAAGGCTACACAGGGGAACCATATCTGGCCTGAATAAGCCTACACTAGTGATGTACAGCCAATATTTTATCAAGCAGCTCCCACAAAAGTGTTCCATTTCCCTGGTTGTGGATGGTGCAGAAAGGAGAGATGAGTGATTAGGGAATATATGCACTGAGTTTTCACTCAGCACAGTAGAGTGGCAAGTTGTAAGGGAGGATTTTACAGCTTCCCAATACTCCAGATATAGCTACACTACCCTAGCCCTGGTGTACACCAGTTAGCAATAGACCCTAAATGGCAGCTTTTGAAATCTGGCGCACCGCATGCTCTGGATGTGCCTCTTCCCCACTTTGCCACTGAAATGCTCCCCATGCCAGGGCTGGATGAGGGGGATGGCACAAGCAATGCGTATGGTGCCTTTCTACAAGCTGAAAGTTTCCCCTATGTCTGGGAAATTCTCAACTGGCCAAGTCTGGTTGATTTCTGCCCTAATCCCTGGACTACAGAGTCATTCCCACTCTCCCCCCCGACCCAGTGACTTTTACATTATAAATAAATACTTAAATAGCCATTAGGCCAGAGGGAAGGGGAATGGGGAATGATTCTGTAGTCCAGGGATTAGGGCACCACCCACCTCAGAGGTGGGAGACCCTGAGTCCTGACCCCTTGCTCCAATCATACTTTCATTATTTATCCACAGTGGAACAGCTTCAATAGGAATGACTGAGAAAGACCCCTATCAGAATATCCATAGCTCAGTAGTTAGCGTGCACTCCTAAGAGGCTGGAAACTCCCTGTTCAAATCCTTTGAATTGAATCTGGGTCTCCCATGTCCCAGGTGAACGCTCTAACTATTTGGCTGGAAATTATAAGGTGGAGGCACCACCTCTATCTCCTCCTCCGGCCATTTTGTGTGGAGTGAGGTAGGCACATAAGTCATACCCATGAGAATTGCCTTAGGTGCCTAAACCTACCTGACTTCAGGAGGGAATTCCGTTCATAGATTGCTAAGCAGAGATAGTCACCTTCCTGGAGCCTGGATTTAGGTGCTTATCTCCATGAGAGGTGTGGGGCTTAGGACACAAACCTCTTATCAGCATTTCCCATTGGCTACCTTAGGTGACTCCATGCTGGCTGTTGTGGATCACATTCTTAGGTGCCTATCTCTCCTCATTCATTATATAGGGAATCTAGACACTTAACTCAGCTCTGGGGATCTCAGTGTTGTTCCTGTGGTTTTCTAGGCACTTTAAGTTAGGTTCTGTGTGACTCTCAGCATTGCAACACCTAAGTCCCTTCATGGATCTCACCCTTAAACACAAGCTTAATTTTAAGCATATGAATTATCCAATTGAACTCAATGGGACTACTCACATGCTTAAAGGTATGCATGTGCTTAAGTAACTTGCTGAACTGGGGCCTGAGTCAGCAAGTTGAGTTCAATGCAAGGATATATCAAAGTGGTATTAGAGCAGAATCTTCATGAAACGTTTCTATTCCAGGTTTGAAAGTGTTGTAGGAAATTTCAAAGCATGCACTGTAGGGGGGAAGTCTTCCCGAAGTATGATTTGGTCAACTCAAGACAGCCTCAAACTCAAGTTTATCAGTGCACGTTGTCACAAAACTTCAGACATATGTATTCCTGGGGGAATTCAGCACAACTACATGTGCGCAGAATTCATGTCCCCCGCAGATTTCTTTGCTTCCCCGCAGAAAAATAACTTTCTGACAGGGAAGCTGCAAGAGCAGTCACACACCACTCCCTAGCTGCGCAGGTATATTGTTTCAGGAACCCAGAGCAGCCAGCAGACAGGTAAATCACCGCAGGGCTGGGGACAGCCCAGCCAGCAGCTCCTAACCTGAGCTGGGATCAGCTGCTAGTCCTGGCTGGGCTGGAGGCAGAAGAGGACGGGACGGTGACCGAACCCGTCACAGTGGTGGGTTCGGTCACAGGGACTTCCTCTTCCCCCGCAAGGAGTGGCTGGGGCTGTGTCAGACCCACCCCCATAAGCCTCCCTCAGATGCAGGAAGCTCAGCATCCTCCTCTGCTTCCTTCCCCCATCACTCAATTGCAGGGGAGGGGGTCACTGTACATGGAACTGCTCCCTTATCCACCCAACCCCCATGCATCCAGACCTCCCATACTCAGACACCCCACCAAGCCTTACCCCATACACCTAGAACCCCCCTAAACCTCCATACCTGAACCCCACCTCATTGATCCTCAACCCCTGCATCTGGAGCTCCCCTGCACCCACAACCCCTGCCTCCGGACCCCAACCCCTGCACCCAGACCACCCCCCCCACTGAGCTCCCTGCACTCAAACCTCCACCCTGACAAGCCCCATTCCTCTGCACCACCCTGAGCCCCCACATCCAGACCCCCATGCATCTGACCCCAAATTAGCTGCACCCAGACCCCCACCCCACCAAGTCCCACTCCCACAGCACCCAGACTCCCCTGCTGAGACCCCCACACTCTGACCCCTCTGCTGAGCCCCAATCACTTTCACTTGGAAGCCCCTGCAGAGTCCCATTGCCCCTGCACCTGGAACCCTCCCAACGAGCCTCTGTGCATCCAAAGCTTCCCACACCTAGACCCCCTATTGAGCTGCCTGCACCCCCCCAGATTTTCCCACATGGAATCCTCTCACCCCATACCTTAATCCCCCCACACTGAGCCCCTCCACACTTGGATCCTGCCTGGTTGAGCCTGCCTCACACCTGGTGCGCCTCGTGCAGAGGGGCAGGGCCCCAGGGTGTTTCTGGGGCAGTCCTAGGCCTTGTGCTGTGTCAGGGTCGGGTGCAGCCTCACCACTGAGTCCATGTCCCTGGGGTAGGAGTGGTGAGGCTATGCTGGCCATGACAAATAAAACTTGCAGAATTTTGCAGAATTTTAAAATATTGTGTGTGGAATTAAATATTTTTTGGTGCAGGATTTTTAATTTTTTGGCATAGAATGCCCTCAGGAGTAACATATAGCATCCCTCAAAAAGCTTTATTACCACAGATCCAAGGCGTCAGGATTTTGTCAGAACATCAGGAGGCTCAAAGATTAATCACTCTGCCCTTTTAAGGCGTTATGGGATGAACACATTTGTCATCTCTATAGGTTACATAGCCATCTATTCATGGTACTTCTTAGTATTTAATTTTTCTGTCTGTAAAAGGGAGATAACGATACTGCATTCCTTTGTAAAGCACTTGAGAGCTACTGATCAAAAGTGCTAAGTATTAGGAGGAGTAGCAGGCAGAGCCTCTAGCGCTATCATCTTACACATAAAAAAATAATAATAGTAGTAGCCTCTAGCGCTATCATCTTACACATAAAAAAATAATAATAGTAGTACTATAGGAAATGTGTGCTGGACTTCACTATCCAGAATCCTCAACAGTATGTTAGATGTGTCTGTTTTGTGAGTGGAAAAATGAAGTGTGATGGATGTTAACAGTACACTTCCAGATCTCTGACTTTCCTTACAAAAAATCAAATACTGCATGTGGAGAGTGTACCACAGTCATATTTTTCAGTGCCCAGATATAATGATATAAGGTATTCATAGAATGACTGCCCAACAACACATTCCCCTTTTTTTGCTAGTGTGTGCATTATGAGCATAGTACTTTGTGTTTAATACGATTGAGGGCATTCGGTAATAAGGAAAAAACGAAACCTGATGCAGTGTCAGTTGAATCATTATACTTTGATTGATATACTAATTGTTCCTTTGAAATTTCTACAATATTATTTTTGTTGCATTTTAAATATTAATAAAATACAACGTGGCATGGCATTTTTAATGACTCCTTTGGCCACGTGCTGCCATTAGGAATTATATGCACTGGACACTTATATTGAAATTAGGGCTGTCAATTAATCGCAGTTAACTCACACGATTAACTAAAAAAAATTAATCGCACTGTTAAACAATAGAATACCAATTGAAATTTTATTAAATATTTTGGATGTTTTTCTACATTTTCATATATTGTATTCTGTGTTGTAATTGAAATCAAAGTGTGTATTTTTTATTACAAATATTTGCACTGTAAAAATGATAAACAAAAGAAATAGTATTTTTCAGTTCATCTCATTCAAATACTATAATGCAATCTCTTTATTGTGAAAGTGCGACTTACAAATGTAGATTTTTTTATTACATAACTGCACTCAAAAACAAAACAATGTAAAACTTCAGAGCCTACAAGTCCACTCAGTCCTACTTCTTGTTCAGCCAGTTGCTAAGGCAAGCAAGTTTGTTTACATTTACAGGAGATAATACCGCCATCTTCTTATTTACAATGTCACCCCAGAAAGCGAGAACAGGCATTTCAATGGCACTTTTGTAAACAGCATTGCAAGGTATTTATGTGCCAGATATGCTAAATATTCGTATGCCCTTTCAAACTTTGGCCGCCATTCCAGAGGACATGCTTTCTGCTGATGACGCTCATTAAAAATATAATGCGTTAATTAAATTTGTGACTGAACTCCTTGGGGGAGAATTGTATGTCCCCTGCTCTGTTTTACCCGCATTCTGCCATATATTTCATGTTATAGCAGTCTCAGATGATGACTCAGCACATGTTGTTCATTTTAAGAACATTTTCACTGCAGATTTGACAAAACGCAAAGAAGGTACCAATGTGAGATTTATAAAGATAGCTACAGCTCTCGATCCAAGGTTTAAGAATCTGAAGTGCCTTCCAAAATCTGAGAGGGACAAGGTATGGAGCATGCTTTCAGAAGTCTTAAAAGAACAACATTCGGAAACTATGATGCGGAAACTACAGAACCCAAACCACCAAAAAGGAAAATCAACCTTCTGCTGGTGGCATCTGACTCAGATAATGAAAATGAATATGTGTCGGTCCGCACTGCTTTTGATTGTTACCAAGCAGAACTCGTCATCAGGATGGATGCATGTCCCCTGGAATAGTGGTTGAAGCATGAAGGGTTATGTGAATCTTTAGTGCATCTGGCACGTAAATATCTTGCGATGCCGGCTACAACAGTGCCACGAGAACACCTGTTCTTACTTTCAGGTGACATTGGAAACAAGAAGTGGACAGCATTATCTCCTGCAAATGTAAACAAACTTATTTGTCTCATGGTAGGCTTCTTATGCTACTCCTCC
Organism: Terrapene triunguis; assembly: GCF_002925995.2. Lineage (NCBI taxonomy): Eukaryota > Metazoa > Chordata > Testudines > Emydidae > Terrapene > Terrapene triunguis. The sequence goes on along the minus strand of NW_020664419.1, from coordinate 25,258,054 downwards.
ATGCCGGAGGTGTTTGAGGCGGCACAGGACCTCATGAGCCTCACGGCACCGTCCTCCCCCTGAGGAGAGACAAGTCACTGGTGACTGCCTGATTCCTGATATCATAAGGGGCAAGCCAGCGATGATGGTGCGCCACTCTCCATCCCTTGCTCGCCACTCCCCGACTGTTGGGTGCTTTGCATGGTAGAGAGGGGATACTCCCTCCAATTCTCTGCCCTCCTACCCTTCTACTCCCCTTCCCCGTCCCTCTTCAGGGACGCTTCTCACGAGCAACTCCTCGTACAGGAGGTGCAATCGCTCCTATTGCTGGGGACAATGGAGGAGGTTCCTCAGGAGCTAAAGGGCAAGGGCTTCTATTCCCGGTATTTTCTAATACCGAAAGCCAAAGGCGGCCTCAGGCCCATCCTAGACCTGCGAGATCTCAACAGATTCATGAAGGAATGGAAGTTCCGCATGGTCTCTTTGGCCTCCATTATCTCTTCCTTGGATCCAGGGGACTGGTATGCCGCCCTCAACTTGAAGGATCCGTACTTTCATATAGCGATCAAACCATCCCACAGAAGATACCTCAGGTTTGTGGTCAACCACACCCATTACCAGTTCACAGTCCTCCCATTCAGCGTGTCAGCGGCACCTCGAGTGTTTGCCAAGTGCATGGCAGTCATGGCTGCATTCCTGTGCAAGTGGCAGGTACAGGTGTTTCCTTACCTCAATGACTGGCTGATCAAGGGCCACTCTAGGGTTCAAGTGGAGGCACAAGTCGACTTCACAGGAACGAAGTTCAACGAACTGGGCCTTCTCCTGAACATGGGGAAATCAAAACTGTCGCTGGTTCATCAGATAGAATTTATAGGGGCGGTGTTGACAACAGGGGGCACTACTACCCCTGAAATGGATCTTTACTGTCTCACAGTGGAGCAGATTACTGTCATACCAGTGAAAAAGGTCCACAGCAATTATCTTCAATACACAGCAGTTTATTGAGAAGGAATTACACAAGCGGTAAAGGGTTATATTAAGCACATAACTCCTATGTTAGACATTAGAGCTATACATTCCTCTTGACGAGTCTCTCTTTCATAAACATACACAAACAGGCCCTACACTAGTCTCATGCAGTTCCTGCTTGGTAAACAGAGAAGGTGATTACCAATTTTATAGACGGCTTCTTTCCTCCAGGTCTGTTCTTCTCAACCCTCTGGTCTGTCTCGGATCCCCACGAGGCAAGGCCTTGGCTGCCTTGAGACGCCTCTGGTTCACAGTCCTACTTGAGCCCACAGAGCAGAGTTTTGGCTACTCTGTCTAACAGCGTTGCTTCTTCAAGTGTCAATTAAGGAATCCCAACCACAGTAATATACTTTGCTTGATTCTTATACTCTTTTTCCTCAAAGGAGTCACATGTCTTAAAAGCATGCCCAGTGGTGTGCGGTTATTAATTTTATCTGATCAGTATTTTAGAAGGGACTGTGGGGGTGGTACCAAAGGAAGATCACCCTATGTTTACTCACTCATCAATCATTCACTCTGGCTCTCTGCATGGTGTCCTTGCTGTATGGTCACTGTAACCAGGTTGACCAGCGCTCCATGCTGGAACATTATACATGGGATATTTACTTTTGCATGGGTCCATATTTGCTGACCAGTAGGTTCAATATTGATCGCACATGCAGGCTTTGCCAGTCCTTTATCAGATTTACTTCTGCTTAAAAGGAACCCTGCTCCCAGGATCCTCTGCAGCCACTCAGCCACGTTTAAGTCATGTCAAGTTATGCTCACACCATTCATTCTGTATGACTACACCCATTTGGCACCATCCCAACAGGCGGTACTGGACTGGACACAGGCCAGGGCATACCTCCCAGAAACGAGATTCTGGTTCCTAGGTGATATCATGCAAAGTCTCAGGCAGTTCCCTATCACCACAGCAAGGAATTGCCTGAAACTACCGGGACATATCGCCGCTTGTACATACGTAGTGCAACATGTCAGTTCAGACTCCAGCCACTCCAGTTGTGGCTAGCTTCAGTGTATCAGCAGGTTCGGGACAATTTGGACAGGGTCATTACTCTATGTAGCCTGATTTAGGGTGTACTGATAATATTAATTTGGATAATATGGGAAATTAATTTATTAATTTTGTTTTATTTGATTTTAATAATAATATTAATAATTATTATAATCAATATTAAATAGTATGGGTTTTAGGCTCGCCAATCTGTTTGATCAGAAAATAAAAGTTCTTATCCTGAATCAGGCTCCACAGAATTTATAAAGGACCCTCGGGGGTATGACAGGAAGCTCACACTGAGACAGATATAGCCTTAAAGACTTTTTATTAAAATTATTAATGGTAAGTAAATGGTAAAATACCCAGAGTTACAAAGTTACAATTGTATTACTGCTATTTAAAAGATACATATGATAATATAGTATTACATGCAACAAAGCTTTGGTTAACATACTCACACCCTTCCTTGATAACCTGGTGGTAAGATACACAGGACCAGCCTTGCAGTTTAGGTTTCTCAATTCTTGAGTGAGGGATGCAGTGCTTAGAAAATGCTGAGCTATCAAAGCTGACTAGGGTTTACTTGACTAACTTAAACTTAAATCAAAACCTAATAAACAAACTAAGAATAAAACTTAGGGAACCAAGCTTAGCCTAGTTCCCTTGAAACTTAAAGTTTAAGAAGAACAAGTATAGCCTACAAGTAGTAGCAGTCATCGTAGATAGATAGAGTGGAGGAAGTAAATGAGAATAGAGTAAAGTGAGAAATGGAGAGAGAGAAATGGAGCTCAGAGAGAGAGAAATGGAGAAATGGAAATACTCTATTGAGGTGGGTTACCTCTTTTATAGGGCAAATGCCGGACCAGCTTCCTCTTATGCCCAAATTTCATTCCTCACCCACAGAAATGTTAGGGTACGCTTACCCCATAGGCTAGTATGTATGTGCGTATTGATGACAGGTATGTACACACATCAGTCTCTTGTGGTGTACTTGTTAAGTCTGTGGGAAAACCCCCCTATGCCATTTTCAATTGTCCATTGGTTTAGATAAAAGGTCATAGACATAGGTGTGGGTACTTATCTATTTAGGTAACAAGCTATAGGTCAACTTTGCTTTCTGAGTAAAAGATCTTAATATAGATATGCTAACTTTGCCTTAGCTTAACATACAGGATATGGCCTGTAGGTCTCTTGCATTACAGCCAAACTTTAATATAAATCTATAAACCTATTACAATACATCAAATACTTAAACTCTAAGGCCTGGTCTACACTAGGCTTTTATGTCGAATTTAGCGCCGTTACATCGAATTAACCCTGCACCCGTCCACACCACGAAGCTATTTAGATCGACATAGAGCTCTCTTAAATTCGACTTCTGTACTCCTCCCCAACGAGAGGAGTAGCGCTAAATTCGAAATGGCCATATCGAATTAGGCTAGGTGTGGATGGAAATCGACGCTAATAGCTCCGGGAGCTATCCCACAGTGCACCACTCTGTTGACGCTCTGGACAGCAGTCCGAGCTCGGATGCTCTGACCAGCCACACAGGAAAAGCCCCGGGAAAATTTGAATTCCTTTTCCTGTCTGGGCAGTTTGAATCTCAGTTCCTGTTTGGACATCGTGGCGAGCTCAGCAGCAGTGGCAACGATGCAGAGCTCTCCAGCAGAGGTGACCGTGCAATCCCAGAATAGAAAGAGGGCCCCAGCATGGACTGATCGGGAAGTCTTGGATCTCATCGCTGTGTGGGGCGATGAGTCCGTGCTTTCAGAGCTGCGCTCCAAAAGAAGGAATGCTAAGATCTACGAGAAGATCTCTAAAGCCATGGCAGAGAGAGGCTACAGCCGGGATGCAACGCAGTGCCGTGTGAAAATCAAGGAGCTGAGACAAGGCTACCAAAAAACCAAAGAGGCAAACGGACGCTCCGGATCCCAGCCCCACACATCCCGTTTCTACGAGGCACTGCATTCTATCCTAGGTGCGGCCGCCACCACTACCCCACCAGTGACCGTGGACTCTGAGGATGGGATATTGTCCGCGGCCGGTTCCTCGTCGGACATGTTAGCGGACGTGGAAGATGAAGAAGGAGATGAGGAGGACGAGGCAGTCGACAGCGCTGGCACCGCTGATTTCCCCGACAGCCAGGAGCTCTTCATCACCCTTACCGAGATCCCCTACCAACCGTCCCCATCCCTTACCCCGGACACAGAATCAGGGGAAGGATCAAGCAGTAAGTGCTCTAAACATGTAAACATTTATTTTTAACAGAATGGGAATATTTATAATATTAACAATGTGTTTTGACTAAAGTGCTTTAAACATGTAATAAATTGTCTGCAACAAAACTGGAATATTTACAATGGTAACAAAGGGTTTCTCATGATTTGTCTGCCTTAGGCTCTTCACAATTTAGTCCCAAGTATTTAAAATTTTTTTTACAATGTCCGGTACTTCATGATTCTGCGGCCCAAGACACTCCACTCTATAGTCCCAGTGCACCTACGCGAAAATCCGGTCAATATGGCCGGGGATTGAGGCGAAATCCTCATAGGAGAACTCCTCGTAGGTCTCATGGAGGTAGATTTCCAGCCTGTTCATCAGGTTCCTGGGTAGGGCGATCTTATTTGGCCCTCCGTGGTAGGAGACATTTCCCCGCCACGACACAATATAGTACTCCGGGATCATCGCACGACATAGCATGGCGGCATACGGCCCTGGTTTCTGCATGCTTTCCCTAAGCATGCGTTCCTTCTGGCTGTCCGAGATCCTCAGGAGGGTGATGTCGCTCATGACGCCCTGCTTTGAATTAGGGAGGGGAATATTAGTATTGGGACTGCTTTACAGCCACGTGGTGGAGGGAGAGGGGCAGCATACAGGGAACTTTCCCTGGGACAGCCGCGAGGGGGTGGGACAGGGGCAGAGTTGATGCTGTCCTGATTGCTGGCAGCAGAGACTGGCATTGCTTTCAATGTGAAAGGAGGCCAGTGCTACTATTAGAGTTTTAAGCAGCCACAAGTCTACGGCTTACCATGATTGCCCGCTACAGAAGTTCAGGTGTCCAGCCACGCTTCTCTGATCACTGCAAGACCACCGCAAGTCCACAGGCACTGAAGGCGAGGGCCGAAAATTCGACCTTGTCCTGAGTGCGCATGTGAGAGGTGGAGTGCATGGTCTTGTTCACAGAGAAAGACTAGGTTCTTTGTACACAACTTCATTTATCTGTCTCAGGAATTCACTCCCTTTTTACCATTCACACAGACACATCTGCGACTGTCTCCCAACCCAGCCTGTCAGCACACTCCCAGAGGCTAGCGCAGATTAGGCGGAGGAAGAAGACGACGCGTGAAGACATGTTCTCAGAACTAATGGGCTGCTCCCGAGCCCAGGCAGCCCAGCAGACACAGTGGAGGGAGAACTTGTCACAAATGCACCGAGCAGTCATGGAACGGGAGGAGAGGTGGCGTCAGGAGGACCAGCAGGCTACTGAAAAGCTGCTTGGACTAATGAGGGAGCAAACGGACACGCTCCAGCGCCTTGTGGATGTTCTGCAAGACCGGAGGCAGGAGGACAGAGCCCCGCTGCAGTCTATCTCTAACCGCCCTCCCCCGCCACCAAGTCCCACACCCCCCTCACCCAAAGTCCAAAGAAGGAGGGGCGGCAAGGGCCGTTAAAACTTTCAGTCAACCCCTGCAGACTGCTCTAGCACTAGAAGGCTCTCATTCCCCAAAATTTGAAAAGTCCTTTCTTACCCACCTCACACAAGCCCCCGTGCAAGTTTCACCCCCCCCACGTTTCATGTGTGGTTCATAATAAAATATTTGTTTCTGTTCATTACTGTTTCCATCCTGTTCTTTTGGAGGAGAGTCTGTCTGAAGGGGGGG
>NW_020664419.1:25169319-25252155 GCF_002925995.2 Terrapene triunguis | reverse complement strand
CCCCCCGCCACAGTCTGCGTCCCCGGTTTAAAACATTCCCGCGAAAACAGTAATACAGACAACGGTGTTCATTAACAAAATAGAACTGATTTTATTTTTTGGGAAGGGGAAGGGGGTGAAGGGGGTATGTAACTGGAGAGGATAGTCAAAATGAACTGGGTAAAGAAACGGGGGCAGGTTCAGCTTCTGTGTCCACAAACTTAACAGTCACCGGTTAGCCTGCTCAGTCTGGAACCTTGCTTTCAAAGCCTCCCGGATGCACAGCGCGTCCCGCTGGGATCTTCTAATCGCCCGGCTGTCTGGCTGGGCATAATCAGCAGCCAGGCTATTTGCCTCAACCTCCCACCCCGCCATAAAGGTCTCCCCCTTGCTCTCACAGAGATTGTGGAGCACACAGCAAGCTGCTATAACAATGGGGATATTGGTTTCGCTGAGATCAAAGCGAGTCAGTAAGCTTCTCCATCTCCCTTTGAGACGACCAAAAGCACACTCCACCACCATTCTGCACTTGCTCAGACGGTAGTTGAACAGTTCATGAGCCAGGGCATTAGCGGGTAGGCTGGGTCCCCGAGGATCACTGTAGGCATCTCCACATCCCCAAGAGTTATTTTGTGGTCTGGGAAGTAAATACCTTCCTGCAGCCGTCTAAACAGACCAGAGTTCCTGAACACGCGAGCGTCATGAACCTTGCCCGGCCATCTGATGTTGATGTTTGTAAAACGTCCCCGATGGTCCACCAGTGCTTGCAGCACCATTGAAAAGTAGCCCTTTCTGTTGATGTACTGGCTGGCCTGGTGGTCCGGTCCCAGGATAGGGATGTGAGTCCCATCTATAGCCCCACCGCAGTTTGGGAATCCCATCGCGGCGAAGCCATCTATGATGGCCTGCGCGTTTCCCAGGGTCACTACCTTTGACAGCAGTACCTTAACGATTGCGTTGGCTACTTGCATCACAACAACCCTCACGGTAGATTTGCCCACACCAAAGTGGTTCGCGACTGACCGGTAGCTGTCCGGCGTTGCAAGCTTCCAGAGGGCTATGGCCACTCACTTCTGGACAGTCAGGGCTGCTCGCATCCGGGTGTCACTGCGCTTCAGGGCAGGGGACAGCAACTCACAAAGTTCGAGGAAAGTCCCCTTCCGCATGCGAAAGTTTCGCAGCCACTGGGATTCATCCCAGACCTGCAGCACTATGCGGTCCCACCAGTCCGTGCTTGTTTCCCGGGCCCAGAATTGCCGTTCCACAATATCCACATGACCCATTGCCACCGTGATGTCCTGGGCACTGGGGCTCGTGGTTTCTGACAGCTCTGTGCTACTCTCCGACTTCAGGCCATCACGGCGGTGTCGTAGCCTCCTCGCCTGATTTCTCTGCATCTGCCTCAGGGAAAGGTGTATGATAAGCTGCGAGGTGTTGAGAACGGCCACAACTGCAGCGATGGTCGCAGCGTGATCCATGATCGCAGTGCTGTGGCGTCCGCGCTGTCACTGACCAGAAAAGTGCGCGAACTGATTTCCCGCCGGCGCTTTCATGGAGGGAGGGAGGGCGTTAGTGACAGACGGATGACGACACATTTTTTTACCCAGAAGGCATTGGCGGCTCGACCCAGAATTCCAATGGGCAGCGGGGACTGCGGGAACTGTGGGATAGCTGCCCACAGTGCACCGCTTCCAATATCGACGCTCGCCCCGTTAGTGTGGACTCACAAAGTCGAATTACTCTCCTTAGTGTGGACACACACGTTAGACTTTGCAATATCGATTCCACATATTCGATTTAAGTAAAATCGAACTACCCTCGTAGTGTAGACATACCCTAAGAAAAAATATATATATACAAGCAAGCAGGTTAGTCCTATAGGCTACATCTACCTCACCCTCGACTCCCTCCTGTGGTGGCTCGACCCTCAGGTAGTGTGCGTGGGAGTCCCTGTCACCAGTCCTCAGCCCATCCCTCTCGCTGGTGACGGACGCATTAGCCTGGAGTTGGGTTGCACATCTGGCACATGACATCTGGGAGACCTCAGGACACAAGGTCTCTGGTCTCAAGCGGAGTTCGCTCTCCACATCAGTGTCAGAGAGCTGAGATCGGTGCGCCTAGCATACCAGACTTTCAGAGCCCACTTGGCAGGGAGATATGTATCAGTTATGATGGACAACACCACAACGATGTTTTATATCAACAAACGGGGGTGCACGTTCCTCTCCCCTGTGCCAGGAAGCCCTCATGCTGTGGGACTTCTGTGTAGCTCATTTGATACACCTGGAAGCATCGTACCTCCTGGGAGTACAGAATGAGTTGGCGGACTATCTCAGCAGGTCGTTCCATGGCCATGAGTGGTCCCTGCGCCCGGACATCGCAAACTCTATTTTCCAAGAGTGGGGGTTTCCCCAGATAGACCTGTTTGCCATACGACGCAACAGGAATTGTCATCAATTTTGCTCTTTCCTGAATCACAGCCCGGGATCCATCATGGACGCGTTCCTCCTTCCTTGGGAGGGCCACCTCTTGTACACATTCCCTCCCATCCCTCTTGTTCACAAGGTGCTCCTCAAAGTTTGGAGCGATGAGGCCTCGGAGATATTGATAGTTCCAGCCTGGCCCCATCAACACTGGTACACATTGCTCCTCGAAATGTGTCTGGAAGCCCCAAACACCTTGGCGCTGTTCCTGGACTTGTTAACTCAGGACCGCAGCTGTCTCCAGCACCCGAACCTCGAGTACTTGCACCTCATGGTGTGGAAGCTCCATGGCTGAACCTGACAGAGCTCGCTTGTTCTGACCCGGTCAGACAAGTCCCCCTTGGTAGGAGGAAACCTTCCACCAGGGCTACCTACCTGGCCAAGGGAAAGAGATTTTCAATCTGGTCAGCGCAACACCGTCTGTCTCTGACGCTCGTGTCCATACCCATTCTACTGGACTACCTTCTCCACCTTAAGCAGCAGGGGCTGTCCATATCATCAATAAAGGTTCACTTGGCTGCCATTTCTGCCTTCCATCCTGGCACAGAGAGCTGGTTGGTCTTTGCCAACCCCATGGCCAGCTGTTTCTTGAAAGGTCTCAACAGGCTCTATCCGCACATCCGACAGTCTGTCCTGGCCTGGGACCTCAATCTGGTCCTTTCCAGACTAATTGGGGCTACCTTTCGAACCGCTGGCGACATGTTCTCTGCTGTACCTCTCATACAAGGTGACATTTCTGGTAGCAATAATGTCAGCCAGGAGGGTGTCTGAGCTCAAGGACTTAACATCAGAGCCTCCTTAAACTGTGTTCTATAAGGACAAGGTTCAGCTCAGGCCTCATCCAGTTTTCCTCCCTACAGTTGTCTTCCAGTTTCACGTCAACCAGGACATTTTTCTCCCAGTTTTCTATCCTAAGCCGCACTCAAGCAGGAGGGAACACAAACTTCACTTGCTGGACGTTCGTCGGGCGTTAGCCTTTTATATCTAGCGAACCAAATCATTCTGAAAATCCATTCAGTTGTTCATCATGGTAGCGGACAGAATGAAAGGGCTTCTAGGATTTTGTCATGGATCACATCCTGCATCCGGGAATGCTATGACCTGGCGAAGGTACCTGCCCCTCTGCTCACAGCACACTCCACCAGGGCACAGGCTTCGTCAGTGGCATTCCTGGCACATTCCAACCCAGGAAATATGCAGAGTGGCGACATGGTCCTCCATTCATACATTCACATTGTATTATGCCATTACTCAGCAGGCCAGAGACGATGCAGCCTTTGATAGAGCGGTGTTTCAGTCAGCGAACATTTAAGCTCTGACCCCTCCTCCAAACTTAGACTGGAAAATTGGAATTGATTTGAGCAATCACTCGAAGAAGAAAAAACGGTTACTAACCTTCTCGTAACTGTTGTTCTTCGAGATGTGTTGCTCGTGTCCATTCCAATACCCTCCCTCCTTCCCCTCTGTCGGAGTAGCCGGCAAGAAGGAACTGAGGGGGTAGTGGGTCGGCAGCGCCCTATATCAAGCGCCATGAAGGCGCGACCCCAGGGGGTGCCCAGGCTGACCCTACAGATACTGTTAAGGGGAAAATCTTCCAGATGTCATGAACGCGGCACACGCACACCTAATTGGAATGGACATGAGCAACACATCTCAAACAACAACGGTTACTAGAAGGTTAGTAACCGTTTTTTATTGCATACAGTTATTTATTATGTTCTTCCCTCTCATTTCAAACCTTACATATTTTATTGTAAATAATTATTATTATTTGAATTGTGGAAACACCTAGGAGCCCCAGTCGCCGATCAGGATCCCGTTGCGGTCAGTGCTGAACAAATACAGAACAAAAAGATAGTCCCTGCCTCAAAAAGTTTACAAGCTAAGTATTAGACTAGTGACAGCAGGTGGATGCAGACAGATGGGGGAGCACAAACAAACAATGAGACAATACTGATAATTGTTTTAATAGTTCAAAAATGTTAAAAAATTACCCCCAAAGATTTAATTGCCTAATACTTTGGTTTTTTGCATTTTAAAATTGGATATTAAAGGTATAGAAAGTGGAAAGTGGACTGAAGAATAAAGTTGGTAGACATAAGGTACAAACACAGGGTGAAAAATCCACATTATGAGCTTATAGACTACTACTTTTTCTTCTTCTTTCATTCTTTGCTGTTCCTGCAGTTACTCACTACTCTCAGTTCCTTCCAACCCTTTTTACTGTTAACATTGCTTCCCACTTTCCCTCCTGCTGCCTTCTGCACTTCCTCATGCTGCCCTTTGTCTTTCACTTTGTGTTCTCAGTCCAAACTTCTGCCACCGTCTACTCTTACTGCTACCATCTGTCCTATTTTCTGTCCTTCCTCATCCTATCCTCTGTCAACTACTCTGTGCTCTCCATCCAACCTCCCTTCACCCTCTCTTCTTCCTGCTACAATCTACCTTTCATCTTTTTCCCAGCTACCTATTTCCCTGTCTTTCCTCATCACATTCCCCAATGCTGTGAACTACTGAGTAGAACAAAGAAAGTGGAGCATTTAGAGTCGGCATATGTTACACACAATGTAGTGCTTTCTCAAGCCAGTGACAAATTTAAATGAAAAGAAGGTTTCAAAACATGAGAATGAATTTGTAAATGTCTCAGTGAAACACATACATAGCACAGTCCTCCTTTCCAAAGCATGACAGATATGTGGACAGAGTTGGCAACGGGCTTTGTTGCAAGGATAGGTTCCTGGGTTAATGTTTTTGTTGTGTGGTGTATGGTTGCTGGTGAGTACACCTCTACCCCGATGTAATGCTGTCCTCGGGAGCCAAAAAATCTTACCGCGTTATAGGTGAAACTGCGTTATATTGAACTTGCTTTGATCCACCGGAGTGCGCAGCCCCGCCCCCCTGGAGTGCTGCTTTACCACGTTATATCCGAATTCGTGTTATATCTGGTCACGTTATATCGGGGTAGAGGTGTATTTGCTTCAGGTTGCCAATGCCTGAGATGATGGGGCGTCCAGGATTTCCAGGTTTATGGATTTTGGGTAGCAGATAGAATACCCCTGGTCGCTTACAGACAGCCCCCAACCTGAAGCAAATAAGCCCGTTGCCAACTCTGTCCATATATCTATTCAAGGGACACAATCATAGGACCTAATCACATCAGCCACACCATCAGAGGCTTGTTCACCTGCACATCTACCAATGTGATATATGCCAGCAATGCCCCTCTGCCATGTACATTGGCCAAACCGGACAGTCTCTATGCAAAAGAATAAATGGACACAAATCAGATGTCAAGAATTATAACATTCAAAAACCAGTCGGAGAACACTTCAACCTCCTTGGTCACTCAATTACAGACCTAAAAGTCGCAATTTTCCAACAACAAAACTTCAAAAACAGACTCCAACGAGAAACTGCAGAACTGGGAATTAATTTGCAAATTGGACACCATTAAATTAGGCTTGAATAAAGACTGGGAGTGGATGGGTCATTACACAAAGTAAAAACTATTTGCCCATGCTAATTTTCCCCCTACTGTTACTCACACCTTCTTGTCAACTGTTTGAAATGGGCCATCCTGATTATCATTACAAAAGTTTTGTTCTCCTGCTGATAATAGCCCACCTTAATTGATTAGTCTCATTAAGGTTGGTATGGCAACACCGATTTTTTCATGTTCTCTGTGTATATATATCTTCCTACTGTATTTTCCCCTGCATGCATCCAATGAAGTGGGTTTCATCCCACGAAAGTGTATGCCCAAATAAATTTGTTAGTCTCTAAAGTGCCACAAGTACTCCCCGTTTATTTTAAAAGACAGGCTGCACTGTATTAGAGATCTGTTTAGGTTTTCATATGCTGTGTTTGGTTGGACTGAAACAGCTCTGAGCTACACTTCATCCTTCTGTATTTTCCATTTCTAGCACCATCCCCTGCACATAACTCCATGGGGCGGGCTGCTTCTGCAAATTTGGCAACATCTTAGCTGCTTCTGTTTATAAGGCAAGCTCCCAGCAGCTAGAAGGAGGAGAAAGCATGACTGAGATTGCTCATTATATTCCTCTTGAGCAGCTCCAGAGCATTTCCTGGGTGACTACCACGTTATTAAGTGCCAAGCTGGCTTTTTGTGTGCCCAGTGCAGATCTTTCCCTCATGTGGGAGGGAGCAAAGGGATAGAAAGGACATCTTTACCCACCTACACCACAAACACCTTCCCCCACCTCAGAGGGATTGGAAGCCTGTCTTCTTGAGAGCTCAATCACTGGGATATCATGAATGTTTCCAGGAGGTAAGTTACACATGTTACATTCCACCAGTCAGACAGGTAGCGGGGGAGGAGGGAGGACAAACTGCTTGATAAGGATAGCACTTTTCTTGTGCTCTTAAAAATGCTACTGGTAGGTATTATTATTAATTATTGGTATTTGTTGCTGTACAAGATAGAAGACAGTCCGTGCCCTACGGAGCACACATTAAATAGTTAATTTCAGGATAATAGGATCATTTTTCATCTATTGGAAAATAATGTATGCAGAGCTCTTGCTTCAATGGTGAAATTCCTTCAGCAGACTACATTTCCTATTAGCCTTCTGTCTTTAATCGTTAGCTCTAGAAACTCTTTCTGAGTGTATGACAGTCATATATCTTTGTGCTTAAGAAGACTTTACCCGAAGCCTGTGTCTGCATTGGCTTTTTCCTTAAATCTCCCACTGTCGTACTACTTCTGGTGCCAGTGCTTAATTTGTAATAAAAGAGGTGCTGGGGCTCCAGCAATTTTTTTTACTTTCATAACTGATGCGGCAAGCCTAGAGGTGCCGGGTCTATGAACTGCCAAGCCTAGAGCCCTGGCAACCCTGGCACAAATTAAGCACTACCTCGTGCTCTCGCACCAGTGCTAGTAATGGTGGGAACACTAGTGTAGACTAGAGTTTTACCACCATATCATCTAGTCCTTCTCAGAGCAATTTTAGGCATGATGATGGTTAAAACACTGGTGGCTGGTCTGCTCTGTCATTTCCATTGCATTGTATTCAGATGGAGTTGTGGATACTCAGCATTTCTCAAAATCAGGCCTATGGTGTCTGTAGTGGCCACCTAAAACTGAGGCATCAGTAGTCATAAGTCATCTATGAAAAATTTAGCCTTAATATCCCTGTGCTTCAGGTTCCTTCTCTATAAAATGGGGATAATAATATCTCACAAAAGTGTTGCAACATTTAATGTCTGCAAAGTGTTTTGAAACCAGATGCGGGAGGTGGCATAAAAGTGCAAAATATTATAATTCTCAGTATAGTTACCAGTGGTTATGCTCACAGCGCAGTTGCCACTGACTGGTATCTCTGGCCAAGGATTACATTGGCATGGAGATTGAAGTCTTTTTTCAGGAGTGTCCCCTGTACAGTAGAATAGAGTTGGAAATACATCGCCAGGGCAGCATGGGGAAGCTTACATGGCAATGCTGTACCTGTTCCTGTGGATAAAAGAGGATTTTGGTTTCCAGAGCTGTCAATCTGATGAACACTGAAAAACAAAAGAAAGAAAAATGTGTCACAAAGTTGATTTGAATCAATAAAGAAATGAATAATAATTTTTGCCAAGAGTACGGTATGTCGACTAACATTTACTCAGCCTCTTCTGCCTGTCAGTGTTACAGATGTGCCAAATGGCTGGCAAATGTTCTATATTTCCAATTATGGAGATTTCCCTACTACCTCTGTACAGTTTGAGGAGCTGTTTACCAACTCTGTTTAGTGGTTTAATTTGTCTCCTGGACTTCACTATCACACCCTAGTACTCTTAATAAAAAAGAGTTATTTTTAATCCTAGTCTTTTTGTTTTGGCAGAATACATTCTCTCCGTGCTCACAGACAGAAAGCTCCAGCAAACACTGGGGAGAACTGGCAGAATTCCTGTGGCTCCAAACAGTGGTGTAGAGATGAACTAGCTACACTCCATACACTCTTCTACACAGTGATCATCATGGTTATCCTAATGGCAATTTGGGGAGCCTGGGCAAGGAAAGACGCCTACTCATAGCTGCAACATGCTGTTTTTGATAAAAACTTAGAGACACTCATGAGGATTAAAAATACAAAGGAAGGGACAAAACTCATGGTCTTTGCAAATTATAGCTCATCTTTAATTTAAAGGCAGAACTGCTTCTGCCAGTGGATTTGAACCAGTGAACCCACTTTGTGGACAAAGTACAGAACATGACTTCAATGAGAAAGTGGAATATTAGTAATGTAACACTGTTCAGTGTAACATATGTAAATGAAACTGTATGTTAAATACAATCTGATGGGGGGAATGTGATTAATACTTTTGCTGGTCAAAATATTTTTACATCTATCCCACTTTCCATTTTTGACTTGAGTTGCTCGTTTGCTTGTTGTTTTATATTATAGCAGGGAGTTGTGATAATGCTAGAGGGGGCCTACCTGATTATGAGCAAGCAAAGACCTCTGATCTAGCTGAGTTCCCAACTTAGTTGCTAGAGAGAAGTGTTGTAGTTTGAGTTATGTAGTTCTGTTTGATTTTATGTTTATGTAAACATCTCTTTTTGTTAAAATCTGCACAGGCTCAGGAATAAACTGTGAGGAAAACTATATTTGTAAGAGTCTTTTGTTAATGGACCAGCTAGCCCATTACTAGTTTATATCAATGTGTGTAATCTCATCCTTAACCACTGCCTGCTCTATACCAATGCTTTATTTACCTCAGCCAGGTAATAGTGGCCCACATACCAACAACACGTTAATACATTATATGACTGCAAGACATTTTGAATACTTCATACATGAAACTTCAGAGATATATGGTTATATAAGTATTTTAATAATTAATGATTAGCTATTGACATTTTTCTTCAGAGTTTGGACACACAAATTTACCTATTTTAAAAGTATGACATTTTACATTTTGTTTCTTTACCCATCACTTGTTCCTTTTTTAATAGGTGTTAATTCGTTTGCACAGTACGTGTGTGTCATAAATATAAAGGGAAGGGTAACAACCTTTATGTATGCAGTAACATCAAATCTCTCCTGGCCAGAGGTACAGAATCACTTACCTGTAAGGGGTTAATCAGTTGAATTAACCTAGTTGGCAGCTGACCAGAAGGACCAATGGGGAAAGAAGATACTTTCAAGTCTGGGCAGGGGGAAGGTTTTGTTTGTGCTCTTTGTTTTTGTTCCCTCTTGGGACAAAGAGAGAGAGACCAAGCAGGTAACCCAGCTCCTACTCAAATGATACATCTAAAATTACAGAAAATGTAAGTAATAGCAAGGAAATGCATTAGATTATCTTTTGTTTTAGCTTGTGAATTTTCCCTATGCTAAGAGGGAGGTTTATTCCTGTTTTGTAACTTTGAAGTTGAGCCTAGAGGGGAATCCTCTGTGTTTTAAATCTTTTTATTACCCTGTAAAATTACCTTCCATCCTGATTTTACAGAGGTGCTTCTTTTACTTTATAATAAAGTTCTTCTTTTAAGAACCTGGTTGGTTTTTAGTGTCCTAAAAACCCAAGGGTCTGGTCTGTGCTCACCTTGTTAACCTATTGGTTGGTATATTATTCTCAAGCCTCCCCAGGAAAGGGGGTGAAGAGGTTTGGGGGGATATTTTGGTGGGGATAGGGCTCCAAGTGGCCCCTCCCTGAATGTTTGTTTAAATCACTTGGTGGTGACAGCAATACCGTCCAAGGACAAGGAAAGGAATTTGTGCCTTAGGGAAGTTTTTAACCTAAGCTGGTGGAATATAAGCTTAGGGGGTCTTTCATGCGGGTCCCCACATCTGTACCCCAGAGCTCAGAGTCGGGAGGGAACCCTGACAGTGTGTATCAAACAGTATTAATGTAGGCCCATGGAATTCAATGGAACATGAGCTCTTATACATCTATCTATCTATGTGGCCATACAGCTGCTGCTTTACTGGATGCATACCATATATCCATAATACACTGAAAAGGAATAAAAACAGGAAGCAGGCAAAACTTCTTCATGAAAGACAATATACATCAGGAAGAGTTTACCAAAACAGAGATACTGAAGTAAAAAGAAATATCAAGTAATTTCTGAACAGGAATAGAGGATAAGTAGCTATGAAGAACAAATACATTAAAGTGAAGAAAACAAAGAATGGATATAATTGACCAAAGAGCCTTCTCTTGTTTCAAAGATCTTTGCTATTACTGTAGGTATAAATAGGCACATGAAATAGTCCCACTTATAACTAGGCAAGCAGTTCAATCTTGCATTTAGAATAAGTGACTGCAGGCAGGATTTCTGGGTTCAGTTATCAATTTATGGATGTAAATCCTGCCTCAGGGGTACTGGAGGGTGGTCCACAGGTCCAGAGAGTACTGCAAGAGCTCCTGATGCTTCAGAGGAAATTATTAGATTTCCAGGACTGCCTCTCTTCCTACCTCTGATTGGTCTTTGGAAGGGGAGAAGCATAGAAGTTCAGAGGAGAGAGCAGAAGACCAGCAAGGTGCAGCAATAGCTTCCAGATCTATCTCATTGCAAGGATCTCTTTGCTGGTGCTGGAAAACAGATAAAGGCCTCTGGTAGTTTCTGTAAATTTCAGAGAAAATGGAGGCAGTACCACAAACAACTTAATATGGAGAGGTGAGGAGAAGATCAGAATCAGCAGGAACTGGTGGGGATGAGATTTTGGGTTGGTGGTAAAAGAAACACGGCACGGGAGGAGAGAGGAGAATTTCAAAGTTATGCAGCAGAGGCCTACTATACTCTGTGCTTTCTGGCCCATCGAAATACAGCTACATCCATGTGGCATCTCTGCCGCTGACTCACTGTATGGGAAGTCACTTATCCTCTATGCTTCAGACTCCCCATCCAGAAAAAGTATTATATCTATATCATAAGACTGTTGTGAGGGTGAATTATTGAACAATAATAAATAACTTTGAATTTCTCTGAAAGCTAAGTTTTTTATTAATATTATATCTTTCTATAGAACATGCTCTTAATTTGCTGTCTCGCTTTTGATCTCATCAGGGCAGACAATGTCCTTTATATTACGTAACTTTTTTAGAAATTCATAAACGCTAGGAAAAGATTACTTCACATTAGTATGATGATGAAATAATATTTGGCAGAAAAACAAATTATGGCAATGAAAAGACAAATGACTCAAGACAAATCCTATTAGTCTATGTGATTTAAAAGAATACCTTCAGAAGTATTGTAATAATAATGAAAGAATAATGTACTAGGTCAAATTCAGTTCACAGTTACAGTATTGCAATCCCATCAAAGCTCAGGGAGTTCCATCAGTGGAAATGAGAGCAAAATTGGTCCACAATGTTCAGTGCTTGCACTACAGTCTCAAATTAAATAAATTAATACCAATATTTTCAAGTGGCCTGATTTTGGGTATCTCCTTTTTCTGATTGCCCAATTTGAGACACTCAGAGCCTGATTTTCAGAAGTGATGAGGCTCAACAACGCCAACTGAAGTAAATGGGAGCTGCAGGTGTTCAGGTCAAGGTGTCAGGTTGGATACCCAAAACATGGCACCAAAATAGTTTCCTATATGTTGGCTTAAGTGTTTCTTGATGGGGCACTTACTGAGAATATTCTTTTCTCAGGAAGCTGACCAACTGCTTCACTACAGCCTACTTAGAATCAGACAAGTATGCAGCCAATATTCATAACACCACACACAGGCATAAAGAGCCAAGCCACTTAGGCCCCCTCCAATTCCTTCCTACTGCCCATAGGTGCTGGAACCAGGGGTGCTGGGGATGCTGCCACAACCCCTAGCTTGAAGTGGTTTCTATCATATACAGGGTTTACAGTTTGGTTCAATGGCTCTCAGCACCCCCACTATACAAATTGTTCCAGCACCCCTGCTGCCCATGGCAGTTGTTGGAGCTCTATCTCCTTGCTTCTGCAAATCTTTAGTCAAAACCTCTAAATAGTACCCGTTGTATAGTTAGGGTTATTCAGTAGTTAGTTAATTAAAAAAATATTGTTTTGTATGGTTCCTGCACCCAGTCTGCGTACCAGACCCAGTACCAGAGATGTGCCATGCACATCTGGGCTTCAAGCCCTACCACTCTTGTGATAAGGCAATGCCTAGTAGTGATCCACACTGGAGCTGCCTTAAGTGTTTGGGGGAGGCTCATATGAGCGACAAATGTGGCATTTATAAGGGTTTTAAGACCCATTCTAAAAAAGACATCCACCAGATTAAAATATCTGCTGCTGGAATCGGCACTACATCTTCCATCTGAGACGTCTACGTCAGTCTGAGCACATCAGCGTCAGCCAGTAGTGCACCTCCAGTGCTACTAGTACCAAGAGGCAGTTCAGCATTGCCAGTGCTGAGGAAGAGGCTTTGAAAATTAGGCTTGATACTGGGTATGAAAGATGTGAAGTGGTCAAGCTCTTCTAAAGACTTAGGAGGGCATTCAAAGAGGAAATGCTCCCCCAGAACACACCTCTAAACAGGGGAGTTCGTTGACTCCAAAGCCCAGAACAGCCCTGTTGAGACTGGCTTCCGAAGCATCTTCATCAGCATCTCCTCACGTGCCGGTGCTGCAGAGTGTCTTCCTGGTACCATCTTCTCCTGAAGCATTTGAGGCTGTGAGAGAGTTGTTAAACCTCTGGATGCCACAGTCATCAGCAATTCAAGAGACTCGCCTGGCATGGGCAACCAAGGTACCTCCATCAGTGCCCCTCATCTCCACACTGGGCAGTTCTATCAGATTCAGCCATCAGGGTACTGATTAAGGCAGTACTATCTACAGGAAAACCATAGGTGATTTCCCCAGCTCCCCTTTCTTTGGAGTCTGAACATTCTTCACTGGTACATATGCGTACAGCATCACCATGGTCAGAAGAAGAGCTTTCCTCTTCATCAGACTCTGATATGGGATCCTATGTGCTCCAACCCAGCTGGTCCCATCATCAGAAGTATGTCATCTTCCTGCCCTGGTTTCAACCTCACTACCAGCAAGTGGTTTTTATAAGGGACCCTTGGGCTATGCACAGTTGGGGACTGGGGACATGCCAGTGGCGGTTTTGGAACCTGGGGGGTGGGGTTCTCCCTCAATCAAGAGTGTCCCCACAACCCCCTCAGGTAGCTACATTTATTGGTCATCGGGAGCATTGATGCAGCAAACACACTAGCAGCAGTACTGAGCCTGGCACTGAACAGATTCAGGATACCTCTCATGAGCAACCACAAGAGGAGCAGGAACTGGACCAGCCCCCGGTACTGTTGGCATACTTTTTCTCATCTCTTAATGAGGCAATTGTGGTAGAGCCTACTTCTCTGCCCCCTTGAAGATTTTAAGACTCACCAGGAATTGTTGAGGAGGATGGCTGTGGCCCCAGACATCCACCCAGAGGAGGTCCAAGAAAAATCCCACAAGGTGGTGGCCATTTTGACATCTGTGGCTCCAGCTAGAATAGCCTATAAATTATGCTATTTTAGAGCCTACCAGGGTCCTCCAGACCCCAGCTTCCCTGCCTCTGACTGCAAGAAGAGTGGAGAGGAGATATTATGTCTCCTCTCAGAGGTTCAAGCAGCTATATAATCAGGTTCCCTTGTAATGCTGGCAGCCAATGAGAAAGAAAGACAAGGGTACTGGGCATTAATCCCAAAAAATAAAGAGGGTGTGAAGATAGATTTATTTGGGAGGAAGCTTTATTCCACAGGCAGATTACAGCTTCGTATTGCAAACCAGCAAGCTTTGCCATGTCACTGTGATTTCACCCTGTGGAATACAGTTTCAAAGTTCAAAGACAAACTCTGAAATGAGGTGAAATAACAGCTACAGTCTTTAATAGAATAGGGCAAGTTGGTCTCTAGAACAGCTCTATAGGCGAGCCTGGATGCAGCAAATTCTGCAGCTTACAGCATGACCTCTGCTTTCACAATGAGGTGCTCATCCTGGTTACACTTTTCTGGCCTCCTTCCACAGGTGCAACAGACAGTCCAGGACTTACCTTTTGAAGAGGCATTGCTCTTCTCATAAAAGATGGATGAGACTCTGCATAGTCTCAAAGACTCTAGAGCAACCCTAAAATCACCCCAGCAGTGAAGCAAAAGGTGTTCTGTTCTCATCAGTCCCAGTATTTTCAGGGATTTGCCTCTTGAGTCCAAGGCCTGTCAAGCAGAAGGAGCAGAGGTTACAAAAGATGTTCACCATCTCCCCCTGCTTTGGCAGCCGCTGGTTCATCAAAGCAGGTAGTATCTTCCAAGAGCTCATTTTGATGCGCAGGTCAAGAGCAGACTACCAGTTCTAAGAGTGCCATCTTGTTCTTTTCCAATTTTTTGCAAACTACAATTCCAGCTTCTGTCATGCTTGGGCCCACATCACAATATATTGGTGGGTTCTAAGCATGGTGAAAGTGGGATATACGCTCCAATTTATTTCTACCCCCACCCTTCCCTGTCCCTCTTCAGTGATGTCTCACATAAGGCAGTGTTATTCCAAGAGATACAACTGCTCCTCCTAGCCAGAGCTATAGAAGAGGTCTCTCCTTTGTTCGGGAGAAAGGGGTTTTACTCCCGATACTTCCTGACCGTGAAGGCAAAAGGGAATCTCAGGCCTATTTTAGATGTAAGGCAGTTAAACAAGTCCCTGAAAAAAAAATCAAAATTCCAGATGGTCCCCCTAGCTTCCATTATTTCTTCCTTGGAGCTGGAGGACTGGTATGCTGTTCTTGACTTAAAGGACACCTACCTTCACATGGCAATTCATCAGAGACACAGAAAATTTCTGAGATTTACTGTCAGTGGTCACCATTATCAGTTCACAGTGCTCCCCTTTTGTCTCTCTGCTGCCCCATGTGTTTTTACAAAGTGTATGGCAGTGATAGCAGCTTTCCTTCATAAGTCAGCGGTCCGTATCTTCCCTTACCTGGATGACTGGCTGATAAAATGTTGATCCATGTCACAGGTGTCATACAGCATAAGCATAATCCAATCCACCTGCAATGTGCTCGGCTACTGATCAACACAGACAAATCAGTTCAGTCTTCAGTACAGAAAATAGAATTTATTGGCAAAGTCCTGGACTCAACAATGGCTAGGGCCTCACTACCTCAGGCCAGTTTTCTTGCAATGCAAAGCCTCATTCTGGATTTAAAGGCTTACCCTCTCACCAAGTTGAGAAACTGTTTAAGGCGGCTGGGGCACATGGCAGCATGCACTTGTGCAGTCCAGTATGCCAGACTGCATTTCATAAGGCTGGTTGGCGGAGGTGTATTCTCCATGAAGGCACCACATAGTGCACATGTTAGTGCATGTTCCAAATCATATCTTATCCTCCCTAGATTGGTGGATAGACCCAACCAATGTGTGCAAGGGCGTTCCTTTTGCCCCAGCTCAAGCTCTTACCTTAGTCATGGATGCCTTGGACCTTAGTTGGGGGGCTTACCTGGAACCCCTGCAGAATCAAGGTCTCTGGTCTCCCCAAGATCTCTATCTATACATAAACATCAGGAAGTTGTTTATTAGCTTGCATGGTGTTCCTTCCTCATCAGGGGAAGGGGCGTATTGGTGCTGACTGACAATATGACTGCAATATTTTATGTAAACAAGAAGTGGGGAGTCCATTCCTCAGTACTGAGTTGGGAAGCAATACTACTCTGGGATTTCTGCATTGACAACTCTATACTTCTGAAAGCGGCTTACCTCCTGGGGATTCAGAATACAGTAACAGATCACCTGAGGGGGTTGTTTATCAATCACAGAGAGTGTTCCCTTCACCCAAACATATTAAGTTTCATTTTCCAGCTCTGGGGAACTCCCCAAGTGCACCCTGGGTTTGTTGATGGACCTTTTTCTACTGCCATAGTGAGAGGGTCTGCTGTATGCTTTCCCCCATCCCTCTTCTGCCCAGAGTTCTAGGCAAGGCCATGCAGGACAAGGCCCATCTTACACTGATTGCTCCAGCATGGCTCCATCAACAGTGGTCTCAATCAGTCCCCCACCATCACTCTCATTTCACACAGACCTAATTTTACATAATCGCAGTTGCCTCCTTCTCCACCCCAATCTTCAGGCCCTTCACCTGATGGCCTGGAGGCTTCGTGGTTAGCATCAGCGGAGAAGTTCTACTCTAGAAAGGTGCAGGAGGTATTGCTGAATAGTAGAAAACAATCAACTAGGACAACTTACTTTGCTAAAAGGAAGAGGTTTTCCATCTGGTCACGGCTTAAATGAGTCTCTCCTATTCTTGCTTATATTCAGTACATGCTGGATTATCTTCTGAATTTGGTGATTAGCTTGATCAGGGTACACCTATCGGCTATATCGGCATTTCACCCTCCTGTGGATAACCGCTCCCTTTTTTACAACTCAATGGCTGTAAGATTTTTAAAGGGTTTGGATAGACTGTTGCCATATATACAGAACCGTATTCCACCATGGAGCCCCTTACCACAGCTGATGGGTCTTAACACAGCTGATGAATCTAGTCTTAACATAGCTGATGGGTCCTTCCTTTTAGCGGCTCTCTTTCAATGAAGGTAGCATTTTTAGTAGCCATTACATCGACCAGGAGAGTGGGGGAGTTGAGGGCACTAGTATCAGATCCTCTATATACGTTTTTTACGCAGATAAAGTTTACCTTCATCTCCATCCAAGTTTTTTTATGAAAGCAGTCTCCACTTTTCATATCAACCAAGCAGTTTTCTTACCGACCTTCCAAAGCCTCATGGTAATAAGGGGGATGCGAGACTGGATACTGTAGACACTAGAAGAGCTTTAGAGTTTTATCTGGAATGGGGGTGCTCATGCTGCCCTGACAGGTACCACTAAAGGAAAAACTCTCTGACAACTGTGCACTGGAGCACACAAACACCTACAGTGGAATGGGCATGTGCAACATATCTTGAAGAACAACGTTACAGAAAGATTGGTAACCATTTTTTTTCTCTTTGAAAGGATTGGATTTCATGATATTTTCCAACTTTACTTCACTCCTTCATTCCTCTTTAATCTGAGGACTAACTGCTCCTTTAATCTGAGGACTAACTGCTCCTGGCTGAGGGGTTACCGTTGAGTATCAGATACTCTTCTCATGGAGGTGAGGGCACTCCCTGATGAATATCCTCTCTGTTTTGTAAAGAAGGGTGTCTGCATATTGATTAATGACTCCTGTTCTATTTCTACATTACTGCATCATTCCCTGCTGGATGGGAGGCTGGCAGTGCAGTGGAATGGCCAGAAATGTCAATTCTCAAAGAAGCCTTAGAGCTGCAGGTTCTCATAGATTGTGGCCTTTCCATGCTTCTCCAGGCCCTGCAGCACAGCTGTCTGCCCTGACTAGAAGGCACACACTTATACCCTCAACTGTTATGCTGTGCTGAAAAGGGAACACATTGTGTTGAGCATCTGGATGAATTTTCACATTGTGGCCACAGCAGTGGTAGAGGTGACTGTAATAGCTACTGTGTGACACTTATCCCATTCTCCTGACCTAACTCTTCTTTCACAGGTTTTGTGGAGGGGAGCTTTAAGCTCTTTAGGAGAGTTCCAAGCCTGAGCCCAGACCGGGACTCAAATCCAAGTCACATGGTGAAACCATCTGTTTGGATTTTTGCTTGAGGGGATCAATAGGAGGTGTGTGAAAATCTGTGTTATATTTAACAGCTGAATTCTGGATTTCAGGCTATTCATGTCTAGTGTATTCAGCCACCCAAACATAACTATGCTGGATGTGTTTCTTTTAAAATTGATAAATAAATACACTAAATAAATAAATCTCAAGCCCCACAGCGCAAAAATTTCCACTGGGCTCTAACATTTGATTCTATAAAGGATTTATTGCCTTTTTTTGTTAAAAGGATAAAATACATCATTCAGTTCTCAGAGCAAATCATAATACAGCACTTAAACCCAAGAGACACAACAGCAGCATAATTTAAATATTATTAAAATGGTTCATAAAAATGCACACAATCATAAGCTGTTTATACTTTTCGCACCTATGGACATGACTGACGAAAAAGAGAAAACGTGAACACAAGTTTGGAAAGTATGTGTCAGTTATTACGTAGTGATCTTTTTATTAATTCGTCTGTTTATGTTAAACAGGCTTGGACTGATTTTTTGCACATGTTCAAAAAAGGATGTGATTTGAACATACCTGTCTGCTGTTATTTTAAACTACCCAAAACGACGTCAGCACTTCAGCCAACAAGCCTGGTGATATATTCCATGTACCATTTGCTTTGTCAGACAATGAAAACAAGTCTTTAATTTTCCACAATAATAGTCCCAGGCTGCTCTTGTGAATGTTTTATTTCAGAAGCTTCAAACTCTTCCCTACACCATCTTCAAATACTGTCTTACGTCTCCCTTTTTTAAAAAAGACAGCATGTTCCAAAACATAATATTTAGCACAAAAATAGGTATGGTTCTTTTCTGTTTGTACCTTTTCTTTTGCCAAAACTTTGTTGTCATCTTTGTACGTGGGTCCTAATTTATAAATATTGTCTCCCAGGGCCCTCTGCATTTCTGTTTGTTTCCCGAGACCAAGATTTTCAAAAATAGGAGCTTATTTTTTTCTACTGAAGTGAATGGGAACCATGTCAGCATTGGAAAATCACTTATTTAGGTGCCTAAATAGGGATTTAGGAGCCTAACATTAGAGTCTTATTTTTGAAAATCTTGGCTTTACTTTGGAACTAGTATGAAATGAGTTTTAAATTTGTTAATCATCTAATTTCATGATACTTATTTTGTTCTGTGTAAATTGGCATGTCTTTCATGCACCTGAGATGTGATGCAAATCAAATCAATGGCAAGTTCAACAAAAAGGAGGACACGTTATGTTCTGCTTAATTAAAAGGTGGGGAAGAGGAGACCCTAACAGATTTCAGATCACAAAAACAGGAGAGTTATCAGAAATCCGGAAGGGAGAGAGCTCCATATTAAATATAGGAATAGAAGATGCACCCTAACCAGATCAGGACATCAGTTCATTACCTTCAGCAGCAGCCAGTGCTCAGACTAGAAAAAGAAAAGTGAGAATAAGCTTCACTGCATTCCTACCTCCTTCTCCCTCAACACACACACCCTTTTTCAACCATTAGCAGTCAAAAAGTTGAGGCATGACCCATTCATCTGCACCTTCCTGTTAGCCTGTCAGTATCTACTTCTCAGTGCCTCAGAGAATGGGGGGAAATGGAAAAAAATGCAGACAATTGTGCAGTGCTATACATGACCTTTTATAAGGAAAGAAATACAGCCTAATGATACTCAATCATAGAATCATAAAATATCAGGGTTGGAAGGGACCTCAGGAGGTCATCTAGTCCAACCCCCTGCTCAAAGCAGGACCAATCTCCAACTAAATCATCCCAGCCAGGACTTTGTCAAGCCTGACCTTAAAAACCTCTAAGGAAGGAGATTCCACCACCTCCCTAGGTAACCCATTCCAGTGCTTCACCACCCTCCTAGTGAAAAAGTTTTTCCTAATATCCAACCTAAACCTCCCCCACTACAACTTGAGACCATTACTCCTTGTTCTGTAATCTGGTACCACTGAGAACAGTCTAGATCCATCCTCTTTGGAACCCCCTTTCAGGTAGTTGAAAGCAGCTATCAAATCCCCCCTCATTCTTCTCTTCTGCAGACTAAACAATCCCAGTTCCCCCAGCCTCTCCTGATAAGTCATGTGCTCCAGCCCCCTAATCATTTTTGTTGCCCTCCGCTGGACTCTTTCCAATTTTTCCACATCCTTCTTGTAGTGTGGGGCCCAAAACTGGACACAGGACTTCAGATGAGCCCTCACCGGTGTCGAAAGAGGGGAACGATCACGTCCCTCAATCTGCTGGCAATGCCCCTACTTATACAGCCCAAAATGCCGTTAGCCTTCTTGGCAACAAGGGCGCACTGTCAACTCATATCCAGCTTCTCATCCACTGTAACCCCTAGGTCCTTTTCTGCAGAACTGCAGCCTAGCCATTCAGTCCCTAGTCTGTAGCAGTGCATGGGATTCTTCTGTCCTAAGTGCAGGACTCTGCACTTGTCCTTGTTCAATCTCATCAGGTTCTTTTGGCCCAATCCTCTAATTTGTCTAGGTCCCTCTGTATCCTTTTCCTACCCTCCAGAGTATCTACCACTCTTCCCAGTTTAGTTTCATCTGCAAACTTGCTGAGAGTGCAGTCCACGCCATCCTCCAGATCATTAACGGTAAGGACTGCTGCCTAAATATGATAGGTGGTGTTGACATAGGGACTTGGTGACTATTGAAAACAAATGGTCTTTCCTCTAAAGGCCCTTTCTAATACAGGTTCAATTAAACAAAATTACTTCAATGACCCTTTCCAAGCATCATTTAAAATCAGTTCACTTTAAGACTTTTCAGATACTCTATGGCGGTGGATTTCTCTCCATCAATTCTATTTCATCTCCTTTTGGGGAACAAATACTTTAAGCCTTTTTTCAGTGGGAGACCTTTCAGTCTTTAGTGAGCTATCAGGTTTGATGTGAATGAAGTAAGGGAATTTGAGAATCAGTTCTGATTTTAAAAAAGGCATCTTCTCTCAATAGGGAAATCTGATTAATTAGGATTAGGATAATCAGGACACCCTCACTTAAAAGAATTTTACTATATAATCAAAACATTTGTCTTTGAAAATTAGGGTGAAAAGCATTTGTAGCGCCATCAGCTAAAATGTGATGGAATCTCTCCCGCTCCTCCTTCCCCAGATATTGTTCATGTGAGGCTGACAATTTGCTATTCAACTTCAGAGATGCTTTACAGAATGCTATGCTGAACAGTTTGGATTTGTGCATACTTCCCTCATCGTTAACTGTATAAGTCAAAATTTGAGGTCTAATTCTTAGATCTGCTATGGCCCTTCCTTGTGCTGCTCTGACTGTGAAAGGAGCCTAGTTTAACTGGCCTCCCAGCATTTTCCCCAGTACAGGAGAAATCCCCATTTGGTGTGGAGCAAGTCAGCCACCCTACCAACTCTCTGGCATACAAAGTGTGGCTTGAGCCTCACCGTGCTCTGATTATTCATGGCTATTAAAATGACCCCTTACCCGCCCCAGAATCGGTGAGTTGCCAAGGTGATGCAAGGCAAATCCTGGGCAGACTGCAGCTTGGACAAACCCAAGAATTGGGGCCTAAAGTTATCTACAGACAGAAGTAATGCTGGTGGGCAGAGGAAAACATTTAAAGAGTTTGCAACTCCAATGCAGCCTCCTTTGGTTGAAGGTACATACCCACAAATGGTTAATTCAGTCTGTAGTTTAGGAGTACTTTTCACTTCCCACTGACATTTGATTTCACATGGTACCAACGATTAATGCTTCCTCCAGTTAGTTAGGAGACTGTTCCATCCTGACACAGGATGCCCTGGCCTCAGTTAGTCACGCCTTTGTCACTTCTTGGCTGGACGACAGCAGAGCAATATAGCTGGACATGAAGCTTTTGGCACTCAGGGCCGCCCGGGGGGGGGGGACGGGACAAGTGGGGCAATTTGTCCCAGGCCCCACAGGGGCCCCCACGAGAATATAGTATTCTATACTATTGCAACTTTTTTTTATGGACAGGGCCCCCAAAATTGCTTTGCCCCAGGCCCCCTGAATCCTCTGGGCAGCCCTGCCGGCACTGCGGAAACTCCAACTAGTACAGAATGCTGCAGTGCACCTCCTGAGCAATACAGGCGACAGTGAGCACGTCCAACTTATTCTCCACTCCCTAACTAAACTGGATTCCCATAGAAATTTGAATTAAATTCAAGACCTCGGTCCTTACCTTCAGGGTGCTCCATTGCCTGGGCCCAGGATATCTAAAAGACTGCCTAATGCTCCAGCATGAAGACTGTGTTCAACAACTATGCTCCTCTGGCACAATAGAACTCTCTACTATAAGGATAAAGCTCATCTTTGCAGGAAATAGAACTTCCCTGGGAGCTGTTCCAAGACCGTAATGAACTCCCCCAGAAACAAAGAACCATCCCAAATCTCACTACCTTCCAGGTGTTTTCTTCGACCTCACCTTTTAAAAATACAAATACACAGCAAAATGTATACACAGTAGATGCTTCTGGTTGATGGCTACATTCTTCTGAGAACCAAGCCCCTCCCATTAACATCAGTGTTAATAGGATTCCGATGTTGGCAATGGCATACTGCTTATTAACAACGTTTTGGGCATGGGTGGCCATTGGGGGAGGCTAGCCCCTGGCCCCTCCCCTTGTTCCCAAGGCCCTGCCTCTCCCTCTCCCCATTTATCCCCCCTCCCCGTCAGGAGCCCAAAGCACCCCCACTGCAGCCCACAGCGCCTGGTGGCACAGCTGCAGCGCCCCCTGCCCAGGTGCACCAGGCGGTCAGCCCCAGAGTGCTGGGCAGCAGCGCCGTCAGCCCCTGTGCGCTGGATGGCACGGCCGCAGTGCCCCCAGTCCCAGTGCGCTGGGCAACACAGTCCGAGCACCAGCCGCCCTGAGTCCCTGCAGCAGGCCAGCCAGCCCCAGCCCCAGCAGAGGGCCAGGAACTGCAGGAGGGGACCTGGGCGTGGAGCGTAGATTTGGGGAGGCACAGCCTCCCCCAGCCTATGATACCTGCTACCCATCTTTTTTGGGGGAAGAAAGGCCCCAACTGCAGGCAGAGAAGGAGACGCTAGGACCTTACTAGGCTGCAGCCCTGCAAACTTGCCTGCTACCGGTGCTCAGTGCTTCTTTCTGGGGCTGTGTGATGCTGGCAGACCAGGTGCCAGCGCTTGCCAAGGCTTTAGGCGTCAGTTGCACACTGACAAAATTAATTTATGGAAACTAGTCTGTTTCACCTGTGTGTTAGTATGGTTGAGATGGATACTGAACTTGTAACAATGTTTAGACTTTATGAAATGCTTGTAAATTGCTGCAATCAATAATCTCACTTATTATTTCTTTATCACATGCTATAAGGTAATATTTAAGTTCCTGCTTTATAACTGTAAAAAAACATTTGCTTTGAAACTGTGAACCAAGTCAGGAGAAATTGTCTTCTAACCATCAAGGAGGCCTATCAAAACTAAATGAGCCACTGTAGGACATCGCAATACAAAGGCTTTGTTAATTGCCCTTTCAAACCCACGAAGAAGCTATGTGCAAAAGGGCTCTTCCCACTAACTTGAATTCTGGAAAAAGGAAATAAAATCAGCTCACAAGAAAATTTTTACTTTGTTTGCTGTTTGGACTCTCACTGGGCCAGAGCTATGAAAGAGAAACAGAGATCCCCGCACTCAGCCTGGCTTAGCCCTAAAAGAGATTCAGAGCTAACAGATAACTATAGCTGTCACCTTTTAAAACCACAAAATGTAACTCATTTGTGTATATGTTTGCTTGCTTTAACCTTTTAATAACTTTCTAATTTCTTTTTCCTAGTTAATAAATCTTTAGTTTATTACAGAATTGGCTACAAGCATTGTCTTTGGTGAGAGATTGAAGGTACACATTAGCTTACCTGGGGTAAGTGACTGATCCCTTAGGACTGAAAGCAACCTTAAATTTTTGTGATTTTTGGTATATAGCAACCAACTACCACCAAGTCCAACTTTCTTGGGAGGCAAGATAGACTAGAATGCCCAAGGAGACTGACTGTGACTCCGCAGTAAAACTGTTGTAGTGCTTTAGGAGTAAACTTTTGTTACTGGATTGGTGAAATCTAATTATAGAACATACAACCAGCCTGGGGTGTCTGCCCTGCTTCTTGACAGTGTGCCCTGAGGTTGGCACTCACGCTCGTGAACCACTCCGGACAGCGTGGCGATTGAAGGCAGCTAAGCAAACTTGCCCATGTAGAGGAACTACAGAGGAGGTAAGTTAAGGGAGGGGAGGCTGTGGGCAGGGCAGTAGCAGAAAAGGAGGCTGCAGCTTGGATGCTGAGCTGCATGGTAACCCTCATTGCATCTTGCCAGGAGACTGCATGCAGGGAAGCAAGTGATGGGACATGCTGAGCCCCAACACATAGAGAAAGGAGAGGTACAGTATAGCCCCATGGGACCCCTAGCACCTTCACTCCCCACAGAGAACCCTGGCATCCAGGCTGCAGTCCTCCTTTCTACTGCTGCTTTGCCTGAGCTAGTTTGCAGCCAGGGAAAGCACATCCCAGAGCTACCTTCCCCGGCTGTAGTCTTGCAAACCTGCCTTCCACTTATTAGCAACTGCTGGATAATAACTTTTTGCTGAAGACTGAGGACTTGCTAATATGTGTAATCTACTGTATTTAAAAACAAAAAAACAAAACAAAAACCTAAAACTCTACCAAAATAAGACATTCCACAGGACGTGCTTCTCCCCTTGGGAGAGGATGAGAGAATAAATACATGACAAATGCATAGTCACATTGCTTAATGCACAACTGCAGAGTGCTCAGGTACTACAGTGATGACTGCAGTATAAGAACTATATAGAATAGAATACTTACCCAAGCACCAAAACAAAGGCAGAGAAAGGAGTTAATAAAGGATGATGAAACAGGCACCTGAGGGAACTCAAGCAGTGTATCTTCATTTCAGTCAAAGTCATCTTTGGAGGAAAATTATTAATAGTGGGATATATGGGAGGAACAAAACTGCAACTATGAGCCATTCATATGGGAGTGGTGTTAGAGAAATAAATTGTCAAAGAATGATATGACAAAGGCATAGACAGAAGATAATTATTTATTCAAAAAAGCAGAGCAAGCAGAATGTCATGGGTGAAACTGCAGGCGCCCTTAGAAGTTTAGATGGATTAGTAGAAGATCCACTGGCTTTCTTACTACATGCTATTCTAGTTTTGTTACAGATATCTTGAAGGCTAGAACCCTCCAACTTTCTTTTCGCATGCTTCTACATTCTTCTGCTTCTTTCATCACAAGCTGAATGGAAAAAAAATCTTTACCCATGTCTATCCTGACTATTTTGAGTTCTCAAATGGTGAGCCACAATAGCTGTATAGCTAGACTGCTGAGAAAACCTTCCATATGACAGGTTGTATCAGCTCCTGACCTTTCACTGACACCAGCCTCAATACCCCTTGCATCTCCTCTTGCAAACGTCTCTGTGGCTTCTTCCTTGTTAGCCCTAATGCTTGGAATGTCTTCAAAAAATTTGTTCAGGGCTCCACAATTACCTCATTCAAATCCTTCCTAAAAACTAACTTCTGCAATATCATCAGCAAATAAATGAGTGCATTTACATGAAGTAGTTTATGAACCAACTAAATGTGCATAACTAATACAGAATAGCAATGTAAACACATCCCCATGACCCGCTTCCTTCCTCACCTCTCCCCCTTCCATAGTGTACGTTATCCTCATTTGTCAAATCTCTCATTTGGATTGTAAACTCCTTGGGGCAGGGACCTATTTTCTATGTGTGACACTCACATACACTTGTGTGTGTTAGGAAATCACAAGAGGCAGTTTGTATATGCTCTCCTAGTGCATGATGGTTAGACAAGTATGATACATACATAAACACTAAGCAGCTAAAAATGTCTCCGTATCATCCTTTATTCTCCGTGCTCATGCAAACCAAGTCATTGCAGGCCTTGGGGATAATAAAAATAGTTTGCACCGTTAGTGGCATATCTGATTATGTTAAAGCACTTTACAACAAAGGTAAAGTAGTAATAGATTTTGAAACCTTATGTTTATGACCAGTTAAAAGATATTGGGAAAAATTATTTAAAAAAATATTTGTAAATAAAACAATGGGTAGAATATGTACAAGTTGTGAGAATTCAAACTCTGCTCAGTACTGCACTATGTGACGCATTTCTGAAGTTGAATGAAGCTTAAGATAAAATATTGCTTCAGTGTTCCTTTAGTGGTTTATGTCCTGTCAGTTTCTTTCACAGAATGTTTTAGTGACTCTTCTTACTCTTCCAAGCAAAATAAAATAAAGGAGTGCAAAGTATTTTAGTATTGAGACAGAGTCCAAAACTAATAAGAATGGTTGCAATAGTTGTTCCTGTAGTTTTAAAGTGGATTTTTTCTTTTATTTGAATGTTTTCATGCAATATCTTTTGTTGACATTCTGCAAATGATGCCATCAAGTAAGGTGCCAATTTTTTCTTCCTGTGGAGTAAGTTTGTACATCTGTGGAAACAAAACAAAACAAAAAACATGTAAAGATTATACAGAGAAGAAAAAAACTGGGCATGTACCCTTTTTCTTAAAAAAAAAAACCTCCCAAAACAACAAAACACATTTCTTTATAAAGAAGATATTTAAGTATTTTTGAAGATTTTTTTCCTTTTTTTTTACATTAGAAATGTAGATCTTGTCTTTCAGGCTAGACTTAATGGAGACTGAGGAACTAGACACATTTTTACAATCACAGGAGGCAAGAGAGTGAAAGGTAAGAAATGGAGGGAATGAGACTTTTAGCCCGCACTTAAAAGCTCTATGTTTTTTTGGTTTGCATCTAATTAACTTTATTAACATAATGAGCATTTTGGAAACTGGGACTGAAATCTTCACCTCGCAAAACTCCTATTGTATTCAATGGGACCAGGATTCCGCACAGGATCAAATATTTAAAATTGACACCTTTGCCCTTCATTTAAGTGAGAGGGCTCCCAACACACATCTCAAAGATTTATTAAAGTTTCTCCAGCAAAAGCAAGGAATACTAGACTTGACATTCTTGGTATTTCTAAAGGTTAAAAAAAAAAAAAGGAGATTTAAAAAAAAAAAATTGCCCAAGCCTTCTTTACATATTATAGAAAAGAAAAAAGGGCACACACACAGTGTTTAAATGTCCTTTGCTGGTCAGGTTTAAATATGAAAATGGGTTTGCAACCATTACTTTAAATAGATTTATTATATTATGAAGAATTTCAGGCACCAAACATCTATTTTATTTTCTAGCACAGTTAACCAGACTCCTGTTTTGGTTTCCAGAAGTCTGTAACACATCAAAAAAAAGCAGCAAGGACTTAAAATAAAGGCTATGACATTATTGCAAAATCTTTTTATTTCTAAAGCAACTGCCAGCAGCCTGTCAACTCAATACTACTATTTTAGGGCCTTCCAATTGGATTATTCACATGCTTAAAGTTAAGAAATTGTGTAAATCTTTGCAGTATTTTGGCCTTATTTTTAATTCCATGCATCTTCCCTAGAGAAAAACAGAAGGTGCAAACCTGCAGTTGTGAGAAACCTCAAAGGACTCAACCTAACATTCCTCGTGTACCCAAAACTCCCATTGAAGCCAGTGACAGTTTTGGATGCTGCTGGATCAACATCCATTGAAAAATGAAATTCCCTGAATAGAAAACAGAAGCAGCAGCAAACAAATACTCCATTTCCACTTAAAATAAAAGTTTCCAATCACTTACACAAAAACCCACAAGGTTAAAGAAAAGTAATGAGTATTCACACTACAGATTTGGGAATCTTTAGAAGCCAATTTGGATTTAATGAGCTAGTTAAGTAAAATATCCCAGCCTTAGTCATATTTCACATATTCCTAAAACAAGCTTTTACAAACCTTTTTAACTTTGGCTATGTCTGTTATTTTGTGGAGTTCTGCTAGAGAAACCTGCTGGCCTTCCACTTGAGATATTATGCTTTCCAGATTTACAGTTTTTTCTTTATCTTCAATCAGAACAATAAGCACTGCAGAATCATTGTCTGAAATACCAAACTTTTTCAATGCATCTGAAATCTAAGATAAAATGAGAAATATTGAAATTGTATTGGTCATTTTCTTATTACATGGAAGCCAGTGACCAGTATAATCTTTTCAGTCATTTTGCTAAATTTTCCAATTGTGTAAACTGGCATAGTTCCACATCTGTGGAGCAGTGCCAGTTTATAGCAGCAGAGAATATAGACCCAATTTTTACTTTGGTAAGTCATATGGTTTTGGTGTCCCAAATACCTTTGTGTCTAAAGTGTTTGTTAAGAAATTTTAGGGGTTATTTTTTTGTCAACAGGACAGTATGTCCCTAAATGATCAGAAAACTAAAGTAATTACCTTTGGCCACAGACCAAAGTTGCGTAAATGGACAATGACCACTGTATTGAACAAATCAAGTCCTTTTTTTATCTGGGCATTTTTTTTTACATGCAGCAATGAATAGGATAAGCATATACAGAAGGTTAAGGAGCATGCCTTAAAGTCTATACAAGCAGTTCTTTATTTTTTTCATATGTATGGAGATAATTTAATTGCTTCAGTGCATAGAGTGTTTAGGGCAAAGTTTGTGCTCAAATATTCAGTGGTACAGAAATTTGGGACTAGAAAACTGTTCTGAGGTCATTAGAGATGGTGCAAAATATATTTTTGAGGGAAATGTTTGGTCTTCCTAATTCTGTCCCAACTCTTTTACTTACGGCAGAGGTGAGTGAAGGCTTTATCTCAACCAAAAGCACAATGCCTCTATATTAATGACTGGTTATGCATTCAGAATGTGAATTTACATACTGGAGGAACACCTTCATAAGTCTAAAACTTTAAAATTGCCCTTGCTTTTGCAAGTCCACTAATTTTTGCATTCCTGGAGTTTTCTGGAACTTAGGGTATAATAGAGAAATATGTGGAAATCTTAATAATAAGCTAATTAGAAACACAATTTTCAAACAAAGGGGGCTTTCTTAAAAAGGAAGTGAGCTCGCACTGAGAGGCACAATTGTTTATGCACATGTAGGTCTAGCCATGTTGAAGATTTGCCACATTACTTATTATTTTGTAGCGTTTATTGTCATCAGAGAAATAGAAGTTTTTCCAATTTTGGCTCAAGTCAAGTGAATGCTTATTTTCAGCTTGGCTGGGTGGATTTTGGAAAGCTCATCTGGCAACAGAGACATTTGCTCAGCAAAGAAAATCTTACATTGTTATTTGGGGAAAGGTTGAAAATAATTTCTGCATTAAGAGTTCTAGTCTTCATTTTACCAATCCTGCGTAGGTGAACTGCTTTGTTTGTTGCCACAAGAATCTGAAATGGATCAACAATCTGCAGAACAGAATAGGAAAAGATTAAAACTATAAAGAATTAGTTTTGCCCCCCCCCAGTCAAAATCATATCATCTTAATAATGTAAACTTTCTCTCAATTACTTCTTTTTTACTGTCCTAAAATCTGCTATCCTTACATTGAGCAATAGATTATTCTGTGAGTTGTCCCACTGAAGTCAATGGGACTACTCACTGAGACAGGTAGTACTCAACCTGTTAGGATGACTGACTGTGTCCCTTAGTGATCAATGAATAACATCACTGATTAAACTGTCTCAAATCAAAGAATTTAAAGGAATCAAATCCAGCAATCTAATGGGTCAAGGTTGTTTAATAAAGTTCTTTTTCTCTCCAATAACCATTGCTTTGCTACTTCTAACAAAAGGTAATGTCAGGTTCTGAAAATAGTTATGGAGTGAAAGAAGAACAAAGGCTTCAGATGTTAGATATTAGGACATGAAGACTATTCAAACTATTTCTGGAACTAAATCTTTAAATGATTAGCATTTACTTTGACAGATGGAAGTAAATCATTCAAATAGCTTCATCTTCTAGGAGGTGAAGTGAATCAAAGACAGAAGGCTGTAAACTCTTAAAGCCCAATCCTACAATTAGATCTGCATGGGTGGACCCTTACACTTGTATGAAGTCCAAGTGAAGTCCATGGGGCTGTGGATAGGCACAGAAGTCCAACCATGTGCAGAAGCTTGCAGGAATACAAACATATCGAGTTTCGTATACAGTTCTTAACAGAGGAGGAATTATAGCTAACAAAACTGTAATACAATAGAAACAGTTATAATGGGCAATTATTTGGTGATTTGCTTACCATTGCAGGATTTATTAATGCTCCATCAATAGATCCTTCCATTGCTTTTTTTCTTAGAGCAACAGCATTTTTGACATCGTTAAACAAAACAAGAGTCACACGACAGTCAGGAAATAGTTCCAGTTGATGTGTGAAATGCTGCATCTTGTAACAAAGAGTGAGTTTGCCTTGAACCAGTATAAAACAGCCAAACCTAGAGAATTTATAAACATAATTAATGCACAGGATTCATAATACTTAAGATAACTTTGTCTCTTTCAGAATAATGTTTCTTAATGAAGCTTAAGTAGCAAATATCATAAAATATGGGTCATTTTACCTTGAATGGTTCCTTGAAATATGTGTTTACTACTTATGCTAAATAAGTGGTTTTCAATGTTTTTTCATTTGCGGACCCATACAAAATGTTGAATGGAGGTGTGGACCCCTTTGAAAATCTTAGACATAGTCTGCGGACCTAGGCGGGTCCGCAGACCACAGGCTGAAAACCACTGTTCTATGGACAACCTTTTGCAGAGCCCTTAGATATAGTCTGCAGACTCCCAGGGGTCCACGGACCACAGGTTGAAAACCACTGTGCTAAACAATCTATTCCACCTTGTATTTAGCTGTGACACTCTGATTAAGATTCCCAGAGCTGAAGAAGAACTCTGTGTAAGCTAAAAAGCTTGTCTCACTCACCAGTAAAAGATATTACCTCACCTACCTGGCCTCTCTATCATCCTGGGATCAACACAGCTACAAAAAACATTGCATAAAATAACCACTCCTGTGCGTTAAGACAGGAATTTTCAAATATTTTCTTAGTATGGACCACATTTTAATACAAAAATTGTCTCATGGACCACCACCTCTCCTATTCAGGATTACAAATCGCTTCCCCAGCCATTCACAATCAGATGACATCTCAGTCGTTTATATGGAAAAAATATTAAGAAAGTTGGGAGATTAAAGTTTTGCAGATGGAAACAAGAAGGAAGCCCAGGCAGCAGTACATGACCAGTCACTTATCTACTGGAAGGTCCCAGTCCTCTAAGGTCTTAACAAGGTGCTGCCCTGCCCTGCCCTTCTCCCAAATGGGAGTTGAAAGCACTCTGGGACCTTGTAAGAGAGGCCTTTGGTGACTATGGTCTGATTCAGTTTTACACATGCTTTCCTTCCTCCTTTTATCTCTTCTTTAATAAAATAAGTAAATGCGATCATTATGCAAAAGTTAACATATTGTAAAAAGATTTGTAAAATGTTCCATTTATTATTTTTACTCTGACAAAAAAGTTAAATATTAACTTTAGAAACTGAATCCACTGTATGTGATTAATCTGAATTTGCCCAAGAAAAAAATATCGTATCATTACTAAGAATTTTTTCTTACCCAAAAAACAGAAAAAAGTTTAAACAATATAGGCTCCAACTATCATCAGCTCCAGGCCGCCGGAGGTTGTAGGTGGGTGTGTCTGAGCCGAGGTGGCTCTGCAATGCTCTGGCAGGGACAAAGAGAAAAGCTTTATGTCTTACAGCTCCTGTCACACTTCACCCCGGGCACCTCCCGTCATGGGACACAGAGGGACACTCAGACCTGCACAGGACCCAGCCCTCTCCAGGCCCCTCCTGCAGGCCCTGCCTGAGGCATCACCCACCGCGGAGCTCTCCCGCAGGGACTGTTCAGAGCAGCGGGAGCTTCAGCAGCCAGCCCGCGCGGGCACCTCTCCCACCCCCGGTCTCCGCGTCCGGCTCAGCAGCTCCCTCCCCGCGCGTCTGTCCGTCCGACCCGCTTCCTCCTCCGCGTGCTGCGGGCAATCCCTTCCCCGGAAACCCAGGCTCGCCCCCCGCCCCGAGCTCCGGCTCGGCAGGCTCCGTTCCGGCCGGCCCGCGCCATGGAGCGCTCCGAGGCCTATGGCTTCTCCGCCGCCATCAGCGGCGCCTTCCTGCTCTCGTGCCTGCTCTTCTCGGCGCTGAACCGCGAGCAGCGCGCGCCCTACATGGACGAGGCCTTCCACGTCCCGCAGGCGCAGGCCTACTGCGAGGGCCTCTTCCAGCAGGTGCGTACGGGGCTCCCCGGCGGCCCGGCCCCGCCCCGCTTCCCCCAGCACCGCCACATCCACCCCCGCCGGGGCCGCTGCCGAGCCCCGGACCAGTGTCACCCCCTACCCAGGGTGCCGCCTGCCCCGCTAGGCGGGCCCCAGCTCCCCCCGCGGCTGGCGGGATCCCGGCAGCCCCTCCAGCAGGGGCACGGGTCGCCGTCGTGACTTCCTCCCGCAGCCTGCGGAGAGCCTGCTGGTGCGCTCGGCTTGTCTGTGGGCAAATACCGCCCAAACCCGAGTGTTTCCATTTCCACCGACCTGTGTGGAAACACAGCCCCGCCATAGACTAGAATGGCAGGGTTGGAAGGGACCTCAGGAGGTCATCTAGTCCAACCCCCTGCTCAAAGCAGGACCAATACAGATTTTTGCCCCATATCCCTAAGTGGCCCCCTCAAGGATTAAACTCCCAATTCTGGGTTTAGCAGGCCAATGGTCAAACCACTGAGCTGCCGGCTGGGAGCATAGTGCTCAGACAGGCCTGGGAGTTGGAGCTGTCATGGGTAGGGTGACCAGACAGCAAATGTGAAAAATCGGGATGGGGGTGGGGGGTAATAGGAATCTATAGAAGAAAAAGACCCAAAATCGGAACTCTCTCTATAAAATCGGGACATATGGTCACCCTAGTCACGGGTGCCAGGCTGCAAGCCCTGGACGTCCCAGCTTGAGGTAGACTCTCACGGTGCCCTGTTCCTTATCTCCTCTCCCTCTCCAGTTACACTCAAGTGAAGGGAATGATAATACTCAGAGCACTATCCTCCTGTAGTTTCTCTGTCGCCATCTTGGCATGGTATAATACAATGCGTTATGGTACCTCCATAGGTGCTGGGGATGCTGCAGCACCCCCTGGCTTGCAGCGGTTTCCATCATATACAGGGTTTACAGTTTGATGCAAGGGCTCTCAGCACCCCCACTATACAAATTGTTCCAGCACCCCTGGATACCTCTTTGTTTTTTGGTATCAGTCATTGGTCTTTTTGGATGGGAGTGGTGGAGCTGTTTTTGGCTATGTCTACACACTAAGCGCCACAGGCGGGGTGTGTAGAGTGTCTTTAGCTACAGGGCACAGTGGAAAGCAGACTTCACCCACAGTATGGTGTATATAGCTATGCATATCAGTAAAAGGCTCTGGTGGCATTGGCAGGAAAAGGCTTCAGCAGCTCACCACTGCTGCAGCTGTTCACTGTGATGAGGAAAGACTCTGGCGGGGGGGATGCAATAGGAAAAGTAGGCTTTCCCTGCTGCCTCCTCCCTGCTAGAGTCCTTCCTAGCTGCAGGGAAAGACGCTAGCAATGGGGAGCCGGAGGAGTCTTTCCCTGCTCCTGAAATCTCTCCCTGTGGCAGGGAAAGACTCCAACAGCATGGAGCTGCCGGGTTCTTTCCTCGCTGCCTCCCCCCTGCCAGAACCTTTCCCTGCTGCGAGAGTCTTTTCCTGTGGCCCGGAGAGGCTCCAGCAGCAGTGATGCATGGCTTGGGCAAGTAGAGAGCCATGCAGGGTATGTACTCGGGTACTTACTAACACCGTTCAGGTGTGTCTTTACTTGCCTGAGCCGTATCTTACCATCTGTGCTGCTATATATACCCGTTCTAGGGGGGCTACCTGTGTATTTATTCTATATGCCACAGAAAGAAATGTGCAGTGTAGAATATATGCCTCCTATCTGCTGGAGCAGATTAAACTGCTTTGGCACTCAAATGATGTGATAAGTGGAGATGAGCTTTTAACAATTCTTGCTAGTTGGTGGACTGCACAAATTATTTCTGAGGGGGAGCAATTGTCAGGCCTTAGCTATCGACAGAAAAATGTGATATAATTATAGTCATAATTTCCCAGCTAATAAGTGCTTGTTAATAACAATAGTTTGAGGAATGCATGCACAGTACTTATGTTTCATTTAAGGGTGACCACAAAGAAGGAAAATATTGCTTGGGCCCTTTTTTGTTTATGATATATAAAGAAAGCTTGGAATTCTTTTTTAAATTAAGGATTTTTTCATGCTTGTTATTTTTACTTAAGATATATCAGCCATACCAAGAATGGTCTGCCCTGAGTTTGGAT
Organism: Terrapene triunguis; assembly: GCF_002925995.2. Classification (NCBI taxonomy): domain Eukaryota; kingdom Metazoa; phylum Chordata; order Testudines; family Emydidae; genus Terrapene; species Terrapene triunguis. Next base: position 25,217,800 of record NW_020664419.1, on the reverse strand, counting down.
AAGCTGGGGAAATAGATGGTAATTGTTCTCAAAGGTTACAGAGGGGTAGAAAAAAATGGAGGGGAAAAAAAAGATAAAGTAAAAATGAAAGAGAATAAATCTACCCTAGACATCATTGACAAAGAGAAATAAAGGACAAAGGTAGAGGGAATGGGGAAAAAAGAAAACAAAATCAAAACCATTTAGTCCACCTTCTGCCAGGATTGCAGGGTTATTCCATTTAGAAAATCTATCCAGTCAATCTCCAAAGCAACTAGGCATCTACCACTTATCTATCTCTTTTCTTCTAGTTGTCTGTTAGGTATTAACAAAAACTAAGATTTTAAACAGTCTGAATAGATGTCTGGTTTCTACTTGCAGTCAAGTTTCACTTGCTTGGTGCACTTGATGACATAGTCCTCTGGTTGGTTAGTTGGTTGTCCATAAAGTTTTTAAGAAAACTATTATGGTAGGGAAACCTAAATGTCTAGTCATGTTAAAAAAACAAAACAAGCAGAAAAATATACTTTTTTATGGATGGGTTAGTGGAGAGGGAAACATTTGTATATAGCACAAAGAAGCAAAAAAAGGGCACAGGTGCAATTTCTTTTCCTTTTCATGTTGTCTTCAGCTCTTCCAGACAAAAATGATTGTTTTTTTATAAACCAAAATCCATACAACCCTAAAAAAAATTAAAACTTTTTTTTGTGATTGAATGTAGAGTGAGACTGTTTTTGTTTACTGATCTGACTAATATTGACTATAAAGATAACCAATAACTTAATGGAAAATTAATGAGTTGGAGAGTAAGATAGAACTGCTTATCAACCTATTATTGTTTTTAATTGTTTCTGTGATGCATCTTTGGGTTTTCCCAATCCTTCAATCCCCTGTTTGTTTGGTTTTTTTTTAAGTGGGACCCCATGATCACTACATTGCCTGGCTTATACTTGATGTCTGTTGGAATAGTGAAACCTGCAGTTTGGCTCTTTGGATGGTCTGGAAGTGTAGTGTGCTCTACGGGAATGCTCCGATTTATTAACCTCCTTTTCAGTGTTGGGAACTTCTACTTACTGTATTTGCTTTTGTGCAAGATACATCATAAAAACAAGGTACACTCCGAATCCATTAGAATTACATACAGTAATACATACAGTTTTTTGATGAGACTCTAAGCTATTCCCTTACTGTATGAGAAGTTTCAGATCTCTTTGGTTTTATGCAACAAATATTTATATCATTTAGATTATTTTACGGGCTCCTTCCTTTTTCTCTAAAAACAGGTTTTTCCCTCTCCCTTAGGGGCTTGATCCTGTAAAGTTTTACACTTTACACATTTGAATAGTCCTATTCAAGTTAATGGGACTACTGTATTTATAAAGTTAATATTAATAGATTTTTATAGCCTGAAAGGGACCATTATGATAATCTAGTCTGACCTACATTCCATAGGCCTTAGAACTTCACGGAGTAATTCCTTCATCAAGCCCATAACTTGGGGTTGAGCTAGACTAGTGATACTCAGATTGAGGCTTGTGAGACCCAAGTGTCTTTTTAATGTGTCTTCTCTGACTCTTTGCAGCACATAATATTAAAACACTGTGTGATTTAATTATTAACCAATCTAAGTTATTAACCAATCAGGATGCTTTTACTATGTTATTAACCAATTGTAGTTGATAAAATAATAATACTTGGTCAGTCATTTTGCTGTGAGAATAATTTTATATATACATACACACACATACACAATATTTCCCCTGTCATACTATTTAAATATGAATATATAGTACTATAGCAAACAAAACAATGAATTCACACTACTGTGGTTCTTTGGGGTAATGTTAATCACTAATTTGGCTCCTGAACCACTGAGGTCTGAGTATTACAGAGCTAGAACTTACTGTCTGGAAAAACATCTAATTTTGATATAAAGATTTCAAGTGACATTTCTAGGTAAATTGTGCTAGTGGTTAATTACCGTATTTAAAAACGTGCACTTAGTTCTAGTCTGAATTTGCCTAGCTTCAGCTTCCAGCCTTGAGATCAATTTATGCCTTTGTTGGCTAGATTAAGGATCCCTTTATCATCAGAAATCATCTCTCCATGTAGATATTCTCAATCCAGGATAAAGTCATCTCTTAAAAAACACATGCATAAATCTTTACAAGGTCAGGGTCTAATTGAATTATTTATTAATTCTTTTGGAATAGCTTTGATTTTATATTTGTAGGTGGAAATATAAATATAAAGTAACTTGTATAAGTGAAAGCGTTGGCTTTAGTATTTTCAACTGGACTTTTTTTTTCAAAGTTTCTTTACTAGTTTATAAAATAATAATGAAAAGGAAAATAACCACAGATTAAATACGCTTAAATGACGCTCTGTGGCCAGTTTCAGCAGAAGTTATGGTAACTGTGCTGTCAGAGAATGGTGCATTTTGGATGTCATAGGGAACTGGAGTAAGATAGTTGCAGGATAGGGGCCTTAGATATGCCATGACAGACACTATATAAACACCTAAGATAGAATTGAAATTAATGTAATTTTCCTATTTTCTTCACAGTTTACTTTTAAATCACCAGCAGTGCTCTAATATTCTACATTCTTATATTTCTCTTACGCTTTATTGTCTTATGTTCCATATTAGTGTAGCAGAAGGTTGACAATGAATTGAGTGCAGTGTGCATACTGGTGTAATAAAAACTGATTCTACTCAGAAGATATGCTGTTTTATGGTACTGAGGATTCTAAAGAATGGGACCCTTTAAATAATTGTGATTTTTGTTCTATATTACTATATTACTGATAGTTTTTTTTTCTCCCTTTCTCTAGACTGTGTCTGGTTTCCAGAGAATCTTATCTACGTTAACCCTTGCAATGTTTCCTACCCTCTATTTTTTTACATTCCTTTATTATACAGACACAGGATCAGTGTTTTTTACTCTGTTTGCATATTTAATGTGCCTTTATGGTAACCATAAAACTTCAGCCCTACTTGGGTTTTGTGGCTTTATGTTTCGTCAAACAAATATTATATGGACTATTTTCTGTGGGGGAAGTGTGGTTGCACAAAAGCTAAGTGAAGCCTGGAAGACAGAATTACAGAAGAAAAAAGAAGAAAGGATTTCAGCCATGAAGGGATCATTTTCAGAATTAATCAAAGTATTACAATTTCTTACTGAGTACATCATGTCATTTAAAAACCTAGTAACTCTTATTGTTCTGACCTGGCCGTACATCTTCTTAGTAATTGTGTTCTTTGCATTTGTGGTAATCAATGGTGGAATAGTTGTTGGTGACAGGAGTAGCCATGAAGCCTGTTTCCACATCCCTCAGCTGTTCTACTTTTTTTCCTTTACTCTCTTTTTTTCCTTTCCTCATCTAATGACACTTAATAAAATTGGAAATTTCCTTCAATCAGTACGGAAGCACTTGATTCAATATAGCATACTCATTGCCATCTCTTTATTCCTGGTCTGGAAATTTACATATGTTCATAAATACTTGATTGGAGATAACAGACATTACACATTTTATGTATGGAGAAAAGTCTTCCAAAGACATGACCTTGTGAAATACATATTTGTTCCAGCCTATATATTTGCTGGCTGGAGTTTGGCTGACTCTCTGAAATCAAAATCTATTTTCTGGAACTTAATATATTTTGTATGTGTATTTGCTGTCACAGTTCCTCAAAAGCTACTGGAATTTCGTTACTTCATTTTGCCATTTTTAATATATAGGCTCAATATTCCAGTTCCACCTCTTTCCAGGCTTCTTCTTGAGCTGACTTTATATGTTGTTGTGAATGCAGTAACCTTTCATCTATTTCTGAACAAAACATTTCAGTGGCCAAATAGTGAAGAAATCCAGAGGTTTATGTGGTGATTTTGTACTCTTAAGAAGACTCAATTCTGTGCCTTTTCTGCAATGAATAAGTGACTACAGGTCCTAAAATTAAGTAAAGTGTATTGCTATGTGTAACTTTTCTGTGGACAGCATAGGGCAGGGATTGGCAACCTTTGGCCCGTGGCCCGTCAGGGAAATCTGCTGGCGGGCCGGGACAGTTTGTTTATCGGCAGCGTCCGCAGGTTCGGCTGATCGCAGCTCCCACTGGCTGCGGTTCACTGTTCCAAGCCAATGGGGGCTGTGGGAAGTGGCGTGGGCCGAGGGATGTGCTGGCTGCGTGCCAAAGGTTGTCGATCCCTGGTGTAGGGACTGAAGTGAGTTGGATGTTTATATTCCTGGAAATGAATATGAGATCTGATTTACTCTTTCTACATGATAGGGTATTACACCAAATTTATAAGGCTATAGGGTCCTGGATTTAATAAATATGGCATCAGGGAAAATTCAGAAGTGTTTCCAAACATTCTGCAATTAATGTGAAATGAGGGAGATGTTTACAGTCATAATTCATAATAATAATGTTGTTCTATGGTAAATACTTATAAAACTGTGTATCCTCTAGTGGGGGCTCTGGAAAAAGATTTATCTGCTATTAGACACCAAGGAAAAAAGTAACTGATACTTGGAAATGTTGGAGTAAACGTTAAATTCTTGGTTGGAGACCAGCACAAATAAAACTTAAAAAAAAATTGCAAATTAATTGGTAAGCATTCTGATTTCAGGTTGTAGGGTTTTTTCCAAAGTATTTCAGCAGTTAAATATTTATCTAAGTTATGACCGGTTTTCATAAACAGTAAAAATCTGCAGCGTAGGTCATTTCCATCCATATCTGTTAGAGATCAGGGATTAAATCCAGGGAAGCCAGGATTTCACCCCAGATTCTTCAGGGGTAAAATTTTTAAAGTTCCTACTTCCCAATGACTTTCAGTGAGATTTAGGCTGCTAAGTGCCTAAGTCACTCTTGAAAATGTGACCTAGGCTTCTAAGTCACTTAGGTGTTTTGAACATTTTACCCCAGATCAATATTTATAAACTCATAATGGATGAACCTTCTTTTTGAGAAATAAATGTAATTGTACAACAAAAGATAAATTGCATTTGATAACATGACGTGTTCAAAAGGGAGCAGTTTCTAAAACACATCATTACACTGTGGAGCTTAGTATAATGAACACTCTTTAAAATAATAGGCTTTCTATGTCCTGAGGTTATGTGCTTAACAAGTTTGCACTTAAGTGGGATGTAAGTGTTCTCCCAAGTAGAACTGATTGTTTCTAAGAGCTGACATATAATCTTAAAAAAGTACCAATGGCATTATTTAATTGTATTTTTACATGTTTTTCATATATATAGAAAGGTGTACTGTATATGGAAATTTTTGTTTTTAAAAAAGCACCTTTGTGTATTTTCAGAATCAAAGAACGCTGTGTTTTTTCCCCTCAGTAAATTACTTTAATTAGACTTGCAAGTATTCTTTGGACATTTCTAATAGCTTATAAAGCAGCTTTATAAATAAAATGCCCAAGAGTGAAGTGTCTCCAAGCTACTCTCTGTTCTGGGACTGAAATATTGCAGTCAGGTCTGTGTACTCACAGCAAATTCAGCCTATAAAACCTATATGACCGCCATTCCAGTTATTCTGAAATGGAATTGTTTCTCAGAAGGTCAGAGCTGTGTAGTTACTGACCCACAGCTGTCATTTCTCAGCTGTGCAGCATGCCAAATGTTGCACTCTGGCTCGGAATCCCATCCCATCCATACTCGCCCACCACTGCCCCACTTCTCTTGAGAAAGACTTAGAGCCATCCTTCAGTGAGTAATTTCTTTGAGTATTGTATTTAAAGCACTCCCCTGCTTCCTGCTTTCTTTCTTGCCCTGCCTCCAATAACAGTAATTTATTGTTAATCTGTATGTAGCATTTGAATAGGGAAGCCCACTCAGATACTTCCACATGACAGAGCCAAGTAGGAAAGAGATAGCAGAAGCATGAACTGGGTTGCATTTCAAGCACCTCCACACATCATTACCTCCAAGCCCAGCCCATACCACTGTCTTAATTTATGATTTCAGTTTGACAGTTAATGGGAGAGAATCATTCATGGCTCCCATCATTCTGCTTATTTAATTAAAACAGTAATTAATGTTATTATGTAAAAGGTGTGTGTGTAAGCTTTAAATACAACTTTAAACACACACTCCTTAATTTTGGTGTGGGGGGAATGGAAGGGCTAACCATGGGGGTTCAAGTAGTTTTTTGGCTAGAATTCTAACCTCTTCCTGATTGAGCTTTTGTGAATGTATGGGTTATGGGATAGCTGGCTTTTCCTTGATTAGATTAAAGGAGAGTGGGTCTGAATTTAAATAGTCCATGTACACTTATTTTCTGTGTAGATCTCTCTTGATATTGTGATATCTAAATGCCTTTCAGATAAACATAAGGATTGAGAGAGCTCAGTTGGGTTTCAGCTGTAAAGAAAAGAGTGAATTTAAATATAGAAAAATTGTGATGCAGTCATATTCTTCTGGTCCTGTAAAGAGAAGGGAACCCAATATAGAAGCCCCCTGAACTCCGAGCACCATGCATTTTCTGATGAGCCTTTTAGTACAGGATATTAGTAATCAAGCAGTTCATGAATGACTTATACATAGGTCTTAGGAACTACTTAAAATAAAAAGGATGAAGTTTACAAACTGAAACATCTCAACATTTTAACACCATGGATTTTCTTCCCCAGTGAAATGTGTTAATTGCATTTTGAATGAATACTATAGGGTGCTACTTCCTGTTCTTGATGCTCTGAAGTCTCCCTAGCCTCTGTTTGCCAGATGCTGGGAATGGGCAAAAGGATGGATCACTTGATGATTACCTGTTCTGTTCATCCCTCTGAACCATCTGGCATTGGCCACTGTCGGAAGACAGGATACTAGCTAGATGGACCATTGGTCTGACCCAGAATAAATGGCCGTATTTATGTATCTTACTAATTTAGAAACAGGATTGAATTGAAATACTTACATTTTCATTTAAAAAAAAAGGCATTTGGCATTCTTAACAGCTCACAGCTCACTGTTAAGAACAGCTCACTGTTCTTTCAAATAATGTTCCCAACCAGGGGAGTTTTGGTATTCATGCATTAGTAAGTTACTAAAACAGAAAATGAGAGAGAGACATTAAGGCTTTCAAAATACATTCACTTTGTATACATATGTATACATATACATCACTTTTGCTGATGAGCTAAAGGCTCTTTATTGGATTTAATTCAATTTCTTCCTGAACAGCAAATTTAGAAAACAAATGTAACATTATTTTAGCAACACTGTATTTTTCAGAAATAGAGATGGTCGTAGTCACAGTGCTATCAGTTATAAGGAAAGGTTTCAAGACTTACTGAAATCACATTTGAAATTCTGCAACTACCATTAACAATGGCATTGTTTTAATCTATTGTTAGTGGACCAAGGTTCCCTGATTTTAATAATCCTGGAAAAGAATAGTTTCTGTTTTGAAAAATTCTAATCTTTGTCTTTTGCCCCTAAAATATTTCAGTTTTTGAAATTTATTGTGGGAGATAATACCAGCCTGTAATTTTAAAAACAGAGGGGCACATCCTCAGCCCCAAAATATCTTGTAGGTGAAATGATTTACTGAAGCATTATAAAAATGAATTACTGTAAATGTTTCTAATGAGGCATCCATTTAAAAAATAATTTAATCATGCTAATTTGTTGAAGCAGGTGATTTTGTCCAGGGTGGCAGCTAACGTCATGTTTTAGCAGCATCCAAAAGCGGTAGCTCTAGATTGATTGCTTTTTTTTTTTATTAACTAGGAAAGTGAAGGGTGATCTTCCACAGTCAATATTAGGAAAATCAAAATAACTTGCATCTCAGACAACAGAGAAATATATAGAGAAAAGACTGAGTTTTGAACCTTTGAGGTTACTTCTGCTGAATTATACATGAGGGGAAAAACATGTGGATCCTCTTAGCTCCACAATGTATGTAGTTTAAAGTCAAGAGAAGAACAGGTACAATTGATTTAGCTACAATAATATGTTTGCTTTATTATAATGTGGGAAAATATAGCACATATTTTACATAAAAATAATTGTTGTGATCATCAAATAGAGGCTGAACTACAGGATGGCTTTGCATACAGTTCTTAATCAGAAAATGAGATTGTTGTTTCAGAAGATTTACAGGGGTCTTTTGGACAGCAGTGTGTGACTAGTCCTGTAGGAGTAATTCTATTTTCTTTTGCTTAGAAGTGTTACTTGACTTGCCTCATTTCTCTTTAATCCTTCAACAACCCATAACATTGGTTAATTTTGGATGCAAAATCTACTATAGATAGGTGCATTTGTAAAATTTTCTTTATTGGAGACTATACTAATAACTTTTGATAGTAAATAGCTCATACCATGTACATAATTTCTGGTCAGAATTATTCTCTGAAAATGATGTAGCCCATTTCTGTAATCTTTGAGGAGGTATGGTTAATTTTGTTTTGTGATACACACTTTTAAAAATCCTCACAAGGTGGCAGTCTTGAACCATCTTTTTCAAATTACTAGATATTTATTTTAATGATATTTGAATTACAGTGTCATGTTTCCTACCTTAGTTCGTGTTCGAGAGTTAAAACATTTAAAGTACTTTAGCACATATCCTTATGTAATTTTTTTCAATAACTTGTGTAGCTACAATGTTTGTGTTCTTAATTTGTTAACTTTTTTGTTAGGATTTTAAAAGCCATGTATTTTTGCTTATTATTTTAAAAATATTTGTTTTAATTCTAGCAAGATTTGGTATACTGTGTCTGTGAAATCCTTGATCTCTTTTCATACTTGATATTAGAAGAAACAGAAATTAAGCCTGAAAGCTCACTATTGAAATGAGGTACTTATTTTACATAGTATTTTATGGTGTGTAATGTCAAAATAGCTTTTTAGTAGGAAACCTGTTTAATTTCCTAACTGATTTCTTGAATTAACTGTTTCCCCCATCTATATTTTAGACAGAGAGCCATTCTTCCATACCTGAGATACAAATACAGCAAACAGACACATTGAGAAAAGAAAGCAAAGTAATTGTGTTTGTAAGACTGGCACAGGTGGTGTCTTCTTTTGGTTGGACTATGTGCTTTTGAAAAATGTATACTCAAAGGGCTTTGAGACATATGGTAGACTTAAAATGTCACTTAATTTTTGGTGTACTTGAAATATGTAGAGCCAGGGAGTTCTCAAGAATATTTGCCTGCATATCTCTAACTCTTGTGCTGTATTAACAATCTTAATTTTTTTAAAAAGTTTTGGCTCACTAATGTATATATTTTGCTTTAGTGTCTGCCCCTTAGGTGCATTTCAGTGAATTGTACAACATTTGCTTACAAAATATCCTTAGTAAGAGTGGTTTAGAGCTCAGCCAGCATAACCAGATGGGTTCTGCTCACCCTTTCTAGCAATAAAGTGTTTGTTTATAAGGCATGAATGCTTTCCTAGCCCAGGCATATGGACATTTGGATCTAGATAAAATGCCTGTGGGGCTTCACTTTTCATCTCTAAGGACTTTGCAATGTGCTGAACTCTTTGAACTTCCTTTTCTTCAGTGAGAGGTTGAGATGCTCCTTGCAGGAGCTAAAAGGAAAGAATGAGATTTTTCAGAAGGAAAACATTATTGTAATCTTGTTACAGATGGAATGAGAGTTGGTACTAGGAGCAGAAGTGGAAGGAGGTGATTCATGCTGGTTTTCGGATACCTTCTCCCATTGGTGGTGCACAATGATTGGGTCATGTATATAACCACATGGGGGAATTTGTCAATCTACTTGTGGTTGAGAGCATCTGGAACTTTCCCTTTGGAATGGGAAATACTCCTGGAACAGGTCTGCTCACTTGTGTGACTGACCTCACTGAATGTTTGTTTTGTAATAGTTCATCAAATTATTTTTCTTGTATTTAACTATAGTTGTTTTAGTAATCTGCCTCTTTGTTTTCAAGAAAAGTAGTATGCTAATTGGACTTGTGACTGCCATGTTTTTGTTATATATTTTTTCATATTGTTCATCATCCAAAGACTAATGTAGGTGTTTTATAAAGTAATAAATAAATACAAATTCCAAGTCTATTTTTATATATGTGTGTGTGTGTGTATATATATATATAATCTCCCTTTCAAAGATGTCTAGCCATGAGCATATCGTTTTTCTGTGTTTTTAAATAAATGGTTCTTTGCATATTTTACCAATTTTTGGCATTGTGTGCACTGTATGTTTGATTAAAATTGCACTGAATTCATTAACAATATTGTACATCTTTTCAGTGATGTAATCACTCTTTAGCTACCTTCATATCTGTTTTAATAAGATGTGAATTCCATTTGTCCCCATCAGGTCTCCAAAATATATTGTTGTGGTGGGGTAGTCTGCCCCTTAAGGGCATTTCAGCTACCAATCAGTCCTCCCTATCACATGCATGGCCTTTAAGAGCTTGGGGGTGGTCTTACACATAAGGACTGAGAAGATAGGACAGAGGGGAAAAGGGTCCTGGGGAAAAAATAGCAGTTGAAAGGAATCCCATTAGTGTATCTTTAAGGACCTGGAGCCTTGCAGAGAAGGTGAGGCAGGGATCCCCTCTCACCCAGGCAATAAGAAATGACGTGGGAGCAGGAGCCAGCATAGTGCTGTCTCCTCCCACACAGCAGGGCAGGTGACTAGATACTGTAGGGAGAAATAAGGCTTCTGCAGGGCCCCTGAATGAGCAGGGAGAAGATAGCCTCAGGGAAAGGTCTGCCTGTTGAGCCCTTCCAGCCTGAGGAGGAAGGACTGATTTGTAAGTGGGCCCAGCTGGGGGAGAAGCTGGCTTAAGCCCTGCAGCTGGCATGAACCACAGCTCCAGCTCTGTAGAAGAGAGCTGTGAGAAACTATAAGCACAATTTTGAAGACAGTCTAGCAGGTGCCAGAGAAGCTGAGGGGAGGTCTATTTTTGTCGTGATCTGCTTTTGGGGTTGAATAAACTAGACACTTGAAGGGTGCTGTTCAATGTACAAGCCTCATGGGACTAATTAAAAACACCTGGGAAACTGAGGTAGAGGTGCAATAGCAGCCCTGTACTGAGCTGCTGGGGGTGCTCCAAAGGTGAGGGGCCCCCACTACAATTGCTATAGAAAAGCTTGTCATTTACCCAATGTAAATAGAATATTTTTGATGATTAAAATTACAGCCTTTGTGGATAGCAGACTATTGCTTAAAACCCAGCTTGATTTAGAATACACAAGTCATGTCAATTTTATTGGGATCTCTTCAGATATCTAAAAATGAGCAGTGACTGGTGGAATTAGTATTTATAGGGGGCTTCAAGAGAACACCAGTAAGGGATGTTGTTGATTTCAGAGCTGGCACTCTGTTCTCTGAACTGAAGAAATGCTACGACATTGTGTTATGGAGCATGCTTTTTGTAGGAGTAAGAACATTAACCCCTGTCTTAGGCTAATTGCAACTTGGGTAATTAGGCTTTTTAAATTACACTTGCAGTTTGTTGGCTCTTTTTCACTTCCTGCTGTAAGCAGTTACATACAGTTACATTGCTGACACATTTCACCCCAGAGGTTCTACATTTCAGTAGTGTTTATTATAACAGTGCCCAAAAGCACTGATCAGGATGTGGGCACATATGGTACCTGCTAAAGTAACACAGAGGAAGACACAGTTCCTTCCCCAAAGGACTAAGGCCCAGATCCACCAAGGAATTTAGGCACCAAAGTACCAGATTTAAGCACTACTGTAATCCACAAGCCCTCTGTTCAGCTGCTGCCTGACCCTGTAGGTGCCTAAAGTCACTTGGGGCCTAAGTTTTCTTAATAAAGTTCCTCAAATGTCTAAGTTGCTGCCTCTGGGCATGTACACTGCTGCCTCATGCTAGGTGTCCAGATGCCTTTCTCGTTCTTAAGTCCCAGTGCAGTCCACAAACAATGGAAATATTAAATGTTCCTCTGCCTAACTCATGTGTGATCTAATGGGCATGCCTTCCAGAGTGGGCCCCATTCAAAATCTGCTCAGAGGTAGAGGTGTCATGTGATACTATGTCCTATATTCTTCACAGAAATATTGTTATATGATTATAGCATATCTAAGATGTATTTTATGTAAGATGGGTCATGTGAGATATCATTGGAAAGGTTATGAATTACTGATTATGATTATTATATTTGTATGCATGTATCATTTTTGTATCTGACATTAGGAATATTGTCTATGCACCTATTACAAATGTGTTTACACCTGGGGAAAGCCCACTAGACAGAATGCAATCAGTCTAGATTGTGGGCTGGAAAGGGCCATTAGGAAAAACAATAGGTCTTTGAAGATGCTAATCTCTCACCTTCCTGGAAAGCCTTCCTGTGGACACTGCAAACAGACTGAGTTGGGGCTGCAGGGTCATGTTATCACATCATCTGATACTGGACTCCATGATAAAATAGTACTTTTCCACTGACCTGGGGTGGGAATCACACTGGAAGACAAAGGATTCCCGCCATATGTAAAACCTGTTTAAGGCAGGGGAGTGCCATAATTGAGGTTTGTTCTTCACTGAATCCCCACCAAGGATGACTGCTGTTAACATCTAGGAAACAAAGAAGGGGGTGGGGGAGAGAAGGACTGAGCCCAGGCTGGAAGGGTGTCTAGCCTGTGAATGAAATAGCTGAAGTTTTAAGCTGCAGGTCAGTGCAGCTGGCCTTCAAGAATCTCTGCAATCTGCCTAAAACAACATTTAGGGTGAGAATTTGCTACTTATCCCGGTTTCTCTAGTATCTTAAGCTCAGTTTGCAGTTTTGTTTATTTCCTAAGGTGATCTGCTTTGATCTGTTTGCTAGCCCTTATAATCACTTAAAATCTATCTTTTGCAGTTAATAAACTTGTTTTTGTTTGATCTAAAACCAGTTTTTGGAATTCATAACTGGGGGAGGGGGCAAAAGACTGTGCATATCTTCCTCCACATTGAGTGAGGGGGCAAATTTCAATGAGTTTATGCTGTATAGTTCTCTGTGCAGCGCAAGATGACACAATCTTGGTTTTACACTCTAGAGGGGGTGTGCACTTGAGTGCTGGGCAATTTCTTAGCTGATCTTTCCCCTGCAGTGCTGATTTCAGCATCTGTGTGAAACTGCAGCTGGGCGTGTCCCTACCTGTATGTGTGCTGGTAAAGTGCAGTCTGAAGCCTGAGGGCTTGGCTGGCTTGCCTCAGCAATATAGTGTGAAGGGAGCGCAGGCTGGTGGAACAGGTGGCCTCAGTGGTACCCCAGTTTCAAGTGGCATCCTTGGGGAGCCCATCACATGTCCCACCTTACAACTTTTTTCCTCAGTGCTCTAAATCACTGGGAAACACAGGTTCAATTTCCCCCTCTGCTGAAGAAGGAAGAAAGGCTTTGAACAGGGGTTTTCTACCTCTTAGGGGAGTGTTCTAACCACTGAGCTATGGGATATTCTGATGTGGGAGCTCTCCCAGTCCCTCTTGTTGAAGCTGTTCCACTGTGTATGAATTAGTTATTGGGCCAGAGAGAGAGAGAGAATGACACTCTGGCCTGGTGGTTCGGGTGCCCACCTTGGAGATGGGACACCAAGAGTCCAGACCTGCTCCAAATACTGTTTCATTATTTATTCACAGTGGAACAGCTTAATCAGGAGAGACTGAGGGAGCCCCACATCAGAATATCCCATAGCTCAGTGGTTAGAGCACTTATTTGAAGGTGGGGAGCAGGGATCATAGAAAATTAGGATTGAAAGAGACCTCAGGAGGTCATCTAGTCCAACCCCCTGCTCAAAGCAGGACCAACCCCAACTAAATCATCCCAGCCGGGCCTTGAAAACCTCTAAGGATAGAGATTCCCCCATCTCCCTATGTAAGGTGACCAGATGTCCCGATTTTATAGGGACAGTCCTGATTTTTGGATCTTTTTCTTATATAGGCTCCTATTACCCCCCACCCCGGCCCGATTTTTCACACTTGCTGTCTGGTCACCCTATCCAAAGGTAACCCATTCCAGTGCTTCACCATCCTTCTAGTGAAATAGTTTTTCTTAATATCTAACCTAGACCTCCCCAACTGCAACTTGAGACCATTACTTCTTGTTCTGTCATCTGCCACGACTGAGAAAAGCCTAGCTCCAGCCTCTTTGGAACCCCCCTTCAGGTAGTTGAAGGCTGCTATCAAATCCCCCCTCCCTCTTCTCTTCTGCAGACTAAATAAGCCCAGTTCCCTTAGTCTCTCATAAATCATGTGCCCCAACCCCTTAATCATTTTCGTTGCCCTCTGCTGGACTCTCCCCAATTTGTCCATATCCTTTCTGTAGTGGGGGCCCCAAAATTGGACACAATACTCCAGATGTGGCCTCACCAGTGTTGAATAGAGGGGAATAATCACTTCCCTTGATCTGCTGGCAGTGCCCCTACTAATGCAGCCCAATATGCTGTTACCCTTCTTGGCAACCAGGGCACACTGTTCTTGTCCACTGTAATCCCCAGGTCCAGCTTCTCATTCACTGTAATCCCCAGGTCCTTTTCTGCAGAACTGCCGCCTAGCCAGTCGGTCCCCAGTCTGTAGCAGTGTATGGGATTCTTCTGTCCTAAGTGCAGGACTCTGCACTTGTCCTTGTTGAACCTCATCAGATTTCTTTTGGTCCAATCCTCCAATTTGTCTCGGTCACTCTGGACTCTATCCCTACCCTCCAGCATACCTACTTCTCCCCCCTGTTTAGTGTCATCCACAAACTTGCTGAGGGTGCAATCTATCCCATCATCCAGATCATTAATGAAAATGCTGAACAAAGCCAGCCCCAGGACAGACCCCTGGGGCACTCTGCTTGATACTGGCTCCTAGCTAGACATTGAGCCATTGATCACTACCCATTGAGCCCGACAATCTAGCCAGCTTTCTATCCACCTTATAGTCCAGGGGTCTGCAACCTTTCAGAAGTGGTGTGCCGAGTCTTCATTTATTCACTTTAATTTAAGGTTTCGCGTGCCGGTAATACATTTTAACGTTTTTTAGAAGGTCTCTCTCTATAAGTCTATATATCATATAACTAAACTACTGTTGTATATAAAGTAAACAAGGTTTTCAAAATGTTTAAGAAGCTTCATTTAAAATTAAATTAAAATGCCCAGAAAGGTGGCTGGGTGAGGAAACCCTAGAGTTCCAGACAAGGTTTTATTAGGGAGGAAAGAGTTAATAGGTAGGGCTTTGCAGCAGCTGGGGCCCATTAGGCCCTCAAGAAGACAGCCTGGAGCATATTAAAGGAAGAGGAAGTTCTGTGATTGCTGTGAGAAGGAGTTATGTACTTATGCTGAAAGAAGACAGTTGTAATTCTTCCCCAACAGTTGTGGACTCTGTTTAACTCCTGATGAAAAGGGAGGTTTTTCCTACTGTCCTTTCCAGAAGCAAGAAGGAGTGATAGGCTATTAGCTGAAAACATTTTTAGGAAGTATTATAAATGTTCAACTATGTCATTGTTTGGGTTTCTTTGTAATTGATTCATGTTTGTACTTTTGCTCTTTCCTGATGAATAGGAGAAACCAGAGACTTTGCTTGACTCTAAATAAAAGGTTTGGGGATTTTTTTTTTTTTTTTTTTTGGTCTTATGCTCAAGGGGGAACTTTAGGCTTGTGTTCAGGCTAAATGCTACAATTTTTCTGTGTTGATTATAAAATGTTTTTGTTTTGTTTTTTTAAATACCAGAAAGTAGTGCTAAGATTGAGGCTTATCTCCTGCATAACACTAGGCCTTCTTGACTTGAATTACTTCCACATTATGTGAGTGTGTAATGCTGACAGACACTGGTCCTCCGCAGGCAGGATCAAACCTGGGACCCCTGGAGTTAAATGCATGAGCTTATAGCCATATGGCTCTTTGCCAAGACTGTAGCAGACTCATCAATCTCTTGTTGGGCTAGGTGCCCCTAGAGGGGGACAGAGCACCGCACCAAGGAGGCATGGGTTACATGTACTGAGCTTTAATATCTTATGGCTGAGATAGAGCATATCTTCTAGACAAGCATGCACCAAATTTGAAGACTCCAAGTAATGATGAATTCACTATATCACGAAGTATAGATGCCAGTTGGCTTAATGGTCATTGGCTTGGCCTCTAAGTGCTTCAGCACTTAAGTTTTTTATGTGCATTAACTTTTAAGTGCTTCTTTGGCTGACCGATCAGCTACTTTACCTTTATAAGCCTCAGAAGACCTATGCAGGAGAGGAATCCTCCAGTACAACTCTGAACAATCTGGAAATCTACATGATTGAAATGCTTGTTTTTGTGTGAGTGTTCATTTTTGTTTGGTTAACCATCAAATGGTATACATTTTCAGAGTTCCTTCGGTTTCTACAGAGACATCCAGCACCCCCAACTATAAAATTTAATTTTATACTTAAGGTTGCCTTCTGAACATAAGGATTATTTGATTAAAAATTCTCATTAACATTATTAAAGAAACCTTAGTATACAAGTATTGAAATGACCAGTGTATGTAACTGGAATACTTTAGGTTTTTATAGTTGATTAATTCAGTTCATGACTATATTGATATGGAACTTTACCATATACATTCTAGTAACTGTAATGCTGACCTGCATTCTGCTTCTGACTTGTCATGTACATACATTTCAGATCTTGCACCATACTATATTATGGAAGTCCAAAACTCAATTTTGCTTTTGATGAATTCTATAAGTTATCTATATTTGCTCCTGAGGTGTCAAAACATGTTAGTAAGTAATATAAAAGTTTGATCTGGATTTCTTTGCAGTTGATTCACGTCTTGTCTTTACTCTTTACCACAAAGATGTTAGAAACTTTCAAAAAGCTGTTACTTATTATGGAAGTTGCAAATAATTTACTGTGCAAGTCATATGTTATAGCAAACTTGATTCATCCAAATTTTCTTGCTAAACTCTTGGCAGTAAACAAACGTTTAAAGCCTGATGTATGAACTCTTGTAGTCTGCAGCTAACTCTGAAAGCAACTTCTTGTAGTGAATGCTTTTCTTTCAGCAAATAGGTTTAAAAATTTCTGACAGCTTTTGCTATGATGGATTTCCAGTGGTGTATGCTCTTTGATAGTAGTTTTCTGAGCTCTGTTTCACAGAACACTACTTTCCTTACTGAAGTTATATATGGTGGCTCTCAGATAAAGAATTGCATATTTTTATGTTTTTAAAGTGAAAAACTGAAGTGTATCTGCACATATAGAGAATGTATTACGGTGTGGGCATTTTAAAATCATTAGAACTGTCCTAATGCATAGTGCAGGCATACATAAGACAAAACATTTAACTAAAATAATACTAATGGTCCAACCTAAAATGTCAAAGGATATAGATAAAAGCCCCTTCTCCAACCTTGCTTCACCCTATGTTCACAGATACATCATAATGATCTTGTATTGCATTTAAAGAACCTAATCATGCTCCTTTTAAAGTCAGTGATGAACTTCTTAGAATTAGGCCCATAAACTGCAACAGGGAAGAACAATGGTCTAACAGGTTGGAGAAACATTTCAAAGCATTGTTCAGGCTTTAAGTTATGTAACGCTCACTACAATCAATAGGAATCATAGTTAAAATTTGTATAAGTGTGTATAAATAAAATATGTATAAATATCTTCTTGTTGTATGTTTCAGTCTATGCATCCGATGAAGTGGGCTGTAGCCCACGAAAGCTTATGCTCAAATAAATTTGTTAGTCTCTTAGGTGCCACAAGTACTCCTGTTCTTTTTGCGGATACAGACTAACACGGCTGCTACTCTGAAACCAGTTAAAATTTTGTTACTCTGAAAACATATGTGCATTTATAATATGAGCCATCTTCTAGAGCAGGGGTGGAAAAACTTTTTGACCCGAGGGCCACATTGGGGTTGCAAAACTGGATGGAGGGCTGGGTTGGGAAGGCTGTGCCTCCCCAAACAGCCTGGCTCCCGCCCCCTATCTGCTCCGTCCCCCTGACTGCCCCCCTCAGAACCCCCGACCCATCCAACCCCCCCTGCTCCTTGTCCCTTAACTGCCCCCTCCTGGGACCCCCCGCCCCTAACTGCCCCCTCGGACCCCATCCCCTATCCAATCCCCCCTGCTCCCAGGCCCCTGACTGCCCTGACCCCATATACATCCCCACCCCTTGACAGGCCCCCTGGGACCCCATGCCTATCCAACCATCCCTGTTCCCCGTCCCCTCACCACCCCCCAGAACCTTCGCCCCATTCAACCGCTCCCTGTCCCCTAACTGCCCCCCGGGACCCTCCGCCCCTTATACAACCCCCCGGCCCACTTACCACTTACCATGCAGAGCAGCATGTCTGGCTGCCACGCCGGCTGGAGCCAGACACGCTGCCACTGCTCTGCAGGAGCACGCAGCTCCGCCGCCCAGAGCGCTGCCCGTGCGGCGGCGTGGCTGTGGGGAAGGGGGAACAGTGGGGGAGGGGCCAGGGGCTAGCCTCTCCAGCCGGGAGCTCAGGGGCCGGGCAGGACAGTCCAGCAGGCCGTAGTTTGCCCACCTCTGTTCCAGAGCCCTGAACATCCACACCAAAGCAGGGGAAAAGAAAGTACAAATTAAGTTGTCTTTCCCAGCATCCCCACAGGAACTCACCTGAAAGCCTCCTGGATCTGTCATATTCATGGTATTTGAGGTTGCATGTTTCTCTTTCTCAAATGTTTAACTGCCCATGTATTTCCAGTAATGTATCCATTGGTACACACTACTTTTTCTTCTAGAAAATACTTCTCAAGTAACAGTAGAAACTTGCTAAATTTTAGTTCTATGCAAAATATGGAATCACTGGGTCCAAGCAGATAAAATGTCAATGCAGTTCTACCGTCATTTGTAATGGTTTCTCATGAGATGGATCTATTAGCATTGCAATGTTATTTTCACCAATGATGTTATATAATGCAAATCTAAATTAATAGAAACTTGCCCTCTAAAAATGTAATATACAGCATTGTCAATAATTCCCCTTTCAGATACCCCTTCACATGTTTAGATTGCAGGCACAAAGCCCCTCCCCACCACCGACCAACGGAGAAGGACATTAAAGATTTTGGACTTGCTGTGTCCAATTCAGGGTGTATAATGGTCACACCATAATGGAAATAGAAGTCACAGCAGAGAATCTTTGAAATAATACTAGTCCTATGTACAAATACTGACAAGTGCAAAAGAAATACAGAAAATTAAAATGGGTACTTAGCAGCTTTTCATCTGTTAGCTTGGGAGATGACAGACAAAGGAAATACCTTTTGGGTCAGATTTTTAAATGTATTTAGGCACCTAAAGATGCAGATAGAGGCCTAGCTGTGTGCTTAAATACATTTGCAGATCTGACCCTCTGTGGCTGCTCCCTTGCTGGTAGGAGCAAAGCTTTCAGATAGGAATCTCTCCGGTGTCTTGATTTTCATAGCTGTAGTAGTCTTCCCCAGCTGCCTGTCTGGCCCATTTCACCTATGATGAGCTGACAGCCCCTTTGTCATATCCACTGAACAGTACAATCATACATGATGATTGGGCTGAGATTCCACCCTCAAGTAGTGTTATAATCAGCCATGTAATTAGCTCTTAGGGTCTGTCTATGCTGCAGCCAGAGGTGTAATTTTCAGTTCAAGATAGGGTGGCCAGGTGCCCAGTTTCTGACTGGAAAGTCTGGTTGAAAAGGGGACCTGACCATGTCCGGTCAAATCTACTGACCAGACACCAAAAGTCCAGTTACTCTGCATAGGAGAGGCAGGGAGGCACCGGGTCATCACCCATGCCAGCCCCTACTCAGCCGAGGCTGCCTCCTACCTGCGTTGGGTGGCTGCAGCTCCCAGCCGCAGCTCCGCAGGTGAGTCCCTCCTGATCCGGGGAAGGGGGAAGAGCAGCGAGTGCCATAGGAAGTAGGGGAAGAGGAGTTTACAGGGAGTGGGCCTTGGGGAAGAGGCGGGGCTGGGGAGGTTGCAGCACTGCTGCTGGAGTGTCCATCTTTAAATATTACAAAGTTGGCAACCCTAGAAGGCTCAAGTAGACATACCTGTGTTAGCTTCAGTCAAGCTAGCATGCTTAAAAATAGCACTGTGGCTGCAGCTATGCCTGTGGGGCATGGGTTAGCTGTCCAAATTCCTACCATGGGGGTCAGGTAGGATTGTAGTCAGGTGGCGTGCAGCTATGCTGCTATTTTTAAGTATGCTAGCCTGATCAAAGATACCATAGGTACATCTACATGAGCTGGAAATTCTACCCTCGGCTGCAATGTAGGTGTACCCTTAGATGATCATGACCCAAGCCTGGCTTCCTCATCTGAATCAGGCACAACTTCTACAGCTGCTTACTCTGTCCCATTTTTAGGTGCCATGGCAATCTACCAAATTCCACTTGACTGTCACGAGACCCTAGATGCCTGAACTCACTCACCACCTAAGTTTTGCAATAGACGTTCCCTCAGTGCCTAAGTTTCTGCCTCTGAGCATGTGTGCTGCTGTTTCACTGTAGGCATCCAGTCACTTATCTCCCACCAAAGCCCCAGAGCGCTTCACAAACGGTGGGGGAAATAGATGGAGGACTGCCTGTCTCCCCCATGAGGTCTTGTCTGGTAGATGTACTCAGAGCTGCCTAGACCTACGCAAAACATCTTGGGGGGGCAGGGAAGAGAAGGCCCTCTCTTACAATGTTTAGCCCAGTGATTAGGTACTTAGCTGGGAGGTGGGCGACTCCTACTTCAATCCCCCTTCTGTCTGATGAGAAGGGATTTGAACAGGGTTCTGCTACCTCTTAGGTGAGTGCCCTAACCACTAGAGCAGGGGTTCCCAAACTATGGTACGTGTACCCCTGGGGGTATGTGAGACATCTCTGGGGGGTACACGGGAGATATTGTTTAATGGTGGATTTTATCTATTAATTTTATTTATTGCATTTTCATAATAGAGCTTTAAAACTATGGGAATTTATTATATAAAATACAGTAGTTAATTTACATCAAGATGTACCAATGCGAACACAGATACACTGATGTACAGAGCCCTACTTCCAATCACCGTACAGCGTGGGTTCAGTTGCCCAGCAACTGTCCATTCTAACCTAGCTCAGAACTTAGTCAGGGTTTTTTTCAGTTGTATATGTCGCATTATAACTATATCTGTTCGTAACAGAGAAATATGGACAGGTGGCTAAAAACAGGTAGTGTTAAGAAGAACACATAAAGTGTCAGTGATGAGAAGGGATGGGGTATGTGGTCAGCTGGTAGGTCTGGAAGGGGGTACACAATAAAAAAAAGTTTGGGAACCTCTACACTAGAGTATAGAGTGATTCTCACTCTTCTCTGGCCCAATTAATATTTTAATTATTTAATTAAAGTGGAATAGCTTCAATAGAAGAGATTGAGGAAACGCCACACCAAAATGACTAGAGGGCAGGGATTAGGGCACTCATCTCAGATATAACAGATCCCTTTTCATATCCCTTCTCCTTATGAGGCAGAAGGGGAATTGAATCTAGGTTTCCTACATCCCAGGTGAGTGCTCTAACCACTGGACTAAAGGTTTTAAGGGAGGTTGGTCTCATCTGTTTTCCCCCAGCTGTTTTGTCCTACTGGAGCAGATGCCACACAGGCGTTAGGCAGTCAAACACCTCTCTTCCCTGGGTTTGTGGATTGCAAGCAGAGATAGGTGCCTCCCTTCAGCCTGGACTTAGGCATCTAGCTCTGTGAGGGGGGGCAGAGTTTAGGGCACAAGCTTCTTGTCAGCACAGCTCTTTCACTAGCTTAGGCAGCTCCCCACCTAGCATGCTGACTTGTGGATTGTGTTCCGAGGTACCTATCTCTCTCCATTCATCGAATAGGCAACCTAAGTGCCTAATTCTGACTTAGTGGATCACAGTGTTATTCTTGTGACTTTCCCCGCCCCCAGGTGCCTAAAAGCATCTCAACACTTAACTCTCATCTGTAACTTTGAAAAACACCCTTTTAGTCATCTTTGAAAACCTCAGGTTTATGGCCTTATACAAGCAAAAAGCAACTTCTGGGTCTCAAAAGATTCACAAAACTCCATTGAAAATAATAGCAGTTTTGTTGCTAAATCTCCTAATCAAGTTTGAAAATCTCAACCAAAATTAGCCAAATCTGAAATACTGTCTTAAAATCCTCAGTCAATATGATTCCTATTATAAGAGCACCATACAGTCAGCAACATGATCATATTTCATCTCAGTAACTCCAGATGTGGATAAATATAGAGAGACTATAGAGCGGAGTGAAAGAGGGGGAGTTGTAAGGGCTGTGAAGGAAAAGAAAAGCTAAAATAAATTCCAGTGGCCCCAACTTGCTCAGAGCAAATAAACAATTAGATCCCGGTGCTGTTATTGTGATTGTGTTTTTGAGGCTCTGATGTTAGGACAATGAAGTGTAGGGAAATCTACCCAGAATGTTCATGAAAATCAAAGGAGCAAACGACTTTAGCTGGCCCTTCTCTTAATGTCTCTGTCTAAAACAGAATATGCTAAATGCTGCTCAAATAGAGTGAAAATGGACATGGGAGGCAAAGATATGTCAAGTAAGCACACAATGCTTTTGTTCTTTCTCCTTACTGCTGTTATTGTTTGAGTCCTGCATTGTTTCCTATTCAACAGTTGATACTAGATGATATTTATGCACACAAGGACATTTTTGCATTACAAATATTAGTAGAAAATCAAAACTACTTTGCATTGCTGCATATACATATGTCCTTATATGTGGAATAAAAGAAAATATACTGTTTCTCCTATCTCAAGGTTCTCTGGACTGTCTCACTATGAGTTGCTACCCTTTACAATACATGATTGCAGAGCAGGCTGACTTCAGTAAACAATAGGATTTTTGGTTTTTTGCCAGCTACTTTTTGCTTACACTCCATCCTAACTGCCTGCTTCTTTAATATGTTTTACTTACACTATATGGCAAATTGTTCTCCCTGCATGTATCCTTTCTTGAATACATATTCTTAGTAAAGCTAACATTTTCCCAAATGTTTTTTTGGCTAACATTATTTTTTCCCCCATTGATTACAGCAGGGATTGGCAACCTTTGGCCCGCGGCCCGCCAGAGTAAGCACCCTGGCGGGCTGGGCTCGTTTATTTACCTGCCGTGTCCACAGGTTCGGCCGATCGCGGCTCTCACTGGCCGCGGTTTGCCGTCCCAGGCCAATGGGGGCTGCGGGAAGCGGCACAGGCCGAGGGATGTGCTGACTGCTGCTTCCCGCCGCCCCCATTGGCCTGGAGCCAGGGTGCTTACCCTGGCGGGCCGCATGCCAAAGGTTGCCGATCCCTGGATTACACCACAAACATTTATTCTAATGTGTGTAACTGGAAGATTGGGGCTAACTATGTAGAACTCTCCCTCCTGCTCTTCATCTGAACTCTTTGCTAAAGCACAGGCTGAAGTTGTGTCATATAAGGGCTTTTCAGAGAGTATTAGAGTCCAACCTAGTGCTACTGGGCCTGATTTTTCAGAAGTGTTGAGCACCTACAATTCTATTTAAAGTAAAAATTTGGCCCATTTTATTTCAACTCTGGTATTTTAGGTCTCATTAGAAGCTCTGTCAAAGAAAGAATATTGCACAATTGCTTAGTATACAAATATTCATATTAAATACAAATAAAGAAAACATTATCTACAATACTCTTTAAACCAAAGCTGTTGAGTGGTAGCTTCCTTATGCAGACTTGAAGAAAATATTGGCTCACCAGCAGTGCTGGTAAGACACTGAGCTGTAGCTTCTGTCTCTTATTGCATGACAAAAGTCAATTACCAAAAATTATACCCCTCTCACATGGCAGGGATCAATATCCCCTGACTCCTATGGCTTCTGTTGCATCTTCCCATTTAAAATATATTTTAAACAAGAAATCCTGTGCAAAGAAAACACATCAACCAGATGCAAGGCATAATTTTTTTTTTTAACAGTGAGGGCAGTTAACTATTGGAACAATTTTCCAAGGGTTGCAGTGAATGTACCATCACTGGCAATTTTAAAATCAAGATTGGATGTTTTTCCTAAAATATATGCTTTAGGAGTTATTTTAAAGTTCTGTGGACTGAGTTATACAGGAGGTCAGTCTAGAAGATCACAATGGTCCCTTCTGGCCTTGGAGCCTATGAACTAAAAATAATAACCACAAACCAGTACAGCCAATTAATAAAACACAGAAATAGAGACATCTAGGATAACAGTCAGAGTACTGGACATCTGTCAATAAGTATTTCTGAACCTCAGTGACTTTCTGAGAATATAGTCACTACTTGTTCTCAAAATAGTTCCTTCTGTGGTAGCTTGTTCAGCTACTGAGGTGGCTGTGCCACCTGGATCCTGTTTTCTAGTCCTGGTTATGGTGTATGATCTGAATGCAGACAGTTAGTTTTGCAGGTTGGCAGCCATTTTCTCGCTGAAATGTACCATTTTCTCCTACTTGCAATGGGGTTATTACCTGTTTGGCATTTTTGCTGTGGTATTTCTTCTGACCTATCTTTCTGGCATATAGCTCTTCTACAACTACTCCAGGATTAATTGGTTTGGTGCAAGAAGCTTGTTGCATTAAGGTTTTTGTCCTTCTGCCCATAACTACTGAGCAATAACTCTATAGTGTATGCATTCTGATTGGCCACTTTTCTCAGAATACCTCATCCATATGCCCATAACAAGCATGGCTCCTCTACCTACTCACCTCCCCACATCCTCACCCTGT
Source organism: Terrapene triunguis (assembly GCF_002925995.2). Classification (NCBI taxonomy): domain Eukaryota; kingdom Metazoa; phylum Chordata; order Testudines; family Emydidae; genus Terrapene; species Terrapene triunguis. Next base: position 25,193,176 of record NW_020664419.1, on the reverse strand, counting down.
CACCACACTTAATGCAAGATAAGAAGTCACATTACTTTTAAAAAGGAATTGCTCTAATGATAGAAGGGCAGGGTCAGACCATGTCTTCCTAAAGAGACATGGATGTACAGTATATGGGGAAATACTGAGGAGCCTGGGGTTTGGAAGCATGAGAAGATGGGGAGGTGAATTACATGTTAGTGTGTTCATGTTTGTTGTGGGCTTGTGGACAGGGAGCAGAGAACAGTAGTCAGTGGAGTGCAGGAGTGAGAAGAGGGAATGCATATTTTAGTGCAGGGATTGGCAACCTTTGGCACACGGCCCATGCCGCTTCCCGCAGCCCCCATTGGCCTGGAGCAGTGAACTGTGGCCAGTGGGAGCCTGCGGATGCGGCAGGTAAACAAACCGGCCCGGCCCGCCAGGGTGCTTACCCTGGCCGGCTGCATGCCAAAGGTTGCCGATCCCTGTTTTAGTGCAATAAAAATAATGGGCTTCCTGGTAACATGGTGGTACGTTTATCCTGGGCTAAGCAATAGATTGACCTTCAGGTGAAGAGTTTGTTTAGCCCAGGACACTGTTATTAACTAATAATAAAAGTCACCTCCTCCGATTATTATTTAAATAGCTGTATGGTTGTTATGCAAATCAGTCAGCTACAACCAATCTGAGTGCAGGAAACTTAAGGAACTGTATAATTCATCAGCAGCTGTGAAGCATCCCTCCACTCTGACTGGCAGAGATGATTTCACATCCGTGTAATTTAAAATAACTGCTGACAGCTCAAATCTGTGTGCGGGTCGGAGACATATTGCTGAAGGCCACAGGCACGCCAGCCATTTATTTCAAAACTGACACTTCATTTCCTCTCCTCAGTGCTACTGTAATAATAAGGGATAAACCGACACCTATACCACAAACCTGTCAGCCCAGTTCATTGTAAAACATACTATATTTCCCTTCAATGTATGAGCAGTTCTATAGCATGTCCGTGCTACAAAATCTGATTTTTCTCCACCAAAAAGCAATCCATGCTCAAAAAGTGTTAATGTTTTTGGTCCTAATGGCAATGAGATCCTGGTATCTACTGTATGCATTGGAGCCCGTCATTCACTAAATAGGACCCCATGAATGGAAATTCCTTAACAGAGCTGATGATCAGGGTTTTTTTCTCCTGTGGAGAACAGTATAAGATTTTCATTTAACATGGCATGTGTTGTGATAAGTCCTATCTGTTCTGAAAATACCTTGTTACCCATAGGCAGGAACCAAGGCATTTTAGTTAGCCAGAAAGAGCTGGTCAGGCAGAGCTTGTCTGAGCAAGGACACTAAGCATGCATTGGAATGTCACTGGTGTCAGAGTGGTCCTTGCTGCCACTGAACCTATTCTTCTTCAGCCTTATTCATTAAAAAAGATTGAAGGAAGACAGGTTTGTCATGTCTCCGTGGTCAGAAGCCATGCATAGCTCATTTCTGGTGACTTAAATGACTTGTAAGAGATTTTTTTAGTATGTATATGTATTTTTTTAAAATTAATTTGTCTGCTGTACCTTGAATTCCCCAGACAGCAAGGGTAAGAGAGAGATTCAGCTTTTAGGTTCTCCAAATTTACCTTTTTCCCTCCTTTCTTTTTAGCTCCTCCAGAGTCATAACAGGCTCCAGTTATTCTCAGAGTCTCTTGAATGCATTGCTGTGACTAGGCAGGTTGGCAAGAAAGAATCCAGTTTGATTAAAATGTATCTTCAACATAAAACACCAGAACAACGTTCTAACCCAATGGGATTTTAAACAAGATACTATATTCTCAAAATCGTAGTCTGATTCCCAAGGCCAACCGGTTTTAATTGGAATTTCTATAATAGTAATAATTAATAATAGTCCTCTGCAAAGATGCACACACAGTCGGGACAGATGTTGACCTTCCTAACCACAGTGTAAATCCAAACTAATTTCATTGAATTTGATGGAGATACTCTGGGTGAAATCTTGGCTCCAGTGAAGTCAGTAGATGTTTTGCCATTGACCTTAATAGAGCCAGGATTTCATTTTCCATATTTACTCCATTGTAAGTGGCATCAGAATCTCATTGTTGGAGTCTAACTTATAATGGTTCACAGTATATTGTGATATCGAGCTCTATTCTATGTAACTTTTTTTTTCAAGTCTTGTACGACATCTAAATCTAGCACCAACCCTGCTTTAAGGCAGGTGCTTTAATTCTATATTCTAGCAACACTGGCATTCCCCCCCCCCCACTTTTTATTTCTCTTTGAAAATTTAAATTTATCTTGACTATAGTGCAAATTAAATCTTTGTCGCATTGGTCATAAAAAAAATTGTGTACAGGTATTTTCTATTAAGTGCACTTTCCCAAAAATAATTGGGAGGGAGGGAAAATAATGAAAGATTCACCTAATGTATCAGGATTAAAACTTAAGACTTAGTTGGATATTTATATATAAAAAAATCTCTAATATTGAATCATTTTGAAATAACTTTCAAAAGACATGAATAGAGTATTGCCTCATCTAGTAACTGGGAGCCTGTATATTCTATGTAAACCCAAAGTGATTGGAAGATGAAATTGCCAATGATTCTAGTATGAATGCTTCAACAAATTGATTTACAATTTTAGTTGCAAGGCCTGTAATTTATACTGGGGGAAGAGAGACAAACAATCCTGTATAGGAGGTAAAAATTTTAGTGAGTACCACTTTAGTCATTCTATTTTTATCACCTACAAAATAGTGTAGGAAAAAACCTTGTATCATATCATCATCACAATTGCTAGATTGCAATACTGGCCCCACCACGGATATCGTGGAACACCACTATTTACCTGTCTCCATTCTGAAAACTGACCATTTATTCCTGCCCTTTGTTTCCTATCTTTTAACTAGTAACCAATCCATGAGAGGACCTTCCCTCTTATCCCATGATTGCTTAGTTAGACTGTCAGATCCCTCATCTAAGGCTCTTAATCAAAGTACACTATATCCAGTGGATCACCTTTGTCCACATGTTTGTTGACACCCTCAAAGAATTCTAGTAGATTGGTAAGGCATGATTTTCCCTTACAAAAGCCGTGTTGACTCTTCTCCAACAAATCATGTTCATCTATGTGTCTGATAATTCTGTTCTTTACTATATTTTCAACCAATTTGCCTGGTACTGAAGTTAGGCTTACTTGCCTGTAACTGCCAGGATTGCCTCTGGAGCCTTTTTAAAAAATTGGCATCACATTAGCTATCCTCCAGTCGTCTGGTACAGAAGCTGATTTAAGTGATAGGTTACATATCACAGTTAATAGTTCTGCAATTTCATATTTGACTTCCTTCAGAACCCTTGGCTGAATAGCACCTGGTCCTGGTGACTTACTACTGTTTAATTATCAATTTGTTCCAAAACCTCCTCTATTGCCACCTCAATCTGGGACAGTTCCTTAGATTTATCACCTAAAAGAATGGCTTAGGTATGGGAATCTCCCTCACATCCTCTGAAGTGAAGAGCCTCTTCATTTGAGCCTCTATTATGGTGGTTTTAAAAATTTGCCATGCAGCTTGCAGGCATTTCACTCTTGTGACTGTTCCTTTTAATTTCCGTTTAACTAGCTTCCTCATTTTTGTGTAGTTCCCCATTCTGAAGTTAAATACTATGGTGGTCGGCTCCCCCATATGTTAAATTTAATTATATTATAGTCACTATTATTGAGCTGTTCAGTTATATTCACCTCTTAGATCAGATCCTGTGCACCACTTAGGACTAAATCAAGAATTGTGGGTTCCAGGACTTAGCTGCTCCAAGAAGCAGTCATTAATGGTGTTTAGAAACTTTAGGCTCTCCTGAAGTGACATGCATCTAGGCAATATAGGCACAGCTGAAATCCCCCCTTATTATTGAGTTTTCTATTTATATAGCCTCTCTATTCTGCTAAGCATCTCACAATCATCATCATCACCAGGAGGTTGATAGTATATTCCTACTGTTATTCCATGCTTGAATAATAACAGTATTTCTATCCATAGCAGTCCTATGATACTGTTTGATTCATTTAAAGATTTTTTTACTAAATTTGACTCTATACCTTTTTTTCACATATAATGCCAGTCCCCCACCAGCACAACCTATTCTGTCATTCCTATATATTTTGTACCTTGGCATTACAGTGTCCCATTATTGTCATCATTCACCATGTTTCTGTGATGCTTATTGTATCAATATTCTCATTTAATATCAGGCACTCAGTTCACCCATCTTAGTATATAGACTTCTAGCATTTGTACATAAGCACTTATAAAATTTGTCACTTTTTAGTTGTCTGCCTTCATGTAATGTAATTGAATGGGACTTTTCATTTGACTCTTTCTCGTTAGTTCCTACCTGTGCTTTATCAGCTTCTACCCTCTCCTTTTTATGAGGATATAGAGAATCCCCATTAATAGACCCTTTCCTGTGGGATGTCTCTGTCCAAACTGTGTGCTCCTCTGCATCTGTTGGCTTTCCCCCAGGCTTCAGTTTAAAAACTCCTCTATGACCTTTTCAATTTGACATGCCAGCAGTCTGGTTCCATTTTGGTTGAGGTGGAGCCCATCCTTCCTTTTTAGGCTCCTCCTTTCCCAAAAGGTTCCCCAGTTCCTAATAAGCATCAAATCCTCCTCCCTACACCACCATTTCATCCATGTGTTGAGATCCTGCAGTTCTGCCTATCTGTCTGACTCCGTGTGGAACTGGAGGCATTTCACAGAATGCTACCATGCAGAACCTAGACTTTAATCTCTTTCCTAGCAGCCTAAATGTGGCCTCCCAGACCTCTCTCCTACCTTTTCCTATGTCATTGGTACCTACGTGTACCAAGACCACCAGCTCCTCTCCAGCACTACACATAAGTCTGTCTAGATGTTTGTAGAGATCTGCAACCTTCGCACCCAGCAGGCAATTCACCATGCAGTTCTCCCGGTCATCTCAAACCCAACTATCTGAATATCTAATGATTTAATCCCTCATTACTATTACCCGTCTCTTCCTAATAACTAGAATTTCCTCCTCTGTAGAGGTATCGTCATGGAATCCTCTCGCACTGAGATCATTTGGAAGGAGGGTCCCAACTATGGGATCATTTCCCTCCACTCCAGTATGATGGTCTCCTTCCCCGAGACTTTCATCCTCCTCAGCAGCACAGAGGCCCTCAGACTAGGGATGGGATCACTCTGTGTTCCAGAAAGTCTCATCTACATACCTCTCTGTCTCCCTTAGCTCCTCCCGTTCAGCCACTCAGGTCTCAAGAGCCCATACACAGTCTCCGAAGGCCAGGAGCTCCTTGCACTGAATGCACACATATACTATTTGCCCACAAGGCAGGTAATCATACATACTGCCTTCAGTTCAATAAACTGGATAGCTGCTGGACTTCTGCCTGCATTCTTTTTACACCTGCAGTTTTGTTGTTGTTTGCTTTTGGGGACAGGGAGTTTATTGGCCTAAGTTTAGAAAATGTTAGGTGTATCTGACTCTCACACTCCCTCTCTACACTTCCTCTCAAAACTCCTGTTTGGTAGCTCCTCTGGTCATAGGTGCTGACTTCTGCTCCTGCCGGTGGGTGCTCGACCCCCCCACTCTGCCCCGGCCCTGCCCCAACTCCACTCCTTCCATGTGGCCCCTCCCCTGCCCCGCCCCCATTCCAACCCCTTCCCCAAAGTCCCCGCCCCAACTCCGCCCCCTCCCTGGCCCTATTCCAACTGCTTCCCCAAATCCCTGTCCTGGCCCCACCTGTTCCCCTGAGCGTGCCATGTTTCCGCTTCTCCCCCTCCCTCCCGGAGCTTGCTACGCGGCCAAACAGCTGTTTGAACCTTTTCCAATTCCAATATATCTTTTTTGAGATGGGACAACCACATCCGCATGCAGTATTCAAGATGTGGGTGTACCATGGATTTATATAGAGGCAATATGATATTTTCCAAGGTCTCTTTCTTGAGATCTTAACACTTAATTTAGACCCCATCATTTTATATGTATAGTTGGGATTATGTTTTCCAACGTGTATTACTTTGCATTTATCAATATTGAATTTCATCTGCCATCTTGCTGCCCAGTCACCCAGTTTTGTGAGATCCTTTTGTAGCGCTTTGCAGTCTGCTTGGGACTTAACTATCTTGAATAGTTTTGTATCATTTGCAAATTTTGCCACCTCACTGTTTACCCCTTTTTCCAGATCATTTATGAATATGTTGAATAGGACTGGTCCCAGTACAGACCTCTGGGGGACACCACTATTTACCACTCTCCATTCTAAAAACTGACCATTTATTCCTATCCTTTGTTTCCTATCTTTTAACCAGTTATCAATGCATGAGAGGATCTTCCCTCTTATCCCATGACAGCTTACTTTGCTTAAGAACCTTTGGTGAGGGACCTTGTCAAAGGCTTTTTGAAACTCTAAGTACACTATATCTAAGGCTGCATGTCTGTCACGGAAATCACGGATTCTGTGACTTTCCGTGACCTCCAGGACTTCTGCAGCGGCTGGTGCTGGCTCAGGGGCTGCCCAAGCCGGGCAGCCCCTGGGCTAGCAGCAGCAGCAGTTTTGGTGTGTGGGAGGGGGGCTCAGGGCTAGGGCATGGGGTGCAGGAGGGTGCTTAACTAAGGGGAGGGCTCCCTGGCTCCCACCGGCATGTCCCTGCAGCTCCTAGGTGGAGGGGCCAGGGGACTCCACACACTGCCCGCGCTTGCAGGTGCCGCCCCTGCATCTCCCACCTGCTGCGGAGCCGGTGCTTATGCTTATGGTCGGAGCAGTGCGCAGAGCCCCCTTCCTCCCCCTCCCCCTAGGAGCTGCAGGGACTTGCCAGTCAGAGCAGGTAGGGAGCCTGCCAGCCGCTCCAACCGTCCCCCACTCCAGCACCAGCAGGTGTCCTGGGTTACGCGCTGCCGCCCACCCATACCCCCTCAGCACAGTCCCCCCTAGCACTACCGGCGGTCCTGGGTCACCCCCTGCCCCAGCACCTGCAGCACCCCTGAACCTTCCCCCAGAGCACCTGTGCCCGCCCTCCCGCCCAAGTTTTAGTTAGGGGTATATAGTAAAAGTCATGGGCCCGTGAATTTTTGTTTACTGCCCATGATCTGTCCATGACTTTTACTAAAAATACCCATGACTAAAACATAGCCTTAACTATATCCACCGGATCCCCCTTGTCCACATGCTTGTTGACCCCCTCAAAGAAGTCTAGTAGCTTGGTGAGGCATTATTTCACTTAAGAAAAAACATGTTGACTCTTCCCCAACAAATTATGTTCATCTATGTGTCTGACAATTCTGTTATTTACTATAGTTTCAACCAGTTTGCCCAGTACTGAAGTCAGACTTACTAGCCTGTAATTGCCAGGGTCACCTCTGGAGCCCTTTTAAAAATTGGTGGTCACATTAGCTATCCTCCAGTCATTTTGTACAGAAGCTGATTTAAATGATAGGTTACAGATGACAGTTAGTAGTTCTGCAATTTCACATTTGAGTTCCTTCAGTACTCTTGGGTGAATACCATCTGGTCCTGGTGACTTATTACTGTTTAATTTATCAGTTTGTTCCAAAACCTCCTCTAATGACACCTCAATCTGGGATAGTTCCTCAGATTTGTCACCTGAAAAGAATGGCTCAGGTTTGAAAATCTCCATCACTTCCTCAGCCGTGAAGACTGTTGCAAAGATTTCATTTCGTTTCTCCGCAATGGCCTTATCGTCCTTGAGTGCTCCTTTAGTATTTCGATCGTCCAATGGTCCCATTGGTTGTTTAGCAGGCTTCCTGCTTCTGATGTACTTAAAAAATTTGTTGCTATTACTTTTTGAGTCTTTGGCTAACTGTTCTTCAAATTCTTTTTTGGCCTTCCTAATTATATTTTTACACTTCATGTGTCAGAGTTTATGCTCCTTTCTATTTTCCTCACTAGGATTTAACTTCCACTTTTTAAAGGATGCCTTTTTGTCTCTCACTGCTTCTTTTACTTTGTTGTTTAGCCACAGTGGCACTTTTTTAGTTCTCTTAGTATGGTTTTTAATTTGGGGTGTACATTTAAGTTGAGCTTCTATTATTGGGTCTTTAAAAAGTTTCCATGCAGCTTTCAGGGATTTCACTTTTGGCGCTGTACCTTTTAATTTCTGTTTAACTAACTTCCTCATTTTTGTGTAGTTCCTCCCCTCCCCCTTTCTGAAATTAAATGCTACAGTGTTGGGCCACTGTGGTGTTTTCCCCGCCACAGAGATATTAATGTAATTATATTATGGTCACTATTACCAAGCGGTCCAGCTATATTCACCTCTTGGACCAGAACCTGTGCTGCACCTTAGGACTAAATCAAGAATTGCCTCTCCCCTTATGGGTTCCAGGACTAGCTGCTCCAAGAAGCAGTCATTTAAGGTGTCAAGAAACTTTATTTCTGTATCCCATCCTTAGGTGACATGTACCCAGTCAATATGGGGATAGTTGAAATCCCCCATTATTACTGAGTTATTTTTTTGTATAGCCTCTCTAATCTCCCACAGCATTTCACAGTCACTATCACCATCCTGGTCAGGTGGTGGGTAATATATTCCTACTGCTATATTCTTATTATTAGAGCATGGAATTACTATCCATAGAGATTTTATGGTACAATTTGGTTCATTTAAGATTTTTTATTTCATTTGATTCTATGCTTTCTTTCACATATAGTGACACTCCCCCATCAGCATGACTTGTTCTGTCCTTCTCATATATTTTGTACCCCGGCATTACTGTGTTTCATTGATTATCCTCATTCCACCAAGTTTCTGTGATGCCTATTTAATACATTTACATCCTCATTTAATACAAGGCACTCTAGTTCGCTTATCTTATTATTTAGACTTCTAGCATTTGTATATAAGCACTTTAAAAGCTTGTCACTTTTGAGCTGTCTGCCATTACACTATGTAATTGAATGGGACTCTTTTTCATTTGACTGTTTCTCATCAGATCCTACCTATTTTTATCATCTTCCGTTCTCTCTTCTTTACTAGGACATAGACAATCTCCATTAGTAGATCTTCCCCTAAGGGATGCCTCTGGCTGAACCACATGCTCCCCCACACCTGTCGGCTTTCCCCCAGCCCTTAGTTTAAAAACTGCTCTACCACCTTTTCAATTTTAAATGCCAGCAGTCTGGTTCCATTTTGGTTTAGGTGGAGCCCATCCTTCCTGTATAGGGTCCTCCTTTCCCAAAAGTTTCCCCAGTTCCTAATAAATCTAAACCCCTCCTCCCTACACCATCGTCTCATCCACGCATTGAGGCCCTGTAGTTCTGCCTGTCTAACTGGCCCTGCGCGTGGAACTGGAAGCATTTCAGAGAATGCCACCATGGAGGGCCTGGACTTCAATCTCTTACCTAGCAGTCTAAATTTGGCCTCCAAGACCTCTCTCTTATCCTTCCTTATGTCATTGGTACCTACATGTACCACATCCTCTGGCTCCTCCTCAGCACTACACATAAGTCTGTCTAGATGTCTCGAGAGATCCTCAACCTTCGCACCAGGCAAGCAATGTTCAAAGAAATTTTTCTTGACAGTCATATATCAAATATTCTCCTGCCTTCCCTTAAGTTTATTTATTTTTCTTTCTAAGATTCTGCCTTTATAGGGATACAGATGATCAACTGCCAAACTTTGTCCCTCCTAATAAGCTATAAAAGATATCACTATTTACAAGGGTAGGAATAAAGGTAGACTAGAAGATTCTTCTGCTAGGAGACATATTCACAGTTCAAACTGTCTGTTTTCATACACAGAGAATCCTCTAATCTAGGACTGTCTGATAGGATGTAGTAAGCAGCCGGCACAACAGAAGGAAACGAAGAAAGGTTAGGGAAGAACAGCATCTTTAATACCCATCAACCAAACCTAGCATTTGAAGAGGAAATCACATCTACTCCATAGTATCTGGTGAAGAAATGTAGAGATTGCCACATGGCCATTCTGCAAAACTCCTCCTATTACTCTGTTTCTTTCTGCCCAGGAGATGGAGACTGATATTGCTGAATATGCTCTGTGATTGGAAGGAGCTATTTTTTCCCACCCTCCTTCAGTGGTTCTAAGATACCTTTGATGTTGAAGCTTTCAGACCCTTGTTCTTTCCAGAATAGGAGACCTTGCTTCGTAATCCTAATTTGGTGGTTCTGCAGGAATCCAACTGTAGCCTTGTGAATTCGTGAGAATTAATAAGTTTAGGACGTCTTACAAGAAGAGTTGTAGCCTGACAGAGCCGATATGTAGAAACTTCTTTAGGCAAGAAACCTAGGGAGAAATCCTGACCCCACTGAAGCCAATTGCAATTGACTTCAACAGGGCCAGAATTTTACTCCTGGAGCAGTTCTGAATATTCCGTTATGCCAGATAGACATGGGCAATGGTTCCTAGGTCCAGCAGTCATTACACTGAGCCCCACAAGGTTGACTCTTGCTGGGCTCAAGGAGAATAGAAGGGGCTTGGGAAGAGAATCAAAGTCTCTCCTCCAGGCTAAACAGGATCTACTTGTCTTATGGAAATAAAAACCTGGAAAGCTTTTCCCAGCAATACATTTCTTGGATTAGGCTAGCCAGGCTTCAATGTTTACTGGTGTGGGGCTAAAAAAGCTGGGAGCACTTGTGAGAAGACTTAAAAGGAAATGAAAAGGTTATCTTGGGAGTGGTTTCAGTTGTTGTCACAAGGGGTAGAAGTGTTTTGCCTTTCCCTGAGGTTAAAGATAGCTTACTCAGATCTGGGGCTCCAGTGACTGCTGCTTCCAGGAACTTTCCAAAGGGACTCCTGTGACGGGTTGGATTACAGAAAACCTCTTGGTTTCAGTGCCCTGTCTGGTTTGAGCCAGAAACGCTAGTCTGCTGCAAACACAGACCCAGGTCTGACCCACGCCCCCAAAAGCTGCAGGCTTAACTGAAAACAGCTTAAGAAGTGTTCCTGTCTCCAACACCCAGATGCCCAGTTCCCAATGGGGTCCAAACCCCAAATAAATCCGTTTTGCCCTGTATAAAGCTTGTTCGCCCTGATAGAGAGAGATGCACAGCTGTTCTCCCCCCCCATATCAATACTTACTCTGGGTTGATTAATAAGTAAAAAGTGATTTTATTAAATACAAAAGGTAGGATTTAAGTGGTTCCAAGTAATAACAGACAGAACAAAGTGAATTACCAAGAAAAATAAAATAAAAACACACAAGTTTAAACCTAATACAGTAAGAAAGTAATTACAGATGCAATCTCACCCTCAGAGTTGTTCCAGTAAGCTCCTTTCACAGACAAGCCTCCTTCTAGTCTGGGTTCAGCAATCACTCACATCCCTGTGGTTACTGTCCTTTGTTCCAGTTTCTTTCAGGTAGCCTTTGGGTTGGAGAGGCTATCTCTTGAGCCAGTTGAAGACAAAATGGAGGGGTCTCCCAGGGGCTTACATAGACTTCCTCTTGTGGGTGGAGAGAATCCAGCTGCAAGATGGAGTTTTGGAGTCACATGGACAAGTCACATGTCCATGCATGACTCAGAACTTTACAGGTGGCAGCCATTGCTCACATGCTACCTTGAAAGTCCCCAGGTAGACTTCTTATGTGATTGGAGTCTTCCAAGGTTCCATTGTCCATTAAGTGTTTCTTGATTGGGCACTTAACTTGCAAATTCTTTTCTTAAGAAGCTGACCAAATGCCTTACTAAGGCTACTTAAAATCAAACCAATACACAGCCAATATTCATAACTTTGAATACAAAAATGACACATGCATACAAATAGGATGAATATATTCAGTAGATCATAACCTTTACAGAGATATTACATGGCATATGTAGCATAAAACATATTCCAGTTATGTCATATATACATTCATAAGCATACTTCCATAAAGCATTATGGGGTGCAACGTCACAACCCTAGTGCTTGAATGTTGCCTGGAACAGGAATAGCATTAGAGATAGTGTCTATCCCAGGACCACAACCCAATATGTTTCCAACTACAGGTATGTTAGAGTGGTGTGTGTTGGGAGGGAAGGGGGAATGCATGAGCATCTGGGCTAATATAGAAAGGAAAGGCTGTCTAATATAGAAAGGAAAAGTTTAGATGAAGTTTGTATGTGCATGAGCCCATCAATTATCTGCATTTGCAAAAGTTTGATTTGGGCTTTAGCTCAGGTGGATTGTGGAATGGGTTGGAAGCTTGGAAAGGAATATGCGGGAATGCAACATAGGTAGCATCATAAGTAAGGCTGCAAATTTGTCTCGGAGGTCACGGAAGTCACAGATTCCGTGATTTTTCAGGACCTCCGTGATTTCTGCAGCGGCTGGTGCAGCTGGCCCGGGGGCTGCCTGAGCAGCTCGGGCAGCCCTTGGGCCAGTCGCACAGGCCGCTGCTGGGGCAGTCTTGGGCCACCATGCCCTCCTTCCCCAGCAGCAGCAGCAGGAGTTTTGATGTGGGAGGGAGCTCTGGGTGACGCTTAACTTGGGGGGCTCCCGGAAGCGGCGACATCCCCCTCCCTCAGCTCCTAGCAAACAGCTCTGCGTGCTGCCTCCACCCACAGGCAGCCCCCCGCTCCCCTTGGCTGTGGTTCCCGGCCAATGGGAGCTGTGGAGCTGGCACTCAGGGCAGAGGCAGCATGTGGAGCCAGGTAGGGAGCCTGCCAGCCCCGCCAACCCCCCTTCAACACCAGCGGGGGTCTCGGGCTGCTTCCCCCATGAACACCCACGGTTCCCGCAGGCTGCCCCCACAGCACCCACGGCAACCCCAGGCCACTCCCTCCCCCAAGATTTAGTCAGGGGTATATAGTACAAGTCATGGACAGGTCACAGGCTGTGAATTTTTGTTTACTGCCTATGACCTGTCCATGACTTTTACTAAAAATACCTGTGACTAAAACATAGCCTTAATCATAAGCTCTCAAACAGCCCATTTAATTAAGTCATGAGTTCATATTCATAATCCACATCAAACCTACTGGGCCTAGTGTCTGAACAAAAGACTCTTGAAACTAAACAAACCCTTAACTTTATATCAAATATATTTTTATTTATCTCCTTGCCTTTAACACTGTTATTTAAGCCTCAAACGTAATCCAAAACATTAGTTGTTTTCTTGTTATGACATATGATACAGGAGCTCTGTATCTGTTGCTATAATATATTTGAGATGGGTATGTCTTCGTTGCTGATTGAAATGCTCTCAGAATGCCAAAAATGCACCTCATCAGCATTTCAAGTGATGTATTTATCTGAAGTAGTTTTCACCAGACAATTTTATTTGATGAATGGAAAACATAGCTTTAAGTTTCAAACTGGTGGAACCCAAGCCAAGAATTTATGGAGAATATTTATAAGCATGTAGGTGGGTCAGACTCTGAGTCTTGCTTGTTAGTGAATGTTTTCTCTCTCTCTCTCTTTATGTTACCACCTTACAGAAGCCCATTCAATTACACCATCAACTTATTTACAGTTCAGCACTTGGCAAAAGATATACCTGTGTGGTGAATACAGCAATATAATTCAGCTGGCTTCAGGGCAAACGGACCTATGTGAAGATTAAATGAAGACACAAAACCACTCAAAGCTTTTACCTCTAAATTTCCAGCAAGAGGGTTTTTTTTGTATTTTTGTTGCCACAGGGAGCCAATTATTTGAGTGCTTCTCAGTTCAACTTTCTCTTAGTTCTCTCAGTGTTGTGCTTGGATGTTTTTTGTCCTCCATTGATTCTGCACTACTACATCTCAGATAAGAGCTTCCAGCATTCCCCACAGATTTAATTATCTTAAGATGGGGGAAAATAAACATTTCTATCTTCTATATCTGACGTGCAGAAAAATGTGTGGGCTGCACAGCGTTTGAAGACAAAGAGAAAATACTTAGAAGAGGTAATTGAGCAGATCAGGACAGTGATGGTGCTTGAAGATATTAAGCTAGAAAGCTGAAGTTGCAGTACATGCCTTGGTAAACAAAATTAGTGAAACATTTAGGGTGGCTGACTTAATTGCCAAAACAACTCTATCATAAAATATTCTGGAAATGTTCTCATTTCAAATGAAACCCAAGAGGGACCAGCACCTGCAATAAAATAAAATTGTACTAAGAGCAGCTAACAAGAATACTGGAAAGTTTCCCTGTCAAAATACTCTTTTATAGTACTGGGAAAAATAACCATTCAACTGGAAACTTAGACTTCTTTAACCTTATGTTATGATGTACTCCAGAGAGGAGAGTATCACTAGGTCTTTTTTAAAAAATGAGAGCTGCAATATCTGCATTATGGAAGAATTCAGGAGTCTGAAGAGCCCATCTAATCTATTTTCCATAAACCCATGTTATTGGCATTAATTATATTTACCCTCCATTAAATCTTTATTAATCAAATCTCATGTCGGTTGTTCCATTATTTTGCCTGGGATCAAAGTCAGGCTGACAGACCTATAATTACTCAGGACATCCTGTTTGCCCTTTTAAAATATTGGCACATTAGCTTTATGGTTACCCACCTTGTGTTAGCTGGTAACATTAACATCTTGCCTCTACCCATTCATATACAGATTAAAGACTTTATCTTCTGTTACCCACTCAGTATGATCAAAAGACCACAACTTATTCTTCATATACACTCAAGAAATAACACTCTTCTGCAGCCATCATTCCACTCTGAGGCAGAAAATCCAGTCTACCCATTCATCCTTTTTTTGGACTATGAATTTACTATTTTTTATTATTTGTATTGCCATAGCATGTAGGAGCCCTAATCATGAACCAAGACTCCATTGTGCTAGGCACTGTACAAACACAGAACAAATAATTGTCCCTTCCCCCAAAGAGCTCTCTTAAACCTTCCTGTTGTAAGTCAGAGAAACCACCTTCTAGAAACAAACCACAGATTCACCTTCACTGAACAAAGCGAGTTTGCAGGCCTCAGAATAAATTACGTTAGTACAATGCCTATTACCACAGAGATGAAAGGGAAGAGGCACATTTATCTACCATTCCTTAAATATATAAGATTAAAATTGTAGTGTTTCATGGTAAAGCTGGTAGAAGTTTTTTCAGTATTTGAGATTTCATAATTGAAAAAGATCAGAAAAAATCAACAACAAAATTCTTTTTTCAACCTCTAGGATTAGTTGAAATCTTCGAAAATTCAAGATTTTATATTTCAAATGTAAAAACTTTTGAATCTTGGGGAAAAAAAGTTGAGGATAAGGGAGATTTAAGAAAAAATGGAAAATTTCTTTTTTGTTAAAAAAACTCTCTGTTCCTTGGTATACACACATAGTAGCAACCTTGTCTTAAAATAGATCTATAACACACTCAGACCATATCTATCATCTTGTGGTTAAGATACTGGAATGAGCCTCAGGAGACTTTGGGCTCACTTTCTAGCTCTAGTACAGACTTCCTGTGTGGCTTTGAAAAAAATCACTTAATTTCTATGTCTCAGGCCTTGTCTTCACTACCAGGGTAAGTCGACCTAAGTTACGCTACTCCAACAACGTGAATAACTCCAGCTATGTGTCTTCACTGCACTGCGTCAACAGGAGACGCTCTCCCACTGACTTCCCTGAATCTTCTCAGGGAGCTGGAGTACCGGGTCAACTGGAGAGCGCTCTGCAGTCGATTTAGCGGGTCTTCAGTAGACCCGTTAAATTGACACCTGCTGCAGCAACATCGATCTCCACTTAGTGAAGACCAACCCTCAGTTACCCATCTGTAAAGTAGGAGTAATAGGGGTATTTGAGGAAAAAGTCATTAATGTTTGTGAGGCACTTGGTGGGAAGTACCATGGGAAGTACCATGTGAAGTACACACACATGCACACAATGTATATTTAGTATAGATGGTTCTCCATGCTGGAGGACTACATCTTAGAGGGAGTTAAAGGCTGTCAGCACTACAATAATCAGGAATCTGGCAAATGCATACTTACATAAGTCAAAGCATGTGGCTGCTTTTAACTAGAAATGCTATTGAAATATCTTTAAGAGGGAAGTGTCAGAATATTCAATACAGATGAAATAGTATTGTTCACTATTCCTAAACCATCTGTAGATTTATATTGCATTTATGGTAGAACATTGGCTGTTTCTTTATGAGCTCCAAAGTAATGGGTGTTGTATCTGATATGTCAGTGTCCCATTGTGTTATCAAGCTAAGAGTAAATGGAGAAACAGATGCAGCAATTAAAAATGAAAAAGTGACAGTTATTTTTGGCTCAGATAGTTACTATTAATTGACATGGTACAGTTTTTTTTAAGCCAAAAATATATGCTATAGCAGAGCAACTATTATTTCCCTGCTGTTTATGGAAAGCTTATGAATCACGACCAAGATCCAGCCACCTGCATACCTCTATTTCAAATGCTATTTAAAATATGCTAATATTAGAAACTTGAACATTTTCTTAGTTTATTTTCATTTCTTTAAGATTTGCTTTTTGGGGTCTTGTTTGGCATCTTTTATCAAGAGAAAAAAATATTTAAAATGTATCTTGGCATCAAGGAAAGAAACCATAAGAATAACTTTAAAAAAAAACCCACCTTGTTAAACCCTAGACTGGGAAATATTTGAAGATCCTACACATTGGAAGGAAACTGAAATCCGTACC
Organism: Terrapene triunguis; assembly: GCF_002925995.2. Lineage (NCBI taxonomy): Eukaryota > Metazoa > Chordata > Testudines > Emydidae > Terrapene > Terrapene triunguis. Next base: position 25,176,598 of record NW_020664419.1, on the reverse strand, counting down.
AAACTGTTGGGTACATAATTTGTTTATAAAATGATTATACGTTATTTCTGAGATCTAGTTTTAATATTGTTAAAAAAATCTGTGTTTAGTAAATGGAAATCAAGCAAACTAAATGTGAATGTACTGCAGACTAGGGCAAATAGTAAACAAGAAATAATAGTAAGAATACTTAGCACTTCTAATCTGCAAAGAGCTTCACACAGACTAACAAAGGACTCAGCCCTGCAAACCCCCAGCCATGTGAACAGTCCCCCTTACTCACTGCACCAGAGGGAACTGTTGGGTACCTCTCAGCTCACCCCCTACTGCTTTTATCAATGGGGTTGTTGATAAACTTTACTCTCCCCCTTCTCCTTCCCACCCACTGCTTCTGGGGCACTTGAGCAGGTCTCGGCCTCCATGCATCCTGTCTGGGGCAGTGGGAATGTCTTCAGGGCTTTTCCACCACTCTGGGGCTGTCCAGCCCCTCTCTTCAGTCTCATTTCCCCCCAGAGATTTACCCATGAATGGGGTTCTTTGTTCAACTTCCATGAGGACAAAGAGGGAGACTTCATGAGGGAGAGGCTCATGAAGATGGGGAGCAGGTCCTAGAAAGAGAGCAGGCCTCGGTGTCTCACCTATGCTGCTGCACCTCCCACTGTCTACCCACAGAGAAGGTGTGGGAGGGACCCAGAGAAAAAGGGGCAAGAGTCTATGACTAAAGACTTGTCAGAATGAGAGGGTCTTCTCATGCCAGCACATCCCACTGGGTTCTGTTAAGTTCTATTACAATTCTAGAATGACTTCTTAACAGTCTTCTTTGTGCCTCCTGTCCTAGCCCTCGAAACTCTCTCCATCCTCCTCCTGATGCACAACCTTCCTATTCAAATCCCTGCACACACACACACACACACACACACCCTACCTCTTTTGCAAAGCCTATATAAAAAGGAACATGCTTTTTTTGTATGAAAAAAGGTAACAAATATCTGCACTGGTTCAAGTTTAGACTTTCTTCTGTACCTGAAGTCTGTACCTCATAGCCTGACTAATTTAGAGTCCAGAGCTGGTTGAATACTGCAAAAACATTTAACAAATTATTCTGTGCATAAGAGCAATATTGGTCAAACTGAGCTTTATTCTAAAGAACCAGAGGGAATTGGTGCAGTTCTGCTAGATTTGTCTTGAAAAGTAAACAGTAGATAAGAATTTCTTTTTGGTAAAAATTTGAAAAGTTTATATGTAGACAAAGTACCTATGACAAGGGAGCAAATATTCAGCACATTTTTTCATGACTAACTCAAGTAGCACAGTAAGAAGCTGACAGAGTTTGCATGCAAATTAATCACTTAGAATTCTATGTGAATGCTTACATAAATTCTGTGCTCTACAAAGTTGAGGGAGAGAGTGCATTTGTTACCATTAGTCACATGCATGGCTTTCTGGGAGGCCCTCCTCCTGCAAAGTTGGTATGATCCCTTTGTGTCAGAGCAATAGCTACCAGCTAAAAATGGAGATCACACAGTGAACATTTTATTTATTATCTTTCTCCCTGGCTTCTTGAAAACAGAAGGGCTAGACATAGAAAATGTTTGAAAAGAAGAGGCAGACATTTAAGGCAGGCTAGGTTAGCAACTGATATCTATTATCCTGGAAGTCCTATTATATATGTTACATTGCTAAATGTTAATTTTTAAAAGAAAGTCTGAAGTTCCATTTAATAGGATTAGATAGTTTAACTAAATTGGTTTACAGATATAGTTTACAATTACAGTAAGTAACTATTAAATAGCAAACAAGATTTAAGAAAAGAAGATAAAGAGGCACTTTGGGATCATAAGGAGATTAAATGTCTGCAATGTGACATTTTTGTCTTAATTAACCCTCCCAGTTTGCACTCCTCACCCCATCTTTCATCACATACCTTTGAAAGAAGAAACCTGGTGTCCCCAAGGAACTAAACAAAATATCCACCTCTCAATTCCTTGCCATTGTGTAGCTTGTGTGATAATTTACCTCTTTACAAATAGAAGGCAAAGTTGATGTAAATGCTTCTATTCTGATCTGGTAGCATTTTACATCCACTTCATACCTATCTAGTTCAATTTACATCTAGAGCAATTGAGGAGAGTAGCAGGGAAGGTGGCTCTAAGCCTCTTTCCTCTTTCCCATTCCTGGGTTGGCTGGAGGTCAAAATGGACACTACCTATTTTAGAGCAACCTAAGGGCTGTTCTAAATTATGCCAACCACTGCGGTTCCATAGGCTGTCTGAGGATTCAGAGGAGTGTCTTGTGCTGTGCCTGATCCTTCCAGCCTCTGGCATGTCTCCTCCCCGTCACCGAGGAGCTGCCTATGTAGAGAGGGTGGGGAGCGAATGGCATTTTGCCAGTGATTCGAGGGTTGCCCTGTGTCAGAGGAATCTTGGCTTGTCCCTTTAATGCTGTCTTGTTCAGTTGAGGTAGCATAGAGCAGTCAGATTAGGAGCTAAGGATTAAGCTCATTTTGTAGAGGAGTAAATGTTTATGAAAAAAATGGTGAGTCAGGCCCTCAGTCTTTATGTAGGACCTATACTATTGTTTTGCTTTTCTGCTATTGGGACATCCAGCAGAGAGCAGTTCACCAGTGCTTTTCTTTTTTTCTTCTTTTTGCTATGCTAATAGTGTGGTGAGTGTTGGCAAACAGAGTAAGCCAATAACTGAAGTCGGTCTCTATGAGAAATGTATGATAAAATATTGCAAGAAGAAGACAAAGTGTTAGCAAAAGAAATATTCTCTTCCCATTTCTGAGAGGCTATTGTAAGTAAAGGAAAATGGAAAAAAACAATATGGAAATATACTTCACATGCCTTCAAAGGGACATTGCTGAGCAGGGCACATTCAAGATTTGACCTAGTACTATTTTTCCTATATCTGTTTATTACAATCCACTCAGTCTTTTATCTACAAAGCAAGACTTTCTTTTTCTTTTCTTTAAATCAGCACTAGTGGCCCAGCATTCTCAAACAACTATATAATAACAAACCAGTGGGCAGTTGGGAAAGAAGCAGGATTCAGTTGAATTGTAAGTAAAACAATTATTTAAAAATTATGAACAGATGGACAGTATATATACAGAAGGCTTCTGTATAACAGGAAACCCAGTTCACGCGATAGTCTGTGCTTAATACATTATTGCTGTGATCAACTGCTTTCACATTTAGTGATGAAAGATTTCATTTTGGAGACTTTCTGACCTCCTGCCCAATTCTGCAGCCTTCACTCAGACAAATCTCACTAGGAGGAAGGCTCGCACCCTCAGCTGGCTCAGGCATGGCTAGAGAGTTCAGAGTATAGTGTATTTATATCAGAACTGTGTGTATGACCAGCCACAGGTAGGACCAGTAGTCCTTGCTGTGTGAAAGGCTTGTGTGATCCAGCTCAAACTAACAAAAGTCTTTCTGCAGTCAAGAGATTTAAACTAAATGCAAACATGCCAAATCTTGTGAATTTATCATGAGAGATGCAATTTCTAAGTAAAATTAAGTCTCACTCATGATCTCATGATAGAACTCTGAACTATCAGGAGTTTTTTTCAGCCATGGCTGAAAAAAAAAATCCTGACATTTGAGAGTTCTGCCCCAAGATCATGAGTGAGGCTTAATTTTACTTAGAAATTGCTGTGAGCCCATGGCGACTGGAGCTCCGGCTGTCAGTCTCCTCTGTCCCCTCCACCCACGGCGGACAGTGGGAACCCGGAAGTGTGTGCTCTGGCTGTCAGCCTTGGGTGGCTGCTCCCCTGCCAGCCTGGGAAGTGGGAGAGGAGACCCCACTGCAGACCCTTCCAGGCTGGGGGAGGGTGAGGAACCCTAAGAGAAGCAGAGGTGAGGCCGGGAGGGCTGAACTATGGCCTGGTGGCTGAAGTGAGGAGGGTGGGAGGGCTGTATTGATAGTGGGTTCTGAGCAGATGGGGTGAGACCTCGGAGGGTGAACTGAGGGCAGTGGGGGAATCAATGGGATGGGGGGCTGAACTGAGGGGGATTGGGTGGGGAAAGAACTGGTGGGGGACTGGTGGACAGGATTAATTGCTGGACAGAAGACAGGCAGATGTGAGTGTGATGGGGTGCCTAGAATGAACCACACTGAGAATGCCACACTCAGGGCTGACTGCAAGAACCAGGGCAGACAATCCCTCCAAAACTGATGGTTTATTCTATAATTAGATTCACCAATCCAGTATCTAAAAAGCTTCTATAGCATCACACTGGTTAACAAGAAGCTAAACACAATCCCCTTTAGGCATTCCAGCCCTTGGTTGACATCCAGACAAACAGGTCTAATATAGTAAGAGGTTACTGAAAACCCAATTCACCATATGTGGGGCTCTATCAATCCCAAAGGCTCAGACACTTATCCCCTTAATATGTATCTCAGATCTTACACAAATATCATGCTGTCAGCCAATCCTTAGTAAACTAACTAAAGATTTAATAATAAAATAAGAGTTATTGAATGGTTAAAGAATCATATATATACAAGTGATTTTCAGTGTCAATAGATCGGGATCATAGCACTGATGGAATAGACTGCTGGCTTGTAAAGTCTCTCTGGTAACTTCCAAAAGATTGGAAGGTCCTCAATCCATAGTTCAAGATGCTCCTTTTAGTTGTAAATCCACAGTCCAGAGAATTGGAGCAGGAATGAGGCAAAATGGAGGTGTCTTGAGTGTCTTTTATATCTTCTGCCTTGTGCATTGAAATTTTCTGTCTCAAACAAAGTCTACAGCCCCTATTTACTTACAAAGATGGCGTCTGAGGTCACATGTCCATATTACATGCCCTTACATGTTTGCTGAGTCACAGGCGTGGCCATTGGCTCCTTGCTGTCTGGGGCATCCGAAGGAAGACTCACTGAAAAGCTGATTTCCCTTAATGGCCCATCACCACCGGAATGGTCCATCCGCAACTGAATGGTTCATCAACACCAGGCTGGCTAGACGGTATGTAAAAGGTACCTTGTGGGTGTACAAATACAGAGCCAATATTCATAGCTTTAGATTCAAATATGATACCTGGATTTAACCAGGATAATTATACTTGACAGACTGTAACTTTTCCATTGACACCTTACATGATACACTTTGTATCAAATTTAGTGCTATTGTGCAGCAGTGGTAGCAACAATGATATAAATGGTCATCTTCAATCATACAGCACCCAGTGGGAGTGAGAGCTACTGCGGCAGGGGCCAAAATCACCTTACCCAGTACATGTGCGACTGTGGGCAACCCTAATTGGTCACATGCACACACCCTGTGGAATCAAGAGACTGACCTAAAAAGCACAATATAATCTTTTTAAAAAATCTCATGATTTTGGGTGAGGGTTCCGACTCATGATTTGTGATCTCTTGAAGTTGGTAATGTTGTAAATTCTTCAAGTGTTTCCTAGTGTGTGATCAAATTAACCAAAAGGACAGTTTTATGCAGCCAAAGTTTGGGTCTATTGAAAGAAAACCTTTTCAACTAGCACTTCCTCCTTCTTAGGAATGCCTACTCCCTAATATCAGTTAATGCAGCCCACCTCAAAGCATATTTCATGCCTGTGCTCTCCTTATCCTTGCAGACGAGCTGAAGTGATTTATTTGCTGAAGTTTTGCACACTACTGAATGATTTTCTTCTATCATTGAAGTTCACAGCAGTAATATGCAATTGTACACTCTCAAGGCCTGCTTTTCAAATGAAGATACAAAGGGTATGCTGGCAAAAATAAACAGACTCCTATGTCCCCTGCAAGAGTCCACATTTTATGGACCTGATTTTATGGGTGGACAATTTTTGTTAGGTGGTGAACTGGTTTGAAGGAACTAATGGATCCCCCCCCCCCCCCCGCAGCTGTGGTTTCCTTTGAAAACTTTGCCTTTAATCATCAGTTTCCCCAGGCTTAGGAAGGTGTTTCATGCCATAACATATGTCTGAACATTTGGCTAAGTGCATTACTGCAGCAGTTCCATCTGCCTTTGGAACATCTCTTGGCCCCTGAGAGACTCAGGATAGCAGACTAGAATGTCTGTAGGTCTGCTCCTTTGGACAATTTGCATGTTAATCTTGCATAGAAAATGCTACTGCTGACACTGAACACTAAACTGGTTCCACAGCTGACAGCTTCTGTGTCGAAGCAGCCAGCTGAAATCAGTGTGAAGAAGAGGCTGTTGGCCATTGGAAGAGACTATTCTTAGGTATTTAATCCTGTCACTCAGAGTGAACATGAGAACTGCAATGGGAAGAGCCATATCTTGTTAAAATGCAGTTTAAACTGATAGAGCTGAACATGGGCTTTCAGAGTGGGATCAAAGGAGAGTACCTCTGTTTCTTTAAATCAATGTGTTAGGGAATGGAGTGGATCTGTGCAGCTGGGAAGGGCACAGAGAAGAGAGTGGTCAGGATGGCTTTATTTCGCAGGTTTTATTTTTGTACTGGTGCTTTGTTATAATACAAGGTGTGAACACGGTAGGAGCCCAAACCTGCAATGATTAGGCTGAGTACAGGGACATTCCATAGGGCTGAAGAAAAGGTATTCATCCATCAAGACTCTTGCAGCTACTGCAGCCTCCTGCATTGAAATTGGGCATTTGAACTATGAGATCTACATAGTCATGGCCCCCACCATCCTCGCTCTACCTCATCCATCAGAGGCTGCATGCAGTGGCTGTCCCTGTAGAGGTCAGCTCTGAAGAACACAGAGGGTATGTCTACATTGCAGTGTAAGCCCAGGATTCAAACTCAGGCTCAAGCTAATCCCCATTTCATCCACACACAAATTGCACTAACCCAGGGCTTGGAGCCAGGGTTCCAGAACCCCATGGGTGGAGGGTCTGAGCCTGAGTCAAGCCAGGATCCAGTGTTCAAGACCTATTGCTTTGCAGTGTAGACATAGCCCTGTTGGGCTCATACTCTGGGAGTCCACCAAAAGTATTACCATGGGCTGACTTTCTTTGTCCTCTGGACAGTCAAATTTGGTGGACAGTCAAGTTTTCCCACATTGCTGCACAAACAAAGGCCTAGACCGGCCACAGTTTGGGAGGGCACTAGGAAGTCTGGGATATAGGTGGATGGGCTCAGGTCTTCATAATGCAGTGTAGATGTTGGAACCCCAGGTTGGGACCCAGGGTTCAACAATTCCTAACCTAAGGTTACAAATGAGATGCTCAAGCCCTATGTTAACAAACCCAGGGTCTGCTAACTCGAGTTCTACTAACCCCGGGATTATATTGCTGGGCAGGGCTGCCCGGGGGGGGGGGGGGGGGGGGGGGGGGGGGGGGGGG